>NW_012106953.1:1898185-1898929 GCF_000951045.1 Mandrillus leucophaeus | reverse complement strand
CTACAGGCGCCCGCCACTACACCCAGCTAATTTTTTGTATTTTTAGTAGAGATGGGGTTTCACCATGTTAGCCAGGATGGTCTCGATCTCGTGACCTTGTGATCCGACTGCCTCAGCCTCCCAAAGTGCTGGGATTACAGGAGTGAGCCACCAGGCCTGACCCCATGAGAGACTTTTAAAATCTTTTCTTAGATCTTCATATGACTCCACTTGCTCTAAGCTTTTATACTTACAGACATTTTGATATATTCATAAATCCTTTTACTTTTCTGTCTACAAATAGGTCCTTGATATAAGCCATTCTTGTGGAAGAGTCCTAGTGGTCTCAGAACTTGAAACATATTGAACAAAACTCCAAACTAAGCGTAACTGTTTCTTAATCTAAATAGACTTCTAGAGCACCCAGAGCCTATGATGGAATTGTACATGACAAAATGCTGTTATAATTGGGGAGGGAACCGTCCTTTTAGGCAATTAAACTTCCTTCTCTTCTTCCCTTTCCTCCTTCCCTTACTCTCTCCTACTCTTTCTCCTTTTTTTCTTGAATACCCAGAGATTCACTGCCCTTTGTAAATATTTGAGTCTACATAGTAGAAATGTTTTATAGATCGATGCATCAAGTAGATTCAAGTAATTATGGTAAGTAGTTATATGGAACTATCTAAATATCTATTGCTCTGATCGGTCCATGAAAATCCTTTACAATGTATTTCAGATTTCATGTCATAAGTAAATGAGACTTTT
>NW_012106953.1:1891451-1893570 GCF_000951045.1 Mandrillus leucophaeus | reverse complement strand
CCTGAAAGTTTGAAAACAAAGTGCAGGAACAAACCTCAGTGCTCAACTATATTAGCTCTAAGCCAGAACTGGGAAATATTTCCAAAGGAGCAACAGACAAGGTAGGGATGGATGGAGGAAGGCACATTTTTGACCTTTGAGGAGAAAGAAAAGAAAAGGCTTCTGATGGCCAGGCAACCTCCAGCCATCAGTCCCATCAGTTAGAAGAAGAGCAGAAGGCAGCCCATCAGAAGCAGCGACATTTGGGCTATTGCAAGAGCAATTATTTTGCTTGCCAAGTAAATTCAGCCTGTGAGCTACATAGGCTCTAGTCTAAGCAACATGAATCATACAACTGTTCTCATTATCATGTTTGAAGGTGTCCCTTCACTAGCCTGGTGTTTTACCACACAGTACTGGTCTGCCTAAAAAGCAGTAAAATTGAATTAAACTTAGTCTGAGCCTCTTGAAGGCAGTGACTATGTCATATTTATATTTGTATCCCAACTGCAGTGCCTAAAATGTATTAGACATTAGATGCTAAATGCATGATGCTAAAATGCATGTTGGATGATTAAGCAAGTATAGAGCATCTGCAATATACCAGGCATCATGTTAAGGCCCAGGGATGGTCCCTGGGAGTTCACTCACAGTCTTGTAGAAATGAGTAAATGAATATATTGGTAAGTCTGCTGCATTAAGGTAGTCGGAATAATTGTCACTAACAAAACAAGGAATGGCAACAATTAGGTCACTACAGTAATTGCTCAAAGCACAATTCACAGATTGGAGCATTCAATTATGTGGCAACCATATGGTTATGCATTTCACCATGTTGACATCATACTGTAAAATTCACACATTATATGAAAAGAAATTACACCAGGAAAGCACAGGCTACCACAAAGTAAAGTGAAAAACACATTACTGATATTTACTGCTAACCAACAGATATAGGACTCTGAGCTTTTGATTCTTAAGACGTTCACTGATGCCAATTTCAAGAGGCCCTCCAATCAGTGTAATAAGAATGAAGGATAAAGAGAAATGAACTGTAGCAGAGTAATGATGAGAGGAGAAAGGCAACTAATTTAATTTAGGTACACCTAAAATTACATCGAAAACATGTAACACCTCCAAGATTCACCTTGGCAGAAAGCCAGGAAACCTGAGTCCTTGTCCTCTCTGCTACTAAGTGGCTGTATGAACTTAAGCAGATTCCTTCAACATAATGTGACTGCAATGCACTATTTCTGATATAAATTGTGGCTTAAAAAAACACAAAAACAAAAACTCTTGGAGTCTTTGGTGAGACCTCTTAATGTATATGCTTTTGTCTATGTAAATATATCAGTAGAATTATAGGCCCATAAATCAGTGACCTCTTTATTATCTTGAATGCAATTAACCTAATCTTACTGGTAAAGGCTGTGTGTCAGCAATTCCCTAATAATGTCCCTTTCCAAAGGATAGCTCTTCCTCAACCCTCTTTGTTTTCACAACACTTCTGCAAATTTCTGTTACAGAACTTGCCTAAATCAATGCACATTACTTAGTGTGTTTGTAAGTCTGTCATCTACACTAGGCTCTGAATTATTGAGGACAGACACAATTACCTACTCTTCTTTTAGAATCCTTCCATAGTACAGGGGTTGGCGCGTAATAGGTGCTCAATAAATATTGAATGACTATTTAATTAACTTGGGTGGGCAACAGTTACTTGGGAGGCTAAGGGCTGGCAAATCGCTTGAACCGGGGAGGTGGAGGTTGCAGTGAGCCAAGATCATGCCCTTGCACTCCAGCCTGGGCCACAAGAGTGAAAATCTGTTTCAAAATAATAATAATAATAATAATAATAATAATCTGGAACACAGCATAGTCACTTAGTGGATCCCATCTCAGTGGCTTTTCTTTCACATCACATCTTTACCCAAAACAAGCTTTACTAACCTTCATTCTCCTAATCCCTGACTTTTGCAGGCTTTGAAGGATTATGTTGAAGCAATTAGCACTTTCCTAATGCATTCCTGATCCTACCTGGGATTCCATAACTGGTGACCATGCTTTGCCTTTCATGTAGACTTGGTTACTCCAATAAAACTGCTGAAACATAATCAATTCTTTTTCTTTCTTTTCTTTT
>NW_012106953.1:1877858-1890756 GCF_000951045.1 Mandrillus leucophaeus | reverse complement strand
CCCTTTGTAAATATTTGAGTCTACATAGTAGAAATGTTTTATAGATCGATGCATCAAGTAGATTCAAGTAATTATGGTAAGTAGTTATATGGAACTATCTAAATATCTATTGCTCTGATCGGTCCATGAAAATCCTTTACAATGTATTTCAGATTTCATGTCATAAGTAAATGAGACTTTTCTTTTCTTTTTTATTAAAAAACAGAAGTGTTTCTCAAAAGAGTTAAATGTCATTGTAATCTTATGAAATATTGCTTTCAAAACATAAAACCAAAGAAATTCAGAAATAAAGCTTATCATCCTGGTTGTTTTTGTCATATAGAATTGTCTTTCCTATTTTTCCCCTCTCATTGTCACCTCTTGGTTCATGGTATGTGATTAAGAGATGGTACCATTGCCCTCTGATTACCTTGCTTCTGGTGCTCCCTCTCCTGAAGTGGCCCTTTTTAGTCAGATTGTTAAAGCTATTTCAACATTTCTCCACTCGTATCCCCCCACCACCCTCCACCAAATACACATGCTTTGCACTATTACAGATGTTAACTTGTCAAAGTCCAGAAGCTCCTAAGATAACAGCAGGGAGACATGGTGGATTGAGGCATAGCCATGACCTGAAGGAAATAATTAAAATGCGGGAGTGTTGCTGTGAGGGACGCACTAACTTAGTACATCTTTCTCAGATGGAATCTGTCAGGCTCTTAGTTTAGCAAATGTGGGAACTTTTGTGCTTGTTTTGCTCTTAGGCACAGGATAGGTCCCAGGAGAGATTCCGTTCATTCCTCAAAGAGAAACAGAAGAAAAAGAATGAAGTCTCACTAGTAGCTTGTTAGAAGAATTGTGTTTACTCTCAGATCTGATTCAAGAAATGGACATGGAATTTCAGCAAATCCAGGCTACAGATGATATCTGTTTTGCAGCTGGGCCATGCAGAGCTCAGCCATTGCTTCTCCTGACCAAGGGATATTAAGGTTATCAAGAACATTAAGAGTGTTAATGAGTATATACAGAGAGACTAATAGTGAGCAAAATCATTAATTAGGGTCGTTTACATTTTTATTGTGGCTAATCTTTCATCTGTTTGAACTAAGGTTCTTACTATGTCCCAAAGGTGATAATAATATAACTAAATTCCTCTGATACTAAAGTAGTCACACTTTTATTTCTTAATTTACCTGAGTTGATTCCTGGCCACCCTCCCCCTCCTTATCACACTAGAGATAATTTTCAGTAATGTTTTCTTTATGCTGTTAAGTGATTCCCTTCCCAGTGCAACCAGAAGGTGAACGTACATAATGAAATGATTGGTCTGCATTTTGGCAGTAGTTCAAATTGATAAAATATAGAGGGACTTTTCCATTCATTATTTTGTTCATCATTTATAGAAAATGTGGAAACTTTTGGGTAGGTTTGGCTTTCTGCCAATTAATGCTGTCACTGTTTTCCTCTGATGCATATTCACATGAGTCAACAGAAACCTTTTTGACTAAGCAGAGTTAGATTTAGCGAGACTGCATGCATCAAGGTATTTATTGGATGTGGGAACCTAAAATTAAGAGGGGGGTGGTAAAAACTCAGACACAAGTACTGACAAAGCGTTTCCCCAAACAATGGAGCCACCATAGCCTGCTCACATTCCCAGAACACATTCTACATAATGGACAAAGAAATACTCATCTGTGTCATCACTTGCCCAAAAAAAAAATATATATATATATATATCTCTCTGAAACATGGAAGTTATATCAATCAGATTTGCGTTTGGATGTGAGTGACAGAAAATGCAAAATAATAGTAGGTTAAAATACATAAATATGTATTTCTGTCTCTTGTAAAAGAAGTCCCAGGGTAGGTAAACCAGGAGGGAGACACTTCACAGTGTCAGGGATCCACGTTCCGTCTCTTCTGCTGTGCTGCCCACCTTAGCATGGGGCTTTCCTGTCACGGACAAGGTGGCTGCTAGTGGTCCAGCTGGGAAGGAGAAAATAGCTGCAGCAACAGCAACAGGGACTACCCCTCTCTTTTTTTGAAACGGAGGCTCGCTCTGTCACCCAGGCTGGAGTGCAGTGGTGCCATTTTGGCTCACTGCAACCTTCGTGCTGGGATTACAGGCGTGAGCCACTGCACCCAGCCAGGACTACTCCTCTCTTTAAGGACCCTTCCCAGAAGTCACACACGATACTTCCAGGTAAATCTTAGTCACGCTGTCACCCCTAGGTGCTAGAGTGGCTAGAAAATGTAGCCTTTATTTTGGGTGGTTATGTGACCAGCCAAAAGTAAGGGATGGTACGACTCATGAAGAAGGGAAGGAGGGATATTGTTCCTTCTTCCGGAACTTTGACAGTGTTCTCACCTCTTTCCGGAAGCCTAGTCATCTCTCCGTGGGCAGTGGCAGACTTTCTTCTCTGTCTGTTCACAGAATACCTGGGGTAGGTTTTTCAGTTTCAGGAGCCACGCTACAAAATAGATACATGTGAACCAGTAAATTCAAGAGTAAATTACCAGAATGGTTGTGAGGACTGGGGCCCTCCATCTACGATCCCCGTGATGATTAAAAAACTTGAATGGACCATATCATCTGAGGAACAGATGAGGGAACTGATGATGTTTAGCTGGGAATTTACTCCTTTCTCAGAAAAAACATAGGGAGGACATATCTGACTCAGAATGTTTGACAAGCGATTCTGTGTGTTCCTAGCTGGTAGAAATAGAACATGCCCCAAATCAGTAAGCCTAACTTAAGGCAATACATAAAGGAGCATTTTCTGTTTCTCACAGCAGTCCCGAGGTCCAATAAGCTATCTCTGGGGAAAGTGAACTCACTGTCATCAAAGGGATTGAAGCAGTGTCTGTAGGGTCAATTGATAGCCTTCTAACATGTCTTCCTGGCTCTAGTCTTAAGACCCATCCAGCCATTCTCCATATCCCACCATTGGTGATCTTTTTAAATGCAAAAGAGACCATATCACTTCCCAGTTTAATCCCCTTCAGTGGTTTTCCATTGTCTGCCAATCTCCCAGTTCCTCTTGACCTGGTGTTTACTTACTCACTGCAAGTTTCTAGATAAAATTTTCACTTCCTCAAATATGTCAAATCTCTCTCCTGTCCAGAACTCTAACCATCTCGTTCCCTCTTTTAGAACACTCTCCTCCATCCTTACTTTTACACTTCACCTGGCTAAGTCCTACACATCCAGAATCATTACTTCCCCTCTGAAGTCTTCACTTCCATCCTCTTAGAGGAGGGATTCCTATGACTTCTGGCACCTCCCTTGGTCCAGCACTTAATATAATTGCTGCAATTGCTTATGTAATGATGTGCCTGTTGAGCTAGACTGTAAGCTCCCAGTAGGTAGGGTCTGGTATCTTCACACATAGCACACCGCCTGGCACATAGTAGGCGACTGATCATAATGTTGAACGTGGTAGAAGGTAATGAGACATCAGTTGAAGAGAGATACAGGTTAAGAGTGAGGGAGATGCAATAAAGGTACAAGAAATGAGAAATGGAAAACAAATAAGAGACTTTCTTTTGCCCTAGTCCCCCTTATATTTTTTCTGGAGTGGTAGGATTGAAGCATGTGAAACAATTGCTTCTCTGGCTACTTGGATTGCCTCCCAGCCCCCAAAGAGTCAGAGCAACTGTTACAGTGGAATTTGAAATACTAGCTATGTTAATGGAGGTCAGGATTACTGAGGCTGGATTTACAGCTACAAAAAAGTGACCCAGATTTATTTTCTATTACTCAAAATTAGTTATGTCGAAGGAGGAGCAAGGGGCTTCTTGGTCTATAGACTATTGCTAATGTGTCCCTGGACATAAATCTTCTTTGGTCTTCGTTATCTATTCTGGAGAAAGCAATGGTGACTGAGTAAGTGGGGCAGCAATTCAGGTCTTTACCACACCACATGCAGCATTTGTATAGGAGTAGCTTTGGCCTCCCAGACCTTAGTGACCTGGACAGGCCACCCATCTCTGCCTTTTCTTGGAGTGATTTTTACAGGCACTGAGTAAACTCCTGCCCTCAAATACCTACTGCCATTTGCTTCTTGATGCTTAACATTCCACATTTATAGAAAAGACCTCAAATACAAGGACCACAATAGTAACACATAATTTAAATTCACATAGAGATGCATTGGCTCCTGTTGAAGAAAAAAAAAGTCGAGGGTGCTGGGGGGCAACCATTGGGCTATCGAAGGTGTAGGTGGGGAGAACAAAAAAAGAATGCTTTGAAACAGGAAAGACTATGAATTCTAAGTAGGCTGAGAAGATAGAGAATAAAATACATTTAGTTTATTATTTTGCTTAGCCTTATTTACTCTAGACATTACATACCGAAGTGATTTCTTGTTTGGGGTTTAAGGGGCAGCCAAGAAGTAATATAGACCTAAGGGGTGAACCTCCTGCTACCAGCATGGGGAGGGGGCATCCCCTGTTACTTACTAGAGCTACTATGGTATTCTTCAACCTGGTATTGCCCTTAAATAGGCAAGACACACAGCTTTGTGTTTGCATGATTTCTGATTGACTTCAATGGTCAATCCCTGCAAGTGATTTTTTTACACATCTCTTTTGCTTGGTATCCACAGATCATCAGAAAGTCAATATCCAGGAAAACAAGATAGCATTTCCCCAAGAGGAGGAGTTTTATGTTCATGCAGCCCAAAACAGTGGTCACTTTAAAAAAGGTTTTCTAAGCCAAGTCCTTGTCTGAAGCTGACTGAAATTGACAAACCTTTCCTAAAATGAAAATCACCCAAGCAACTGGGATGAACTATTTATTTTCCTGATTGCTGCAAGGAAACACATGAACAATGATCCCATTGTCTCCTCCATTTTGATTTTTAAAGGCATGCAGTCACTAATAATGTGTGTACAAAACATTAATTAACAATAGTCACTTTTTACTTACATTTACTAACACTGTAATTGTTAGTTGAATTTTTTTAATGTTCAATTTGTTCATCTTTGTTGTGGGTATATATCTATGCAAGGAAATTATACATTTTAAAATATATAGATAATCAGAGAGGTTTAATTCTCTTGACATATACAATAACAGTGTTTCAATTCTATAAACACAACCCGCTGGTACTATTAACCTACTTGCTTTAGGGATTAAGGGAGAGAGAGAACATTAACTCTTTTGTGACTTACTGTAAATCAGCAAGAGAGGAAAACATGGTGGAACATGTCATTTTTGCTACATGGATAGTAGTTTGGTAGTCAGAGTATAATTTTCAGATAAACTGCTAAGAGCCCATTTGCAAGTAAACAGATCTGGCCCTTGCCTTTTGACTAAGTCTAAAAGACTTTACAATTATATGCACACAGGTCGTCCATTCTGTGGAAGTATGTGTCCTACCTGGTTACCTGGTACAAGTTTCACCTTGCTTCTTTTGGATCATAGTATATCATGCCTCACTCTTTGTCTACTTTCTGCCTGTATGTTTGGTAGCAGAGATTGAGTCAATATTTTCTTGGCGAAACAGACACCCAGAGGGCACAGAGAATTTATATAGAGTTTTCTGAGTTTTTGAACTCATGAAAGAATCACATTTGTCTTCCTCTGTATTTTTCTGGATGGATGTAGAACTCTGCCATCCCTGGGTCCTTGATGGAAGTTCTTCCTCTGAGCTTTCCTTCTGCAGCCACTTATCCCCTTTGGGTGCTCTTGGGAAAATATTCTCACCCTACACTGAAGCTCCCCAGTACTATCAAGCAGTGAATTTAGATGTTCCTGTAAACATGGGTAAAATCTAGGAGAGCACTGTGGCTTAATCTGTAGATTCATAGGGCTTTGCAGAGAGTGACACTTTTTCTTTTCTTTTCTTTTTTAATTTGAATGCATGAATATTCAGTAGAATGACTTGTGGTTCTATAAGAGGTCAGGTCAATAGGAGAAAAAAAGCCTATGACTGAGGTAAAATGTGAGGTAGAAAGACTTGGTTTATATAACTTGGATGTCTATACTGTTCAAAATACTTAGCTCTTCTAATTTCATTTGCCCTCATAGGAACAATCCGAAAAACAAGATCAAGATGTGAATATTTTTCATCTGTTTTCCAAGCAAATATATATCAAAGAATGGTATCTATTGTCATTAAGAATTTTTAAGCCTTTCATTCTAAATATAAAGCCTCACCTATTTGACAGTGTTCCTTTAAATGTCAGAGAAGCTGGAGAGGTTGAGGGGCAGGGAGGGATCATGAATTGAACCTCAGAAGGATTTTAATGCTTTCCCTTCGGTGGTGTCTTTTCTTCCTGAGAATAAAGAGAGGGAAAGGAGCCAGTGGACTCAGCCCTATAGCAACATTTTTCCCCAAGGAATTTTGTATTTAGTTCTTGTGCCTTTGGCTAATAAAGAAGAGACACATTTAGCTCCTGTGAACAAAAGAAGGCGACATTTCAAAATGTGGTTATTTTGCTTGTAGATTTTCCAGACTTTATCTCATCCAACTCAGGTTGTAAACTAAAAAGAATAAATTATTTAATCCAACAAATTTATTATTTCCCTGCAGTAAACTGTTTCGCATAAAGGAGGCTTGTTTTTTGCTCAGACAAAATGAAACAGAGGAGATTATCTAGCAGATTCAAACAAAGGAGAGAGTCACTCTACAGAATTTGAGCCCCTAACTACTCCCTTTTCCAGATTATCTGGAGAATTCTCTAAATACTCACCTATACTTTATTCAGATGTAAGCTTCAACTGTGTCTACACAGTATTACCAGTTCAGACACTGGGACTGAAGTGGCCCATTAACTGAATAGCCCGACCTGTCTAGTTAATCACCACCTCCCACTCCCCAGACTGCCCACTCCAGCCTCCAGTTCAATTGCCCATTTGTTTGCATGAATGTATTAAACTGACCACCTGGCCAGCTATTAGAGTCTTGTCCTTTCTTTTATTTCTGCGACTATGATTTTTTCTTATTTTGAGGCCAGTTCTAGATCATTCACCATTTGATGAATAGGCCTATGCTTTGTCTCATTGGGTTCCACTTAGACAAACAGTAAGAAGGACATAAAAAGGATGCTTGGATCTCGATAGTAGGAGGTTGGAATCCTCTCCACTCTGGGCACTCTCCCCTCTGCAGACACTGCTACAGTGAGAAGTAGAAAGGAACAAAGAAAAGAGGAATGAACCATATGGTAGAATTTGTCAGCTACTTTTGATATGTTTCTTAAGATGCAGGTCAAAGTAGTATACACAGACATTTAAAAATAAGGAGACTGTTTGGTTAAAGTAAATGGATAAGTCAAATATGTATTTCTTGCATTTCATAAGAAAAAGGATAAAAATTAAAGAAAAATAAAGCATCTTGCTCTTCAAAGAGAAATTTCCATTTTTTTTTTTACAAGAGAGAGCACTTCATTTGAAATTGGTAAATATATTGCTGCTTTGCATATGTTCCAGAAAATACAATTTGTCTTTTTGAATCTCACAGAATTCACTGTTTTATTACTGTGTCTTCTTATTTCTGGAGCTTAAGATGTTGTACAAATAGGATAGCTCACTAAAATCTATCAGCATATCTTTAACATACTGTTCTGCCAAGTAGGTATTGCAAACTGATCAGACTGATAATGTCTTTCTAGCTGTGGAAACACAATGCCACACACAATTTCTATTCCCCAGACACTTTTTTTTTTTTTTTTTTTCTGAGATGGAGTCTTGCCATGTCGCCCAGGCTGGAGTGCAATGGCAACCTTGACTCACTGCAACCTCCGCCTCCCAGGTTCAAATGATTCTCCTGTCTCAGCCTCCTGAGTAGCTGGGATTACAGGCACCCGCCACTACGCCCAGCTAATTTTTGTATTTTTAGTAGAGATGGGGTTTTATACCATGTTGGTCAGGCTGGTCTCAAACTCCTTACCTCGTGATCCGCCTACCTCAGCCTCCCAAAGTGCTGAGATTACAGGCGTAAGTCACTGCGCCTGGCCCCAACACCATACTTTCATCAATGGAAGATAGCAAGAGCCAGAGAATGAATAAAACATTTCCTGAACCACTTATTTGGATATTAATCGTACACCTACAATGTGATTCCTACAGTTCACAGTCTAATAAATTATTTTAAGGCGTATATTCCACCAGAATTTTGATTTTAAAATAATTCAATTCTGCTGCACACAAAGGTGGTGTCAGATAGCCTGCACGAAGCAAACCAGGTAAATCTCCATGATTCATGCTCACTAGGCAATGTCTAGTTGCAGTTGATCATTCATGCTGCCGTATGTCCCAAAGACAGGTCATCCCAAGTATGGATAACCTGCCTGCCCTTAATAAGACTGGAAGGTAGTCTTTTTCTGACTCCGGATAATTTGAAGACTGAGAGTAGTTAGAAGGGGTCATTCCAAGGAATGCTAGCATATAGACAAATTTCTTCCTGATCTTTTGAAAGCAATTATCTTCAAGCAGTTTGGCTGTGTTAGCAAGACTTAGGATGGAAGACAGGGTCATGATTATAAAATAACAAAATTCCTCATCATAGATAACCTCCATTTTTCTTAGAATCATAGATTCTTATGATTGGAAGCATCCTTGGAAGTCTTTGTACTTTTAAGAAATCTGTGTCCCAGTGATATTAACTCCTGACCTAGGGTTCTGCAACTGATGGGCTCCTACTTCCTGGGACACAATTTAGGGAGACAGACCTGTCACAGTGACATTCCTTGTTATGAAGGATCACAGCTGGGAATTCTAAGAACCTGATCTTGGAGAGCTAGTAAGTGTTGCATGCACCTTTTCTGAAAAGTGAGAGCAAATCCCATTCTTCTTAGAAACCACATGATTCCCTAACTGCCCATCCAACCCACCATGTTTTAGTGCCCCAGGTTCCCAGCCCTGTTTTCCAGCCCGCCTTGACCTTTGGCTTTGCAGAAGGCTCACCCTCACTTGACTTCAGAGCCTCTACTTTCCTCCTTTAGACTGTGCTTATTCATGGGATGGGAAACTGCAGATGCGTAACCTTCACATAGTTAGGATTTGTGGGAAAATACCTTATATACTACCCAGTTGGAAAGCATTCCATGCAGGAATTCCTGCCAGAATAGCCCACTCCAGTGGCCTTCCAGCTGGATTTCAACACTGTCACTGACAGAACTGACAAGATAGTTCATTTCCTGAGTCTCTACTCTTACAACTCCATGTGTTGGTCCTAGACAAGAACTTGGGTATACACCCAATTAGCTGAACCTCCTTTCACATGGTAGAATTTCAACCAATTCCTTTTTTTTTTTTTTTTTTTTTGAGACAGAGTCTCACTGTGTCGCCAGGCTGGAGTGCAGTGGTGTGATCTCCGCTCACTGCAAGCTCCGCCTCCTGGGTTCACACCATTCTCCTGCCTCAGCCTCCTGAGTAGCTGGGACTACAGGCATGTGCCACCACGCCCAGCTAATTTTTGTATTTTTAGTAGAGACCGGGTTTCACCATGTTGGTCAGGATGGTCTCAATCTCTTGGCCTTGTGATCCACCCACCTCGGCCTCCCAAAGTGCTGGGATTACAGGCGTGAGCCACTGCGCCGGGCCTAATTCCATTCTTATGCTTCGCCTTTGATGACTCCTCTACTGCCTAAATATCCTCCCTTCTTTTCATCTTTCTTACATGATAGTAGTTTAGGCTCTTTCTGCATCTAGCCTGGCATTTCCTCTGAACAGGTATCAGCTTGACAATCCTCCTTGTAAAAGGGGGTTCACAAAACTGAATGCTACATTGCCAGTATGGTCTGACAAGAAGAGATTAGAGAAAGACTAACCTTATAAATGCAACCTCAGATTACATTAATTGTTTTGGCAGCTACATTGATTGACTGGTATTGAAATTACTGTCAGCTAAAACTCCCTGTACCCCATTGTCTCTTTCACAATAGGCCCTCAGTAAAAATTTGATAACTTGAGTTACATTAAATGTTTTTACACGAGAGCCCCTGCTAGATCACTTCTCTCCAATTCTGCTCATTTTGTACAACTGATATTTTATGTCCATGAACAGGGATTTACATTTATCCCCGTTAAATGTCATCTCTTTAGGGCTGGCTCATGGTTCCAGTTTGTTGAGATCATTTCTATCCTGATTCTGTTACCCCAAATATTTTTATTGGCCCCAGTTCCAGGTAATTGATAAATTTATTCCGCATACTTTCATAAATTTCACCAGGTCATCAACACAAAGTCTTAGACTGGGAGACATCAGCTCCCTGCCTTACTATAAATAACCTATGGGTTGTCATTCTTTCATGGATTGGCTCTAGCTATGGATGTATAACTCATTACAAATCCATCTAAAAAAGGTGGCTAGTAACATCATGGATTCTGTGGGCCAGCAAACCTTGATTTCAAAATTTCATTCTTCCCCTCATTAACCTTCCCTGGGACAAATTCATTAAACTTTCTCGTGAACAGATCCCCTCATCTGCAACAATACTTCCTTTCTAGGGCTGTGGGGTGGATTAAATGAGGTAATGCCTAAGAAGTCTGGATCAGTGCCTAACACATGTATATCCCGCATCAGTCTCTCCCCAAAACCTCACCTCACATCAAATGTCCACATTTTGTATACTAGGATATTGCAGACTCCATGTTCATCACTAAAACTAAAAATTCAGTGCTCTATTAACATATCTTCATCCATGTTGGCTTTTAAAATTTCCTCTTAACAAATTTTCAGTGTGAAATCATTCCTTGAAAACGGGAGTAAAAAAAAATAGGAATTAAGATTTTTTTTATGTTTGTGTCATCTAGTAACACCTACATTTAACCTCAGCCATATACAATCCTAGATTCTTTGGTTCTGAACTTTAGAAGAAAAATTCTTTTCGTCATCTTCAGTATTTTAGAATAATAAATTAAGCCAACTGAATAAAAATATGAGTATCCCAGTTCCAGTTTTTAAAGCTATTTCCTCTTGTGATGGATTTTTTTCTGAATGAAGAATTAGCTTCCCACAGATGTTCCTGAATATTTCAACAAGGGCACCTACAATCAGATCTAAACAACCAAAACAAAATGCCCAAAAAAACAAAGTAGCAAGTAAATTTCACATTCTAATAGCTTACGTTGTATGTCCACAGAATGAATATAATGAAACATGACATGAATGAGTAAATCTGTCAGAAGAAAAATAGATTTGCTGTTGCAAATTAACTAGTAGTGCTGCAGTTTCAAAGCTGTAGATTTTCAATTACCTGAAATTAGTCACAGTGGTAGGAGACTACTTTTCTTTCTAGTCTATCCTGCAATAGTGTTTAAGCTTATTTCAGATATTTCAAATGCAGAAGTGAAAGCATCCATTTTAAATGAGTCTTAAAAGTCTATTCTCTCCTAGGAGTAACTATTGGTAAGTAAAAACACTAAATTAATACATAAAGGTTTCCTAGGAGGTAAATTATAAGCATGAAACTTGCACCATACAAAATGTCTACTTGTTTAAAAAATTGTTCAGAAAAGTGTAGATTAGCTCCTATTGGCTGTAATCGGTTAATGGAAATCCATTTTATATGCATTACCAAACTCTCATCAAATCATACCTCAAGGCACCAAGAGGCAAATCACCTCTTGTATTAAACTAGATATGGCCGGTGAATAATATGGGTGCAGAGGTGGTCATTTCCATGAGTGGAACCAGATGTAGGAAAAAAAAAAAAAAAAAAAAAAAAAAACAGTTTCCAGCACTGAGTTAGAAGCTTCTCTTTACTAATAAGATGTGACTGAATTCCAGGAATGTTTGTTCAGTTAAAAGAGTAATGGTTTCTCATCAATGGCTCTTTGGACATTTGAAATCTTTGGCTTGTTTCTTTAGCAGGGTTTTTTTAATGTTGAACAAATGCACGGCAGCTTTGGTGCTGCTCTGACCAGCCCTACAGAATGCTGCCTCAAAAGTTTTTCCTGTGACACTTCCTTTCAGAGATGTTTCATATGTGCTTTTTTCCTTCTGCCCACACTCTGTGTTCACCACCAACTTTCCATTGTCAGTCCCCTCCCACACACAATTTCACTCACGCGTACACTCCCTGAATCTTAGAGCAGTTCAAACTACCACTCACGTTTTCATTACATTATGGAAAAGGAAAAAAAAAAAACTGACTTCCTCAAAAAGGACAAATTTCACTTTTTAAAAGACTTAACATTTTCAAAAAGATTTTCTTTTGTGAGGTCTCCTCATTCCTGCCTGTTGTGCTTGCCATCATAGGGACATATAGGCTTTCTCTTTGCTTGTGGGTGCCCCAAGCCATTTTTCTCTGTTGACTGGTTTTCCCATCAGAAGTTCTTAATTATGAGTCAATAAAATAATACTCTACAGTCACACCCCCAGGGAAGGGAAGCATTGCTTAAGTATCTAGGTTATTCAGGGAAGGATGGGGGTAGAGAGAGATTTGTTGGCTTTCCATTTTCTATTCAAGCGAAAGCAGATTTTAAAATCTGAAATTAGAAAGGTTATAGGAACTGCTTAAATCAGACTTTCGTGTCTGTGTTATAAGCTTCCAACTTGGGAAAGCTTAAGAAAAAGAAACCTAAGGTTTCAAACATGTGCTTGTTTCAAAGCACAAACTTGGCGACTTCTCACATTGCTTTCACTAAACCTAAGAGTTCTCATACAAGTGAGGTCTGTTTTCATCACTTTCCAGCAAAGATTAAATAGCAGGGTGCTGCAGTGATGACTCTGGTTACTAAGATTTCATTGCCAAGTCAGAAACATCAGAGGGACAACTCCATTTAACCAGAGGCCAAGGATACCTCTGCCACATGAAGGCCAGGCCAAGTGCCAGCCGAATGAATCAGTATGCACAGTGCTGGAGTCAGAAGCAGACACCTCTTCTGGAGTGCTTAGTCCATAGACTGGAGTGAAAAATATCAGAGCAGAGGAGAAGAACAGTAATAAGTGGACATTCCTAGACA
>NW_012106953.1:1829604-1877808 GCF_000951045.1 Mandrillus leucophaeus | reverse complement strand
GTTTTTCCTGTGACACTTCCTTTCAGAGATGTTTCATATGTGCTTTTTTCCTTCTGCCCACACTCTGTGTTCACCACCAACTTTCCATTGTCAGTCCCCTCCCACACACAATTTCACTCACGCGTACACTCCCTGAATCTTAGAGCAGTTCAAACTACCACTCACGTTTTCATTACATTATGGAAAAGGAAAAAAAAAAAAACTGACTTCCTCAAAAAGGACAAATTTCACTTTTTAAAAGACTTAACATTTTCAAAAAGATTTTCTTTTGTGAGGTCTCCTCATTCCTGCCTGTTGTGCTTGCCATCATAGGGACATATAGGCTTTCTCTTTGCTTGTGGGTGCCCCAAGCCATTTTTCTCTGTTGACTGGTTTTCCCATCAGAAGTTCTTAATTATGAGTCAATAAAATAATACTCTACAGTCACACCCCCAGGGAAGGGAAGCATTGCTTAAGTATCTAGGTTATTCAGGGAAGGATGGGGGTAGAGAGAGATTTGTTGGCTTTCCATTTTCTATTCAAGCGAAAGCAGATTTTAAAATCTGAAATTAGAAAGGTTATAGGAACTGCTTAAATCAGACTTTCGTGTCTGTGTTATAAGCTTCCAACTTGGGAAAGCTTAAGAAAAAGAAACCTAAGGTTTCAAACATGTGCTTGTTTCAAAGCACAAACTTGGCGACTTCTCACATTGCTTTCACTAAACCTAAGAGTTCTCATACAAGTGAGGTCTGTTTTCATCACTTTCCAGCAAAGATTAAATAGCAGGGTGCTGCAGTGATGACTCTGGTTACTAAGATTTCATTGCCAAGTCAGAAACATCAGAGGGACAACTCCATTTAACCAGAGGCCAAGGATACCTCTGCCACATGAAGGCCAGGCCAAGTGCCAGCCGAATGAATCAGTATGCACAGTGCTGGAGTCAGAAGCAGACACCTCTTCTGGAGTGCTTAGTCCATAGACTGGAGTGAAAAATATCAGAGCAGAGGAGAAGAACAGTAATAAGTGGACATTCCTAGACACGACACTGTTGTTTAAAACTTCTTTTTTTTCTTCTTTTTTTGAGACGGAGTCTTATCTGTCACCCAGGCTGGAGTGCAGTGGCGCATTCTCGGCTCACTGTAAGCTCTGCCTCCCCGGTTCAAGCGATTCTCCTGCCTCAGCCTCCCGAGTAGCTGGGGTTACAGGCACATGCCACCATGCCCGCTAATTTTTGTATTTTTAGTAGAGATGGGGTTTCACCATGTTGGCCAGGATGGTCTCCATCTCCTGACCTTGGGATCCACCGCCCTCGGCCTCCCAAAGTTCTGGGATTACAGGCGTGAGCCACCACGCTTGAGCTGTTTAAAACTTCTTACTCACTTTGGATAAATGATCCTGGGAGTTCAAGCATTTACTTCCAAGACAACCTGGAATAGCATCAGCAGTGATTCCTTAAGTGAAGCTAAGTTTATACCTCCATTGTTTCGTTTATTCATTCATCCATTTAAAATAAAATATTTCTAAAATACCTACTAAGTGTCAAGAGAACACCAAATATATTTCTTTTGGCATCTAGGTAATGAGTAATTTGAAAGTCTGAGAAAACCAGTAATCTGGAATAACAGTGACTTTTATTAACCATCTATTATGTGCCACACTTTATATGTTATCTCATTTAGCTATCACACTTAGCTTCTAAAAAAGATGCGGAGAAAGTATTCAAATGAATGTGCAGAGACAACTTGATTCACAGAGGTAAGACAGACCCCTCAGACACCCACTCATGAAGATACTGGGAATTTCAAATAAGGTTAAAGGTACATTACTCTGGGCACCAGGAATGTTCAAAAAATGGACCACAGTTCAGTAGCAAGGAAGCCTCTAGGCACTATTCACATTTGTTTGAGTCACAATTTTAAAATGAGTGAAACTTGTGTCTTTGAGTATCATTTATCAAATCATACTGTGCTTGTGATATTTGTGCGTATGGTAGCCTCTGTGTAAAAAGCTTCTCTCTATGAGATACACTGGCTAATAGTTGTTAAGGGGCCGGGCTCTAAAGCCAGGGGCTATTGGGTTCAAACCACCACTCTAACACTCACCTACTCTGTAGCCTTGAGAAAGTTGTTTCAAGCTCTCTCTTGTCAGTTTCTCATCTGTAAAATGAGGATAATGCTACTTCCTACATCGTGGAGTTGTGAAAATATAATGCATGTGAGTTACTTAACATAGTAGCCAAAATTCACAAAATAATTATCATTGCATCTGCCCCTCTTTTCATCCCACTTTTTTTTTGTTTTGTTTTTTTGAGACGGAGTCTCGCTCTTGTTGCCCAGGCTGGAGTGCAATGGCGCGATCTTGGCTTACCGCAACCTCCGCCTCCCGGGTTCAAGAGATTCTCCTGTCTCAGTCTCCTGAGTAGCCAGGATTACAGGCATGCACCCCCACGCTTGGCTAATTTTGTATTTTCAGTAGAGACGGGGTTTTTCCATATTGGTCAGGCTGGTCTCAAACTCCCGACCTCAAGTGATCCGCCCACCTTGGTCTCCCAAAGTGCTAAGATTACAGGCGTAAGCCTCTGTGCCTGGCCTTCATCCCACTTTTATAGTACAGTTTTGTGTATCTGTTCTTTCTAGGGACTCAAAAAAGTACTTTGATTCTCCTGTGATTTGATAAGCAATTTGTAAAAGCTAATATGTAATTCATTTAGGAGCAAAACCTAATTATGCTTTATTGCTGTATAATTTCCTCTAGTGTGCAGGTATGTGATGCAGCTTATTAAAGTAAGAAAGTAAACTATGCTGTCTATCAGAATGGGAGAATTGATGCATTCTATACACTTGAGCTCCTCAAACTGTAAGGCGTAAATAAATCCTAGGTCTCGTTAAAATGCAGATTCTGACCCGTAGGTCTGGGGAGGTGCTGGGAGTCTGTATTTGAAAGGTGCTTGCTATTGATACCTATGCTATGGATCTGCGCACCATGCATTGATGCTATACATATTACATTAAACTGTGGCCCATCTGAATTGTGGCACAAGGTTAAAATAGACGCAAGCTATCAAGGCTGAGAAAAATGTATAAAAACAAAGACCAGAAGACTGGAGGGCCCAGAAAGCGGTGAAGCATACGCAATGTTCTAAAGCCCAAGTCCGGACTCCATATGCACATTCAAATTTTGAGGAACACTGAGCAATAACATGCAAATCACCTGAGAATCTTGCTTAATCAGCTTCTCATTCAGCATGTCTGGGGCAGAGCCTGAGAGTCAGCATTTCTTGCAAGTGCCCAGGTGATGCCAGTGCTGCCAGTCTGCGGCCCACATGTTCATCTAGACCCCAAACTAGTAGCAGTGCCTGGGTGGACAAGGCTGGGTAACGGGCACGAACAGCCCTCCAGTCATGAGTAATTTCCTTGACAGCAGTTTTTTTTTTCTGTGGAAGACCCAGCGCTCAGCCCCCATGAACATGGTCGAGCCTCCCTGGAAAACACTGTCCTCTTACGCTAGCACCTGTGAAAACATATTGGGAACAGGCTATAAAGAGAGAAAAACCTACAGTGTGACACCTGGTCAGCCCACAGCTGTGCAACTGAGAGAAAGCAGAGCGCTTTTTAACACTTCACTGCTCCTTTTCTAGAAGGGCAGTTCCACCAAAGTCCTATTATTTCTGACAACTGCGTGTAACCAAAAGTCCCTGAGGTGGTTGTAACACGGGATGGAGTTTTGTCCTGAGTTTTGTCACTACAATAAGGAGCTCCACTGAGCTCATAGATTTCTTTAGATCAGAGCACTCAAAGTCTTTTTGTAGTGGATTTTCGGTGCCAGTTGGACGAATTAAAATCTAAACAGCATGAGGAAGGAACTCTTAAGTTTCTTCATGTCTTCCTATGATAGTTCTTCTGGGAGGGAGAAAAATAACAAGCCCTCCCCAAATGACTTAGTGCCCAAGAGCGAATCCTAGACAAACTTTTAAAAACATTTTTGGGCTGGGCGTGGTGGCTCACGCCTATAATCCCAGCACTTTGGGAGGCCAAAGCAGGCGGATCACAAGGTCAGGAGGTCGAGACCATCCTGGCTAACACGGTGAAACCCCGTCTCTACTAAAAATACAAAAAATTAGCCAGGCGTGGCGGTGGGCGCCTGTAGTCCCTGTCACTCCGGAGGCTGAGGCAGGAGAATGGCGTGAACCTAGGAGGCGGAGCTTGCAGTGAGCGGAGATCACGCCGCTGTGCTCCAGTCTGGGCGACAGAGCGAGCCTCCATTTCAAAAACAAAACAAAACAAAACAAATTTTTTAACTTTGAAGATTCCCAGAAATATTGAACAAATGTAAAAGTAATGACTATATGGCCGGGCACGGTGGCTCACGCCTGTCATCCCAGCTGTCTGGGAGGCTGAGGCGGGCAGATTACGAGGTCGGGAGATCGAGACCGTCCTGGCTTATATGGTGAAACCCCGTCTCTACTAAAAATACAAAAAATTAGATGGGCGTGGTGGCGGGCGCCTGTAGTCCCAGCTACTCGGGAGACTGAGGCAGGAGAATGGTATGAAGGAAGGAGGAAGGAAGAGAGAAAGAGAGGAAGAAAAAAAATAAATCTAAAATTCATGACTTTGGAAAAATAAGCAAATATGCTGAATATAAAACATGTTTATAAAGGATGTTCAAGGTCAGGTACAGTGGCTCATGCCTGTAATCCCAGCACTTTGGGAGGCCGAGGCAGGTGGATCGCTTGAGGTGAGGAGTTTGAAACCAACCTGGCCAACATGATGAAACCCTGTCTCTACTACAAATACAAAAAACTAGCCAGGTGCGGTGGTGCGCGCCTGCAGTCCCAGCTACGTGGGAGGCTGAGGCAGGAGAATCACTTGAACAGGGGAGGCAGAGGTTGCAGTGAGCTGAGATCATGCCACTGCACTCCAACCTGGTGACAGAGCAAGACTGTGTCTCAAAAAACAAAAAACAAAAAATAAGAAAAGAAAAGAAAAGAAAGGATGTCCAAGAAGAAGAGCTTCCAAAAGTTTTCTATTGGTACACCATAATTAACTGGTATGATAACAACAACAACAACAAAATTGTTCCTCTAGTGGATGGTAAGGAGATCTCCATCCCATTCCTTCTCCAGCAAGAGCAAACATCTTGACAAGGAGCATGTTGAAATGAAAAGAACAATTTGCTTACGGTGAGACCTGAGTTTGAATCCCAGGTCTGCCCTCTTGCTAGCTGTGTGGCCTTGGGCAAGCTACTTAACTACTTTGACCTTAAGCTTTCTCATCTATAAAACAGTAACAAGGATATATGCATGATGACATCATTATGAGGATTAAATAAAATATTGTTAGTGAAAACACTAGCCAGTCTGTGCTTAGCTAATGTTTTTTGAAGTTAACCAACTTCTAGTGGCAACCCTGCTTTTGTGGTTTCATTCTACTTCTAGTAGCAATACCCTGCTTTTGTGGTTTAATTCTACATCTAGTAGCAATACCCTGCTTTTGTAGTTTAATTCTATGAAGAAGGGAATCATGTCAATCAGATGAGAGGTCAATTTGTGGGGAAGGAAACCAGGGAAGAGATGAAACCTGCTGGTACATAGGGAAGTACCTAACGATCTGCCTGATACACAGTAAGCCCTAAATATTTATTTGTTGAATGCATAAGGCTGCGGACTAGGAGTACCTACAATTTCATATAGTTGGTTGTTATTATCCTCAGACACATTGTTTCGATATTTGCAGAACATTACATTTTCCAAAGTGCTTTTATACCTATTTAACAAAGCAAACAAAGCAAAACCTGGGAGGCAGGTAAGGCAGACCTTAGATTCAATGTTATAGAAGTTAAAACAGAGGCACACAGAGAATCACACAAGAAACTTCAGCAAAGGCGTAGGACTAAAACTCAGGTCTTTGAATTTATGATCCATTTTCCAGCATGTCTTTTGTCTTTTTTCCACATACCTACTGCAAATGAAAAAGTAATTCTAACACTTAAGGGAGCAAGGATGAGACATAAAACTGAGTTTGGGAAATTTACAATATAAGGGAAGATTTTCACTGAATCAGATAGTGGTCTTCGTGATATTATATAAAGAAAAAATGGCTGAGGACAAATGTAGACTTGATCAGTGATCGTGCATTTCACTAAAGTGTTCTATTGCAAATGGTTTTATTCAGTATCTTTTCAGTTTGGGGTATGATGGTCACTGATAGCCATCAGCACTCATTGCCCAGTGCATGAGGCCACTATGGATGAGTGTTGACTATTAATGACCATTCTTCTATATGATGTCAGCTCTCCTTGACACGCGGCCAGATGCTGTAATTTTTTTGTATCTTAGGAGCTTATTCTCAACGTTGTAAAGGCTTGAAGGGGGTGGTAGGGCAAGGAGAAAAGAAAGTAAAGGAAGATTTTCCTATTAATGGAAAGTTTTTTTGGTTATTAATATAGTTGCACAAAGTATACTGCTGATGTTTGCATAGGTTCAAAAGAAAGGCAGAGATTTTATGTTATTGTGAAGGAGAAAAAAATAGTCTCGATCTGGAGGGCCAACTCCCAATAATCCTCTAATGAAGTGTTGCAGGGATAAGACAAGTAGTAGCTAAGCAGCTCCTGCCTTACAGGGACGTCAGTATTCAACCACTAGACTTGTAGCTTTTCTGGAGGTATATCTGCCTTCTTCTTAGGCAAAATTTGTAACATAGACAGTGGAAGTAGCAATTCCTATAACTGAATAACAAATTGCCCCAAAACCTAGTGGTTTCAAGCAATGACAACATCTATTTTGCCTTTGAGCCTGTAATTTGAGCAGGAGTCAGTCCAGATTGGCTTTATTTGGCTTCTCATGGAGCAGCTTACAGGCTGAGGGACTGGAGTCATAGGAAGGTTCTCTCACTTACATGTTTGGTGGCTGATGCTGGCTGTTGGCTGAGATCTTAACTTGAGCAGTCAGCCAGAACACCTACATGTAGTCTCTCTCTGTGACCCAGTCTTCTTCACAACATGGTGGCTGGACTCCCAGCATAAGTATTGTGAAAGAGAGAGCTAAGTGGAAACTGTATCCTTTTTATAACCTAGCCTTGGAAGTCACAGAGCATTACTGCCACTCTATTTTGTTGGTCAGAGAAGTCACACATTCTGGATCTGATTTGAGAGGAGAGAACATAGACCCACTTCTCAGGGGAAGGAGTGTCCAAATCACATCGCCAGAAGAGCCTATGAAATGGGTATTGCTGTGGTCCTTTAGAAAAACAACATCCATCACAAACTTGTAGCAGCCTTTTTTTTTTTTTTTTTCCCTTCTTTGGTATCACTACTGCCCACAGTAGGTCTTCAGCTATTACCTTCTTAGGCAATTCTTCATTCTTCAGTATTATCCCAGAAGGGGATCCAAAACCTTATTTCTAAAAGTCATGGTTTCTTAGTTTAGAATGGACCTTTCTAATAGATTTTGAAACCACTATGGTTACAGTACCTGCTTTTCCCTACTTTCCTTTTTGGAATGATGGTCCTGTCTGGAGCCCCTGTGGCTAGAAAGCAATGCCAGCTCCTAACTGGCCAAGGTGGCCACTGGCTGAACCATGGATTGGCACCTGACCCAAGGTGGCTCTTCTCTGAAAAACTGACGAGTTGGCAGTGAAAGGAGAATGGAGCATCAAGGGAAACACAGATGTCCCGAGAGTGGCATGAAAGAGAGAGAGTTGAAGGGGAAGGCAGCATCTTGGACCTTGATGGCTTCCCAGGTCCCTTCTAGGCCACATATACTAAAATGGCTTGGAGTAGGAGTGATGGTTGCTGGCTTTTTGTTTTTTATTTTTGTTTTGCGGCCAGAAGAGTCTGAAATATCATTAAACCTTCAGAGACCTGGAGCAGGATCCTGACTTTTGCAGAGTCTGAAGCTGATGAGGGAAGGAGCCTGGACTTAAGTCTCGGCCATCTGATCCTATTTTTCATATCACATTCTTTCCTATATGTAGGCTTTAGAGGGAAGAAACAGAAATCCTGACATCATTAAGAGTTTAGGAGGAGGGGGTTAAAGAAATAAGGACTGGAAGGTAAAGAACAAAAAGAAGAAAGCTGTGAACCTCGAAGTCATGTTTTTCTCTTTGATATTGTGACTTGATCCTGTGTATTTTCTCCATTCTCTGGCTTCTGTAACATCTATTCATATCCTTCCTTTTGGACATCTGAACTACTTCTCTCTTTTCAGATTGAAGGATAACAGTTGGCATATCTAGTTATAATGAGCCCGGGTGAACTAGACATTTTGTTTGAAAGGTGTTTGGAAGGTAAGGTCATTGTCACAACACGCAGCACTATGTTGCTGGGCAGAAATATAACGTGAGGCAGAATAATTCAGACTTGACAGACACTTGCACAGACGTAAGCACCCAGGGACAGAAGCAGATGAACCCTTTCTCAGGATGCCGTCTAATCAAATTCAGGCACGTGTACAGCCTGCAGCACTGCAAGGGTGACCATTTCATCGGGCAATGATTATTAAAATTGGATTCCTTTTTCAGAAGAGGGTCAAAATTAGAATTCTGCAGAGCATTATCTTCTTCCCCCAATAGCCATGTCGTTTTATAAGAGATTGTATTGCCTAGAAATCCTCCTGATCCTTTTGTTCTTCCTCACATCTAATCCGTGTTCAAGTTAACAGCAAAACCGGCTACCAGACATACCCAGAGAAGCACAAGAGACAATTAACACCTACCTCTTGGAACACTGGTGACGATTAATAAGATATTGTGCTGCAGCTGCGTATGTTTTTATGTTTTCCACAATCAAGCTTGATTAAAGCTGGCTTTTGTGACATCCTCGGATTCCATGTGGTGTTGGTAGTTTTAGGCGATTGGTTGTACAGCTCCCTGTTCCCCTCAGAGGCAATCACTCCTGCAGCCATTTCCTGACATATGCCAGGGAGGAACTGATGTTTCTCTGTGGCTGGTGACTTACTGCACAGGAAGGTCATTCCTAAAAAGCTGGCTGAGGGAGAATTTAACTCTTCAGATCAAATATATTTGTTCCACCCCTGGCTCTGCCTCCTGATCAAAGTCAGGGGTGATTTCAGAGAGGTGGCCCTTCACTCAGTCAGATGCTGTGCGCCTGCTCTCTCTCCACGGGCATTAAAAACAAGGCACTCAAGTGAAACCATGTCCTCATCATGGCAGCCGACCTCGGTTTATCACAGAGTCGAGGCCCACATCTTTGATCCTCCCCGTAAAACTGTCTGAGAGAGTTGCACAAACCCACGGATGTCTTTTATTGTTTTTCTAATCACTTTTAATGTGTTTTCCCACAGTTTTTGTAGGTGTTGATGGCTCAGCCTGGCTGTGTCAGGAAAAAAAAAAAAAGGAAAATTCCCAGAAAGAAACACTTATTTGAATTGTGATATATATATTTTTTAATTTAGAGAGTACAAAATTGTGGATCTCATCAGGATTTAAATTGTATCCCAGGTACAGGATCTTATTTAAACACACACACACACACACACACACACACACACACACACACACACACAACTAAGCTCTCCAGATTTTCAATTTTTTCCACTGCCCTCAAAAATTCCCTCAAAAATGCCACTGTCTGTGAATTCCAACATGAAGAAATTAATTATTCTCAAGCTATATTTCCACTCTCAAATGTTCTCTCCCACGCCTCCTGCCTTATCCTATCTTTCATGGAAATCCTTTTGACAAAATGTAGGCTTGGAGTTGCTAATAATTTCAGGACAAATGTTTAGATCAGATACAAAGGTATTTGAAAATAATAGAAAGAGACTGAATGTGATTGAAGCTTCTCTATGAAAAAGAGTGTATTTCTAGGTGTATTTGCGGCCTGGGGAGACTCAGCCCCCAAATGAAAACCCATCCCCCACCACATTGTCAGATTTTTAGTATTAAACATCGACATACCTTGTAACTTTGGCAGTGGCCTGTCACTTGGACGGTTGTCTGCAAGTACTCCTATGCTATTTTGGATAAAACCTGCCTCATTACCAAGTATGTTGTGAAAAGAAATGATTGTACATATCACATGCATGCCTGCTTCTTTCCCGGTGACATCCCTGTCCTCTTGTGATGCAGTTCAGTTCCCAGGGGACTGTAATGCCCCTGAAAATTGACAGTCACATTCTATTAGAACATATTTTTCCCATTTAATAACATGGTACAGGTAATGATTCATAACCCTCAAAGGGCCTCCTACCAGTGACAACTGAACTCAAATAATTGAGAACACCATGCCATTTGGGGGTGACTTCACTTTTATGGTTCAATCAAGAGTTAAAGTGTATCTGGAGAGACTTTCAGTAAAATGACATTCTCCTGATACATTTTCATGTCTGTTTTACATATGTAACTCTGCCTTCTCCAGGCCACGGTGACCTGAAAAATGACCATGAATGGTATATTTATTCCTTATTAGACCCTAAGTCCTACAAAGGTAGCAACATTTTCTCCTTTTTATCTTTCTGTTTTTAGTGCCTAGGATGGTGCTTGGCATATAGCATGCTCAGTCATTTTTCCCCCTGCCTGGTGGCATGCCAATCAGGAAAACAGTCTTTGATTTTGATCTCCCACCTATTGGTATCACTACATCGAAGCTCCTCCAAGCCCCTTTAAACTCTGGATTAAAGTGCCTGACATTCATCCAGCCTTCAACAACCAGAGCTTCTTCCTACCCACTACCTGGTGGCCTTAATTAGGAGCCCTTGATGCCATTTCCATAATTGCCAACATCCATCCTCATCAGACGCGATTCAGTTACAACAAGATTAGGATTCGAAAAGATGGTCTCACCTTTTCCATTTTCTCATAGGCCCAGAGCTGTGTCTCTCATAGGCCCAGAGCAGTGTTGAAGGGTTTCATAGAGTGGCAAGAAAACTCTGTGCTCCATCCAAAAGCAGTCCTTCCTACTGACCATGAGCAGCACCCCGGAATATATCCAGGGCACGTTAGCTATCTCCTACCTCAAGATGAGCCCCCAGCTTTACTCCTGAAAACACTTAATTTTTTTCTCAGCATCATTTTAGGATTAAGTGTAATAATGTATATAAATCACATAATATAGTATCTAGCATATTACAGTAAGCATTCAATGATTGACAGCTTATTCAGTTTTCTGAGTTAAACATTGAACTCTATCTTTCCATAAAGATGAATTGTAACAAATATTAAGTTTTTATATGGAGACAACTTGGTGGGATTAAATAAGTGTGGATTTGCCAGGGGATTTAACCTTGCTTTAAGTGCTGGCTTTGACAATGACTTCTTCAAGGATTTTGGGCTAATGACTCAGCATCTCTGAACCACATCTTCTTCAGTAAAATTTGAGTCCTCTTACTTACCTCAAAAGGTAGATATAGGGATTAAAGGCGATAATTCCTGTGATTGCATGTTCTAAACAATGAAGCACTATACACATTGAGAAGTCTTTTTTTTTCCCTATGATCCTATTCTCCAATGTGTTATGTCAATTAGAGGCAACCTATATTTTGCATTCACAATAGGTAAGTTATAGAACTGAGATTTAAGACCAGGCGCAGTGGCTCACGCCTGTAATCCCAGCACTTTGTGAGGCAGAGGTGGGCGGATCATTTGAGGTCATGAGTTTGAGACCAGCCTGACCAACATGGTGAAACCCCATCTGTACTAAAAATACAATAAATAAATAAATGATAGCTAGGCATGCATGGTGGCAGGTGCCTGTAGTTCCAGCTACTTGGGAGGCTGAGGAAGGAGAAGAGCTTGAACCCGGGAGGCGGAGGTGCCTCGGCAGTGAGCCGAGATCGCGCCACTGCACTCCAGCCTGGGTGATGACAGAGTGACACTCCATCTAAAACAAAACAAAACGAAATGAAGGAACTGAGATTTCAGAAAGTATTGATACATGCATAAGAAACTGACTTTTCATGTCCTTGTTATGCTAAGGACAAATATTGCTAAAGTGGAGACAGATGTTGGTAAAGCCCACGACTTCAGATTTTTTAGAGTGTATGACAAGGTCTGTGGTACCTCTATGGGTTTTTGCAGTCAGGGGCTACTACAGTGGTTTGCTTTGCACATCATAAAAAAATTAATGCAACTAGAGCCAGGGAGATTTTTGTTGGCTTGCATTTGAGATATGTTTTAAAAATTGCAGAACACAGTTTAATTTGATTTCCATTTCCCTTGATGAGGAATAGCATCTCTACTGCAAGAAAACCTGACACTCCTTTATTCTTGCAAGCATGGTAAAATTTTCTGGGTCACAAAATAAGCAGTAGAGGAAGAAATGAAGGTGCATGCAAGACTCTTAAAATAAATATTCCTTTGTGGTAATTATTAGAAGGCTTAGATTAAGAAGTTGTCAGCCCCAGGAGTTTGGGCCATCCTTCCCTCTAGTTTTCCCCTTCCTGCTTTGTTTAATGTTGCTTGTGTAACATGCTAAGAAGGAGCTGCTTCGCACCACGTTTTCCGAAGTGCTCAGAAATGCTGAATGGCGATTACGAAACAATGCCTTAGGGTTTCTGCGCTCCAAGAATATTACTCTAGCCAAAGGCCAAATCAAGAAGATGTCCCTTAAAACAGATTCACTGTCAGAGGGAAACAGTGGCAAGAGAGTTCAATGATCATAGGTGCCCCAAGAGGCATTTACTTCAGGTTAACAATTGCACATGCTTCAGGCTTTGTGGGTATCCCACAAGTGTATGTCACAGTTGCTCTTCTCAAGGAGATTGTTTCACTCAGGCTTGTGGGTACTTACATAATAAAGTGAAATAGGTAGGGTGGGTGTGGGGTTCACATCTGTAATCCTAGCACTTTGGGAGGCCAAGGCAGGTGGATCACCTGAGGTCAGGAGTTCTAGACCAGCCTGACCAACATGGTGAAACCCCAGAGGTTGCAGTGAGCTGAGACTGCTGTTGTGCTCCAGCCCGGGTGACAGAGCAATACTCCATCTCAAAATAAAATAAAATAAAGTGAAATAAGTAATGTCTAAATGTTGACTAGAGAATTTCAGATGAGGGAAATCACCACAGATGGCAGTGTCCTGGGGGAGTGTTCAGAGAGGATATGCGATTGGTATGAACCTTCCAGGACAGAAAAGCAAGGTGTCCCCCTAACAGGACTTCCTATTCATGCAGCCTTTAGATCTTATGTGACCTAATGACAACTGGCTGAGCCAGGCAGGGTTTTCATTCCAGGGAATGAAGGAAAGGACGGGCGAATTTGACCTGCCCCTCATGCCATGTGGAAGGACTGGGATGGGGGGAGAGGCCATCTGCTCCCAAGATCAACTCCTCTGCCTTGACAATTCTGTTGCTGCCTTTTGCGAAGTCATTGCTGCTTAAATGTTTTCATCACCATTTTATTCCACTCAGTGGTTATCACATGGAGGATATGCCACAAGTGTTTCCTACTGTCCCCTTGCCCTGAACAGAAACAGGTGACAAAATGGCAACAGGTCTGAAAAATAAAAGAGCAAAAACAATAGTACATATCTTCTGCCTCCTTCAGGAGAAGCAGTTCTAATCAGAATGTTATTGGAGTGAGGCAGGAGTGGAGAAAGTGAGGAGTCCATAATGATGTTAGGGGACAGGAGAGGGGGAACGAAGACAACGAAGTCCCTGTCCTTACCTTCTAGACACCCCTGTGGCCTCTGCCATCGCTGAGGGTCCACTTTCTTGCTTTCTGAAATTCTGTCTCCTGTGGCTTGCATGGCATTCAGGGAGCTTGTGTACTTCCTCTTCCTCTTATGAATTCTTCTGCCTCCTTCCCACTTCTTCCTGTACCCTCCTAGAGGTGGATGACCCACAAAGTTCAGCCTCAGCTCTTAGTCTCTTACCCGTTTCCTCCTCCAGAATTGCCATTTCTGTGTGGATGGTTCTGAAAGTCTTAGTCTTTCCAGGATGGACCCAATTTCTGCCCTGAGCTCCAAGCCTTTATCTCCAGGACTTCCCAGGCCCCTCAGACTCAACCTGTTAAAGATGGAACTCTGTCCCACTGAAAATCAGCTCCTCCCTTTGGTTTCTTATTTACAAAACCATTTTCTTTAGAATGCTTTTTCTTCTTTCTTGCTTCCTGTCACGGTAGAAAGAGAAAAAATATTCTCTACATTTGAGGCTCTTCTTTTGGTGGTGAAACATTTCCTCCAAGATGTTTGTGGTTGATAGCTGTAGTCTTGTGTCCAAGTGCTCTGGGACACATCTCCCGACAGCCCCTGGGTCCCAGAGCCCCTCTGTAAAAGGGAAAGAGGAGTAATATGTTTGCATAGGCAAGAACCTGGCAAGAGATGGCTTGTAAGTGCCAAAAACGATTATGCTGGGGTGCAAGGAGGGGAAGGATATTAGGAAGGAAATAGAATCTTATCATCCATGGCAACTGGCAAAAAGGATGCATGCCCATTTGAAAGGCACTTTGGCTCCGATTCAGTGTGTGGTGGTCTACATATCGAGAGGCTGGAGAACATATGAAAGAGAATTACTTATGTTTTTCCATCTGTACACATGTGTTCTGCTGGTGTTAAATTCTTGTTGGAAGAGTCTCTCATACCATAATATACACACAGAAAAATATTCCCACCACTTAAAAAATTATTATTAAAACCAGCTGAATAAATTCATAGAGCATTGTAGCAGGACAAGTGAAATGTAAACTCACATTCTCTGGGATTGTAAATGCCTTTAACACATATGCTACTTCATGTGAAATTTATTCCACTACTCATATTGTATCTTCATGTCATTGATTTCAAGGGTAACATTTTAGGACAAAAATGCATGGCTGCAGGCACTGAATCTTACTCTAAATTCTGAAATGTAGCATTAGGCACAGAGCCTTCCTTTTCGTGTAAGAGGACATGAACAGAGACCCATCTGAGAAAAGAAGCTGTTCTCTTGCTGCTATAACTTACCCAAATCTTGAAAAAGGAGCAGGCTTAGATTGCTTCAGAAATGAGCAAAGAACCTACCTAAGAAGGAGACTCTCTGAACACCACCAGTCTGGCTCTGATGCACTTCATCAAGTGACGAATGCACCCGCATTAAGATTTGTTATCCACTTTTGCTTTGCTGATGAGCCATAAGCTACCTTGATGAGGGTTAATTAAAATACTACTCAGTTCTGACCACAGGGAGAATGACCTGCAATGAGGTTTTAAACATGCATTTATTCATTCAAAAAATATTTATTGAGCACCAACTATGTGATAAGCAGAGGTCTACACTTTTTGGATACATAAGTGTACAAAAGAACCAAAAATTCCAGCTATATTTATCAGAATATGGTGTGCTTTGTGTTTTAGCTGAATCAGGGCTTTGCCCAAGTGACTCTCTCTACAAGGCCCTGTGGGACAATACTGTTAGAATACCCAAGACCTGGAAGGCATGGTCTCTGATATCAAAGTAGCAATTTCACCAAAGTTGTCAGATTTAGGGGTTAGCATCCCAGCCCTCATTACACCAGCAGTGCTTCTTCTGAGGGACACTGCTGAGAATGGAGAAGGTGGTAGACAAGGGCCTTCCACAGATGCCTCCCTCCCCTAAAGAATGCACAACCTCCTTTGCCCTTGCTTGCTTCCTGGGTTGCCTTTAACTGAACCCGTATCCCTTGGCATCTGCCATTCATTATTTGGTTTCTACTATCACCCTGTCTCCAGCTCTGACTTGACTCTTCATTACTGAACTTTGGCATGTTGTTTATTCTCTCACTGGAGTTTAACTTCGGATGGTACCTGTTTTCTGTTTCATTAGTCCCATGACTGCACTGACAACTAGAAGGAACACTGTCCTTTATCTGGCATGTATTTACACATATTTTCATTAATATATTAAAAATGTATTTATTGAACACGAACCACATGCAAGCATTTTCTGGGTCCCTGGGAATAGAGATGCCCTCACTGGATTGCAGAGTGGAGTGGGAGGGTCAGAAAAATGAACCAATAATTAAATATAATATCTTGAACACAGAAGAGGAGCACCTGCCCAGACTGGATGGAGTCTTGAAGCACAAGGGGAATAAGGCAGAGAAGAACACGCCAGGTCTTGGGGAGATATAAACACATACGCAATAAGGCGATGACATATCACCGTTAGATTATAATCATAGACAATGAAGAGTGTGTATTCTTCTCAGCTCACATACAATCTGATAGCTCAGTTCACTCTTCCCTCCAATGGTTTTTACTCCATCCTCTTTCTGGTCCCACCATCAATTACCTTGGAGACAGTAGGAAATGAAAAAGAAAAGAGGTGAAGGTAAGAGAGAGAAAAGATAAGTGGGAACCCAGGGCTCAACTAGTCTGCACCTCCTCACCAGTAGTTTTTTAAAAAAAAGGAGAGGCCGGGCACGGTGGCTCACACCTATAATCCCAGCACTTTGGGAGGCCAAGGCAGGCAGATCATTTGAGGTCAGGAGATTGAGACCATCCTGGCTAACACGATGAAACCCGGTCTCTTCTAAAAATACAAAAAATTAGACGGGTGTGGTGGTGGGTGCCTGTAGTCCCAGCTACTCAGGAGACTGAGGCAGGAGAATGGTGTGAACCTGGGAGGTGGAGCTTGCAGTGAACCGAGATCGTGCCACTGCACTCCAGCCTGGATGACAGAGTGCGACTCTATCTCAAAAAAAAAAAAAAAAAAAAAAAGGAGAATCTACACACAGAAGCCACCCTTCTCCCTCATCCTTTTTCTCCACAGCTTTCAGCCCCATGCATTAGCCAAGACATTCTTCTGTCCTTTGCTGCTTGGTAATCCACGCATCAAACATCTACCCCTTCTTTGTGAAGGAATAGAATCTACACTCTTCTTGCTTAGTTTCCTGTCAAAATGTAGTGTTCAAGGAATAATCGAGGTTCTTTGAGCTACCTTCAATTTTCTAAAAAGCTTATCAGAAAGCACACTGTATCTGTGATAAGACTGAATAAACTCACTGAGAGGCCAATTTTCTCTGCTTTTCACTGGAATGATAAAAGTAATTACACTGGTACTCTGGTGAAGATGAGAAGCATCGATTAGCCATTATCTGTGTCTGATTAATTTTTAAATTCCATTAATTACTTATTAATGCAATTTGGAAGAAAAATCTTTCATCCCATGATATGGGCAGAGGAGGGAGAAATAATAAAAGGCTGGGATTCCCTTGTTTGTGAAAAGGTTGGAAAATACCGCCCAGGTGGACATTAGAATGTAGAATGTAGGCACAATGCTGGGCAAGTGCACTGTAGCACATGATGTGCCCTGAACCAGTAGAAAGGGACCGTGTGATGCTGTGCATTCTCTGAACCTGCATCCTCTTGAAATCGACAAACAGAAGGCATTTTTCTTGTGGAGCCCTCTGTGCAATGTACAGCAAAATAACTCAGAACCAGAGATGTTGCTCCATGTTAGGTAACACTAGAAGGATAAAGTTTTACTAGTCGGGCGCGGTGGCTCACGCCTGCAATCCCAACACTTTGGGAGGCCGAGACGGGCAGATCACAAGGTCAAGAGATCGAGACCATCCTGGCCAACATGGCGAAACCCCGTCTCTACTAAAAATACAAAAATTACCTGGGCGTGGTGGCACACGCCTGTAGTTCCAGCTTCAGGAAGCTGAGGCAGGAGAATCGCTTGAGCCCGGGAGGTAGAGGTTGCAGTGAGCCGAGATCACACCACTGCATTCCAGCCTGGTGACAGAGCTAGACTCCATCTCAAAAAAAATTAAAAAAAAGTTTACTTTATTTTCTGTTCCTCTTTCTTGCCCCATTCTGCTGGCATAACAGAAATAAAGGTAAGAATGGGAATTGGCTTTGCAGAAAACTAGCCATGAACTCACTGTTGCTAGTGCCTTACAATTTGCTTCCAAGGACGTGACCAGGTTACTTCCTACAGATAACCTCAGCAGGACTTTTTTAGAAGGAGGAGCTCAAGCACCTACTCCTGGGTTGCCCATTCCCAGGGCCTGGGAGCAGGAAAATGCAGCATTTGGAGAAAGCGCTGGATGGAACAGGTTTGCTGCAGGTAGAGCAGGAGGAAAGAGAATGGGTCTTTGTTTCAGGTGTGCTTTTTCATTCCTATTACAGCTGAGTGCTGGATAAGGGTGCACAGTGGAGCTGGCACTCTCTCTCACTTTTAAACATCCAGTTGTGTTGCTATTGATTGACATTTGGAAACTGAAGCTAAGGTTAATACAGAGTAAACTCTTCTATCTTATGAAAGGTTATTAATTCATTCAGGCCTTCTGTCAGTGGTATGTAATTGCCTGCATGGGAGTCAGAACAACAAAGTTGGAAGGATAAGAGAAACTTAACCCACCCATCGTATAAAGAAGAGGCCAGAACAGCAAAGTGACCTGCTAAAAGTCACATCAGTAATTTATGGCAGATTAATAACAATAAATTAATCCTACATGAAACTTATGGTGAAGTTCAAACCTGAATAGCACCACTAGGCACCCTAAATACCATTGCTGCGTTGCCAATTCTTGTGAAATAACACAAGTGGATCATACAGAAACATTTCTCAAATCCCCACACCAGCCAGCACAACTTTGTGACTCAGATGTGTTTGTAGCTGATCTCAGCATAGTGAATTTTATGCACTTCATTTCCTCCCTGATGGTCTTCCATGGAAGGACCCTGAGTTTCACAGGGCACCATGCCACCTTGAACAGGAGGATTTCTCCAGTCCCTGTGCAAGGGACAGTGTGTCATTCTGGGATCCTCATGGAGGAAAGGTATCTAAGAGATCTCTCAAGGGCCAGTATTTTTCAAAATGTGATCCAACAACCCTCCATCCACACGGGGCTCATTAGAAATGCAGGTTCTGAGATCTATTCCCAAATTACCAAATCAAAAAGGGAGCAGAAATATGAAAATTTAATGGGTTCCCTAGGAGATTTGAAAGCGCACTAAAGTCTGAGAGCCACTGCCCTGGGCTGCCTGGACTTCATCCCTCCTCACCATTCTCATTCCTGGGAAAGAGATGATATGGTCTTTGACTAGAGATAGATAGGTAGATAGATAGATCTTATATTTAAATAATATCTGTCTACTAATTCAGTCAGCTTTTATTGAAGGCTTTCTATTACTAGGCACCATAATGGAATTAATAAAGATAGAACACCTACCATATTCTATACTAATTGCTTTCATAAATTAACTCCTTTAATCCTTACAACTTTATAGTTACTACTATTACATTCATTCAACAGAGGAGCAAACCAAAGCATGGACAGATTAAGAAAAATTTTCAAGGTTAGAGAGCTTGTAAATGGCACAGAGTTTGAACCCAGGTAGTCAGCTCCAGAACCCATGACCTTAATTACTATGTGAAATACTCTCCTCCAAGCTGGAGAGGAATAAGACTCAGTTATTGCAGCAACCCTCCCAGCCCCAACCGCAGGAGCTCAGCCTCAGCAGGAATCCAGACTTCAGACATATACACAGGTCATTACATATGCTTGTTAACTGCTATGATAATGTATGAACAGAATGCTATGAGAGTTAGGAGGAAATTATTAACTGCCAACGGTGTCAAGAAAGGCTTCCGGAAAAATACATGGCTCAGCGAGAACAGGATTTCTGTCTCTTTAGCTTCTTTTAACACAGTATTTTACAAATATTAGGTGCTCAAAATAAATATGTTGAATGAGTGAATTAATGAATGAGATGTTTCACTGCAGCTGGTATTGAAGAATCGGGAGGAGATTTTGTGACAAGTAAGAGGGAGGAGCATGCACACAGCCTGAAGGAGTAAATGGCTACAAATAACTTGTTTTGGCTAAAGAGATTCAATGTGACAGGAGCAAAGGTGCCTGGGAGAGGGGTGATGGGACTGATGTGAGGAGGGCGGACAAAGAGGAGGCTGAGAGCGAAAGGTCTTCTTCTCTGTGCCAAAGAATTTAGATTAGTCCTCTGGGCAGCCTCCTCAGGCAGGGGAGTGACGTTATCAGATTTCTCTAATGGGAAGACACCTCTGGGGGCCAGTGTGGAAGGCATAAAGTGGATTAATGTGAAGGAAGTCTGGCAGGAGGAAGGCCAGCTAGGAAGATTGAAGGAGTGAGAGCAAGAGATTTGGAAGGTCTGAGCTACCACACAGGCCAACGGGAATAGAAAAGGAGGACCCATTAGAGACACTTGTCTGAGGCAGGAGAGGCAGGATTCAAGTGAGTTGCGAGTGTCCAGATTAGACTTGATTTTCTAACACAAATGGCAATGCCATTAACTGAAATAAGGACTCCAAGAAAGGGAAGTATGAGGTGGAGGGAGTTAAAGAGCTCAGTTCTAAACAGGTTAGGTTGGAGTCACCTGTCGGTCCTTCCAGGGAAGAGAAATTCCCAGCAGGCATTTATTAAGATGAATGAACAGCAAGTTTTTAAATGCGGACATGGTGTTTGGCATCATCAGCATCAGGGATTGAGGTGAAGCCATGGGAGCACAGAACATCCCTCAGGAAAAGTGCATAAAGGGAGAAGAGGAGAGGACTAAGAATGTGTTCATAAAAAGTAGCCTTGGCCGGGCGCGGTGGCTCAAGCCTGTAATCCCAGTACTTTGGGAGGCCGAGAGGGGCGGATCACGAGGTCAGGAGATCGAGACCATCCTGGCTAACACGGTGAAACCCCGTCTCTACTAAAAATACAAGAAAATTAGCCGGGCGAGGTGGCGGGCGCCTGTAGTCCCAGCTACTCGGGAGGCTGAGGCAGGAGAATGGCGTGAACCCGGGGGAGCGGAGCTTGCAGTGAGCCGAGATCGCGCCACTGCACTCCAGCCTGGGGCACAGAGCAAGACTCCGTCTCAAAAAAAAAAAAAAAAAAGTAGCCTTTAGCGGGTGAGCAGTCAGTAGGGCAGAACAAAATGCTGTTATTTCAAATCAGGTGGTCTACTAGAGGACTCGCCTTGTTTTTATTCAGAAGAATTTTAGGAAAATGAAACGCTTCTAAAAAGTTCTAGACAGTTCACTGCATCCTAAGCTGAAACCCGAAACAGACAGTGCCTTTGTATCGGATGCTTTGGGCACCAGCCCTCCTTCACCTGTGACATACGTACAACATCCCCTTCCCCATCTCGGTGAATGCCAGCGAACCTCAGAATGCAGAATTCTTCATTCACCAGTGCTTTAGATATTGATATTCGACCTTAAGCCTTCTGTGGCGGCAAGTTAGGAAACTTCAAACATCAGCAATTACAGCTGTCTCGTTGGGTCCTCTTTCTTCTAACTTCCACTGTGCAAGGGGAACATCCATCAGACAGTCTGCACACCCTCAGAGTAGAGTGGAAACAAGAAGAAAACTATTTAACTTAATGAAAATAACCACTTTTAAAATGAATTAAACAAACATGGTCACACTTATCCTTAAAATTCAGTTGGCTATTTGCAGAAAACTGACTCACTCAATTCAGTTGGGAGTTTTTAGTCTAGCATGTTTTTGCAATCCCTGGGGTTTCCCACAGCATGAAAGTCCTTCATAATGTGGGGGGTGTGTGTGTGTGAGAGAGAGAGAGAGAGAGAGACAGAGAGGGAGAGACAGGCAGAGAGAGAGAGAGAGAGAGAAATGATGACATTCAGTGAGAATTGTAGGGAAATGATATTTTACAAAGGATATTCTTTGTGTCCTTTAGTCTGTCCTTAAGATGACTGTGTCCTCATCGTCTTGTGCTGTGCATGATACCTGCACAAATATCCTGCCTAAGACAGAGCAAGTCACAAAATCATAAATACTAATGTCAAATATATGAGGGAAATGTTCAACCTCAGTTGATGTAAAAGAAATACAAATAAAAGCAACGATGTGATACTGTTTTTCTCCTTTAAAACTGGTCACGCTGTTTTTAAAATTATAATACCCTGAGTTGCCCCCAGGAAATCAGAAAATGAGACTCTGGTACTCTGCTGTGAGAGCGTAATTATGTACAACCTCAGAGGACAGTTTGTCGATATGTATCAAAAACCTTAAAAATATTCATAATCTTTGACCCAGCAATTCTTCTTTTTAGAATTTATGTTCAAGAAACAATCAATGAATTGCATATTTAAAATAGGTGGACTTTTATGGCATGTGAAATATACCTTAATAAAGCCATTTTTAAAAAAGAAACAGAGATATGTAAAATGTAAATATTTATTACAGTATTATTTATAACAGTAAAAAACTGGAAAAAGCCCTAATGTCTATTGCATGCCACATCTGCTCAAAAGAATATAGCCATTAAAAAAGTATGTTAAGGTTCAACTTTGGTTCTCAAAGTGTGTCTCCCAGACCAACACCACCAATAATATCTCCTGAAAACTTGTTAGAAATGCAAATTATGGATCTCTGCCCTAAAGCCACCACATCAGAAACTGGGACTGAGATTCAGCACTTTGTGTGCTAACAAGACTTTCCAGGTGATTCTGATGCTCACTGAAGTTTGAGAACCACTTGCAAAAAATATATATTGTTAATAAATTGTAATATGTAGGGGAAAAAAGCAGACTACAAAGCAATGTGTAATGATGTGAGGCCAATTTATTTGAAAAATATTGTGCATATGCATGCCTAGAAGAAACAGTGGTGAGATGTATTAGAAAAATTAACAGAATTATCTACAGATGGTAGATAGATCTCTTTTGTTTTCTTGTGTATAATGTTCTGTATTTTTCAAGTTTTCTATAATTGTTGTCTATTACTTATATAATGGAAAGTTATTTAAAAAGTTCTTGCCCTTGAAAGTTCTGGCCACTAAGACATTTATGGAAATATATTGCACAAGTTCAATGAAGAGGAAAATAGAAAGGATGGGTGGGTTTCTCCCCTAATCAGTCCTGTTGGGAGGCTCATTGCCCTTGAAGCAGAATTCGACATTTTTTTGTGCTTGCTTTAGTTATGAAAGTGACACACTATCTGTCTTAAGCATTATACATCAAAGGGTGTATGGTCAATGGTGCCCATCAGATCTTTGACCCTACTTTCTTTGAGATCACGATAGGGTGGTTTTTCTTCTTTTTTCTGTGTTGTGTTCAGGGATTTGTTGTAGATTGGCTTGTGCCTCCTGCTACGGAATAGGTGAGTTGGCTTTGGCACAATCTGTATCACTCTAAAAAGAAGAGCAAGAACATGTTCTTCTTTCTTGAGAATTTCTTATAGAACGCTAAATAGAAACAGTATCATTGGTAAAATATTGGGATGGAAAAAACACTGGGTATGTCAGGTGGCATAGGACTCTGTTACTACACTGTGTGACAGGGAAAAAAAGGACAGGCCCAGGTTCCTTGTAACTAGTTCTGTAGCCGTGGGCAAATCTTTAGTGTTCTCTTGGTCTTACTTTCTTCACCTTTAAACTGAAAGAATTGACAAGATGATCTCTGAAGTCCCTTTCAGCTCTGAATTTCTATGTTTTTATGACTAGATTCACAGAGATAGACTGACCCATAACCAGAAGGCAATATAATGCTCTTTCATCTGTTTCATGCAGCTTGAATTTGTGAAAACGCAGTATTGGCTGGGCATGGTGGCTCATGCCTGTAATCACAGCACTTTCGGAAACTGAGGCAGGTGGATAACTTGAGGTCAGGAGTTCAAGACCAGCTTGGCCAACATGGTGAAATCCTCGTCTCTACTAAAAATACCAAAAAAATAAAAAATAAAAAATTACCCAGGTATGGTGATAGGTACCTGTAGTCCCAGCTACTCAGGAGGCTGAGGTAGGAGAACCTCTTGAACCCAGGAGGCGGAGGTTGCAGTGAGCCAAGATCGCGCCATTGCACTCCTGCATGGGCAATCAGAGCAAAACTCCATCTCAAACAAAAAAAGAAAGAAAGAAAGTTTGGTATTTCTTCCGAAGCTAGAATATCCTTTAATGGGTTTCTGCCTGCTCTGGCAATGAAAATCTATTTTGAGATATTACCTCAGCAGTATTATCAATACGAAGTGGTATTTGGTATTCAGGACCCCTTCCGGAACAGTACCAAAGGGTTGGACAACCTACAGATAAAAACGGTCATTGCCGAAAATGTAGAGAGAAACTAGATATGTGGCACAGGTCATTGGAATAGTAACTATTTAGTGGAGACGATGGAGTAGCTGTATAGGTCAGTTAGGAGACTTGGGTTCTAATCCTAGCTCTGACCTTATCTAAGTACCTTGTCTTTCTCAGCATCAGTTTTCTCATTTGAAATATTTCCAGTTGATCTCCAGGATTATTTTGTTTCTGAAGACAATAAGAGCTTATGATTGAAAGAATGATATTGTGGGTATAAGACAGTTGACATACCTAAGGGAGTCTCCCAGGAAATAACCACTGTAGACAAATAGAAAAGCTGGAAGAGTTGATAGAATTGGAAGGAGCCTCATCAACTCTACTGAAGGCGTGAATCGTTTCTACAGCATCCAGCTTTTTTTTGACAGGGAATGAGAGATGAACACATACCTTGTCTGGGGCTGGCAATTGCCAATTTTTGCTTGAAGGGAGGGAAGTGTATACTTAAACTGCCGAGACAGCCCCGGGTTTGGGAAAGAGATTTCTGTTCATCTCTTTAAACTACGGAACGTTTATAGTGTGCACTCCACTGTAAAGGAAGCCCGTGAAGTTTGCTTGGCATAGGAGTAATGTGAGTAATGAAGTCTTGGCTCTAGCCAACATTCTAAAGCTGGGTTTTGCAAAAGTTGCAAATCCCCAGAGGAAATGCTGGAGCACAGAAGGCCTGCATATCATGGATTACACTAATCCAAGCAGGAAATGATAATGACATAGCTACACAAGCAGTGTTTTTCATGGCTAATTGGGAAGGATGGTCATTTAATTAAACTATGCCAGACTCCGGGCTTTTTGCATCTAGGGCAGCCTAGGAAAGAGTCCTGCCCAGACCCCCTTGTTCAGGGTAGTTAAGCTCAACTGTAAGTTCCATGAGGACAGGGTCTTTATCTTTTTATTAACTTCCTTTTTCTTTCTTTTTTTTTTTTTTTTTTGAGACGGAGTTTCACTCTTGTTGCCCAGGCTGGAGTGCAATGGTGCAATCTCGGCTCACCGCAACCTCCGCCTCCCGAGTTCAATCGATTCTCCTGCCTCAGCCCCCCAAGTAGCTGGGATTACAGGCATGCACCACCATGCCCGGCTAATTTTGTATTTTTAGTAGAGACGGGGTTTCTCCACGTTGGTCAGGCTGGTCTCCAACTCCCAACCTCAGGTGATCCGCCCACCTCAGCCTTCCAAAGTTCTGGGATTACAGGCCACTGCGGTGAGCCACCGCGCCTGGCCTATCTTTTTATTAACCCCTAATACCTAAAACCTACTACAATTCTGGGAGCATAGCAGTTGCTAGATCTGGTCTGGAAGATCTCTGAGTATCTAATAGCTTTTTAATAAAATGCTTGTTTTGTACCATGTCAAGGTACCAGGACTTAACTTTATGAGCCTCTTATGAATGAAAACAAACAAACAAACAAAAAGTCAGACCTGATTCTGCATGTAAAGAACTGGATATGTTCATTGAAAAAAAAAAAGTTAGATTGATAAAAGCAGAATTAAGAGAATGCTTCCATGTGTGAGGTTATGGATATGCCCTTTAACATTATTTTTCTTCTGTCTCTAACCAGACAGAGGCTGGGATCTGGGATGTCTTGTCAGCATTTAAATGCTTCTTAATTTAAAACATGTTTTCAAGAGCTGAAAATGAATATGATAGCTGCATGGTATAGGAGAAGGGAGTAATGTGCTGAGGACCTGAAGAGCTAGCTTTCAGCCCACAGGTACTGGCACCAACCTGTTGTAAGATCCAGCTTTCCTCATCTGCAAAATGAAGGGCATCTATTGCCATGATTATATTTCCCAAACCAAAACTCATCATCCAGTTTATTATGATTTGGGAGACAGGAGGCAAACTGGGAGATATATTTGGAAGGTAAAACGTGGGAAGTTCCTGGACATGTTGATGCTGTGCAAAATGGTGGAATCGCATACGAACTCTATACTTGTGGAGTAAAACTCAGGACATAGGAATGCTGAACGTGAAACAAGACAATCTTAAATAAGATTATAAAATAGACCCTGCGATCATGTTTCTATTGCCTCACATTCTTCCTTTGGCATGGAAGTAAACAATTCCAGTATCTGGAAGACAGTTGGAGGGCCAGCTGCACATCCCCCATTCTCAATCTCAAGTGACCCCCCCTGCCAGCCTCTTAACATGCGACTTCCCCATCTGCTGGATCCCGAGATTCCTCTGTCCATTTTACAGAGTAAAAAATGAACCTATTAAGAGACTGAAAAAGATCCGGGCTGTTCTGCTCAAGGAGTCATACTAGCAGGGAATGAGATTTATGAGATGAGGTAATAGAAATACAAATAGAAAAATACATTCTAAAGGAACTTTTCCCTCAAATGCCTATTTCCTTTGTGATTGATTTGTGTGGGGGAGGCTGAGGAAATTTAATTCCCTTGCCTTCCCCACCACATTCCTCCCGTTTCAGGGTCTAAATGTTCCTAATTGCAGTACAGAGGCATCTTCTCAGAGAGCGGTCCTCAGGGACGCTTCCCACTCTCCTCAGCTCTGCAGTTTCTAGTGGCTTCCTTCAGTGACATTCCTACTTTTCATTGACTCTTGAGAAATTATATTAAAATGGAAGATTTATTCCCCTGGCAGAAATTGAGGTCACTGATATTCAGGGAAAGGTGCAGTGCCTCTCCAGTTATCCTGCAACTGTTTGTCAAACCCTGCAGAGTGATTAATAGGAAAGTGTTCACCAAGGATCACTCACAGAGGACGTGGACTCTCGTTCAAACCACACTGTGTGCTCTCACCCAAATGTGCACTTACAATCAATAATAGACACTGCAAGAGGACCTACTGTGTAGCAAGCACAGGGCTACATAGATTCTATTCATTATTTTACTGAATCCTCAAAACGAATCTGTAAATTGGGGAGTGTTAGTCCCTACTTTAAAAATCAGAAAACTGGGTCAGGCTCAGTGGCTTATGCTTGTAATTCCAGCACTTTGGGAAGCAGAGGCAGGCTGATCACCTGAGGTCAGGAGTTCAAGACCAGACTGGCCAATATGGCAAAACCCCGTATGTACTAAAAATAAAAAAATTATCTGGGCATGGTGGCAGGCACCTGTAATCCCAGCTACTCAGGAGGCTGAGGAAGGAGAATTGCTTGAACCTGGGAGGTGGAGGTTACAGGGAGCCGAGATTGCGCCATTGCACTCCAGCCTGGGCAACAGAGTAAGACTCCGTCTTAAAAAAAAAAAAAAAAAAAAAGTGGAAAACTGAGACTTTGGTCAACCTACTTGCTAAAGGCCATAAAATTAGTAAATATCACAGTTGGGTTCAAATCCAGGTTTCTGATTCGGAAGCCCATTCTGTCGGCCAGGTTCAAATGAGAATTCAGAATACCTTCCAAGGGAAGAGAAGACATAGGGGGCAACCTGAAGGGTGCATTGAAGAATAAAGGATCAGGAGCTCTTCCCCCATGCCTTGATGTAAATAAAACTCTTTGAGATCATCTAAACATGAGCACCCCAGGGCTTTATGTAGGCTCACAAGACACATCTCTTCTGCCTGGTTTCCTGCTGATTTAACATACTAGTGCTTATTAATCTCTTTCTATAGGGGAAAAGCACTGTGGCAGGCAAGAGAGATACAAAGCTTATTAAAACATATACTCTTTCCTGATTCAAGGCAATAAACCCTACAGAGCATGCAACTATTAATAACTATAATAAATTCAGAATATGATATTACTGTAAATAAAGTAGATCTGGTATATAGAGTAGAGGCAGTGGGTTAGGAGTTTTTAAATTGTAGTTTTTTTCCAGACCAGCAGCATCAGTATCACCTCACCTAGGAACTTATTAGCAATACACATTTCCAGGCCCTACTGGAGAAATGGGACTGGCCCGGTAAGCTGTACTTTAACTAGCCCTACAGGTGATTCAGATTCTCCGTGAAGTTTAAGAGGCATGGTTAGTAACTGAATTGGCTTCACAGGAGATGGGGTAAGGTACTGACAGCAAATTTGCCTGGAAAGGTAATTTAGGGCTGAGGATTTAAAGGCATTGAACTTACTGCTCTGGAGACTTCATCCAACAGTGGATGGCAAACCATTTGGTAAGCTTTACATTTTAAAAAGATTACTGCTTGGCAGAAAGTATCAAAAGGGACCGTGCAATCTAAGTAAAAACTGACCACAGATTCCTCCTCCTTTTCATATTTCTGCCGTTCTTTCCACTCAAGTTTCTATGACAAAAGTTCTGATACAACTTGTCCTTATGAAAATCATGTTAACTTCACTAACCCTTCAGGGATTCCCTACAAATCGATATTTTCCAAATCTGTGTATCATAAGAAACAGAAGCAGCCCTTTCCCTACTAGTTAATAGGAAACAGAAGGCTCTGCTCTGGTGTCAGAGAAACCCAAAGGCACACCTTTTTGGATTTTCACACTTTCTGCTCTACCATTTACCGTTTCTCCCAAAGACTTTTTTCTCTGAACACAGTAGATTTTCTGTCCTTTCCTGAAAGGTAAGTCTGGGACGATGAAGCCTTATCCACATGCTCTTACCAAACTCTATCTTTACCCAGGCATTTGGGTAATAAGACATGGGGGGCCTTCAGGCAGCAAATGCCCAGACTAGTAGTTCTCCACATGGTAGTCTCACTTTTGACTATTCTTTCTAGAACCTGGTGACAGCTCCTCTGTGAAATTAAACAACAGACTTCATATATAAAGTAGGACTTGTCAGTTCCAGCCTCCACCCAGCCAAAAGAAATCTGCTGTGATTTCGGGATGAGCTTTTTCTATCTCGTGAAGTTCTCAGGGGCTTTAGGAGTAGAGATCCATTGCCAGTTCCAGGCTCTCGCTTGCAGCTCCTCATGAGCTGCCCTTTGAAGGCCACTGTGGACTTCCCCTGTGCCACACAGGAAAACCTGGGCAGATGGTCAACCTGGGCAGCATACCACTTGCAGAGCCTATCTCTGTGTGTGGGCCTGGTCACCCCAGGACCAACAAAACAAAGCTAGAGAAGGACAACTGGGTGGTCCACTGTGTTAGGGAAACCAACACGTGTCAACAGACTATGAGAATTAGGACTCTTTCCTCTGTAAATAAACTATGATTTTTCACCAAATCTTGGAGTGTATAGGTCTCTGTAGCACCTATTATTCATGTAATTCATTTTAGCGAGAATTATACTCTCTCAAACACTTTTTCTGTTTAGCCTTGCCTTCCCCACAGGACTTGGAATACCTTGAGAACAGGAAATGTGATTTGTATTTCTTTTGAATACTAAAACCACAGCCCTGGAAGCACAATAGATAATTCTCCTTGAACTGAATTAAAATGGAAAGGGATATAAGAATTAGAGACCACCCCTTGAAGCTTGAAAAAGGTAATGTGAGGGTAAAAATAATGAAAGGAAAAGCAAACAAAATGTAATCTTAAATTATCAGGTAGCGAGTTTACAGAAGTTCTTACCCACAAAGGCAATATAAACAGCAAATACATAGTTCCTAACCTTTCTCTTTATTTGGATTCTTTCTGGCCACGGAAATCTTTCGGAACCCACATATACAAGCATTATCTATATCTGTATCTAGCTATCAATCATCTGTATATTCTATGTAGGGATTAAATATGTCTAATATTGATGTAGAGATAAATAGGTAGATCATAGACACATACAGATAAGTAAAATACCCTTTCACTTGCAAAAGTCAAATTTCATATAAGAGATACGTATCAGTTATTTCTAATGATTTTCATGCATACTCCATGAGCATGTGATTCTTGCCAGTGAACTGACAAGAATGGTGGTGGGGAGAGGTAACGTTTAAGTGGGTCGGAAGGCTGATGGCATTTTGCCAAAGTCCCATGAAGTTCCATAATGAAAATTATTCTTCTACTGTGGCACTTGCTGTTCCTCCACAGACCACCAGTGGTGAGACACAGGATGATAAACATTACCTTATATACTTTATGTGATTTCATAGGCAAAGCTCTTAGATGTTATATCAGGATGTTTGAGGAAGCTCTTAACTTTGGACATGAGAACATCAAGTAGGACAGCCTGTTTCTCCTACCAGGCGTCACTTCCTATTAGAAAGGAAGCTTGTGCATCACAAGTCTAACCCATTCTGACATGCATCTTTACTATTGGAGTTTTGAAACTTCACTGCATTCTCCAAATGTCAGCATTAAGAAACCTACAAAGCACAGAATGTTTATCAATCTCTTCTTGTAGTGTCTGCCTTTCTGGCACTTTCTTCCTCTGCTGAATCATCTCAGCACTGCCAGGGAAACAATTTGAACCCTCTTGCCTTCTGAGTCTGCCTTGACTGCCTGAATGAGACATGGCTGGGGACTTTAAAACCACTGCAGTTACCGAGTCCACCACCCCTGCAAGTGGGACACAGGGCCAAAAGAACATTGAGTTTAGGATTCTGCTGTGTTTTGTTTTTATTGCCTCATAATACTAAAGTTCCAGCTCATAGATGAAACATTGTATAAAGAGACCTAGGTTTAGCTTTCACTGGTAATTTGCTTTTCCTCACCAACAAAATAGATAGAATTGTTGTTGTTGTTATTTAATCTTAGTACTTCTGGATGAACCATGACCATTCTTTACTTCCTCTGGTCAAACTTAAGGTGGTTGTCAGAAATTGGTTAATATGTCCTCAGATCACCTCTGCGATCTGAAAAGTATCCTTGTTTTCCTAGTTGGAAAAAATGAAGCATGAAAGGCTTAGGCAATCGCCTTATCCTGTCAAGGATGGAAGCATGAGTGGTCACTGGGGAACTGACTTCCTCCTCGGTGTCTTGGAGGGAGCTCTTGCCTTCTAGTTGGAGGGCAGTAAATGGGCGCTATCCAGGGGCAGCCATCCCAACAATGAGAGCTAGCCTCCCTCTCAAGGAGGGAGACCACAGCCCTGCAGCTCCCTGCAGAGATGCCTCTTCCCTGGCTGACAGTTAAAGCAAGTGACCTTCAGTGAAACCATGGAAAGTCCAAGTGACTAATTTCATGAACCTCTGGTGTGTGAGGGGTGGAGGAGGAGGAGGCTGCCTGGGCACAGGGCCAACATGAGCCATCTCCAGTCCTTGCAGGGGGTTGAGGAGAAGATGAGAGCAGAAGGGGTCAGAAGAAAACAGGCTCCTCTGTGTGGTTGGGGGAGAGAGTCTGACTATGTGGACAGATGGAAGCCCTGGGTTACGGAGGCGAAGCATGTTAGCAAACCAGGAGCATTTCCTGTCTGCAGACAGGCAGAGGGCCAATTCTTCCATGAGCTGGAAATAGGAACCAGTGGGGGGCGGTCAGCACAACCCTTTTCCTCTGTGGGTTTTACGTAGTGAAGTAAAGAAGCTTGTCATGTCAGTGATCCTGGGAGCTTGTTTATGTGCTGTGTTTTCTTTTATGTTTCCTCTTGTAATACTTGATGGTTCCCAATCCACAGAGGCCACATTGCAGTTACGTCCCAGACACACATCAGGCAAGAGCCATTATTCAAGCTGTAATCATTTTGCCCAGCAGCATAGCTAGAAATGTTTAGACCATGAGTTAGCTTGTTGGGCCTTTGCTTCTGGAATGTACACATTCAAGGAGAGCAGGAGGGGCGGGGCTGGGACAGTTCTTTCTCTTTCTCTTGCTCTGAAGAAGTGACTAGGCTTCCAGTAAGCATTCATCACTGAGCAACGTAGTAGAAACAAAGCACAGTCCTTTGCAACCTGGAGAGTAACAGCTAAACATTGGACCAGGGTGTTCGAGGTAGCCAGAGACTTTCCTCTTATATATATATATTTTTTATTGAATTGTTACAGCGCCTATGAGGTGGGTAGTATTGTTTAGAGGAAAATAGGGCTCAGAGAAATGCACAAGGTCTCATCATAGAAAAGCTGACCCTGTTTTAAAGGACCATTTCAAGGAATGTGACCAACAAGAAGGCAGGGTGGAACTAAATATTTCTCAGCCCTGTCAGCATTCCCAGGACCACTTCCTTTATGGGAATCTCATCATCATCTGATGCATTCTCTTCACCCTTTCTGGCCCAGCTTGGATACTAACCTCTCTTGAAGTTTTGAAGTGAGCCCAATATAGAGCCTTTCTCTTTCCCACCTGAATTCCAAATGAATTAAAAACATCACTGTTCTTCATTTTAAAAAAGGGCTAAGGTGGAAGATGGAGCTTGGCAAGTGAAGTCCCCAATTAGGCAGACTTATTTACGCAGTCATAGGCATCTAGGAGAGCCTGCTCGGTGAGACTTACCACGTGGAATAGCAGAGCACTGCTCCCTGGCAGCAGGCACTCCCTGGGAGAACAGGGAGGATCGGGACCCAGCACACGTCTGGCAGAGTGAATCAGGAGCCAAGAGGCCAGAGTGTTACAGCTAGTGGGGCTTCACAGGCCACTGGCAGTAACCCTCAGATGTGGAGAAGAGTCACTTTACCTAACGCTTCCTCCAGGACATCTTACCTGGCACCTTTAGGATAGGTTAAAGTGCCCTCTCTGCTCCTCCATGGCACTCTCTGCATGTTACTATCTTGTCACATCCTGAATCATAAGTTAATGTTCATGTATCCCTCTCCCCTAAAGGACTGTGTACTCTGAGTGTATGTCCTGGGTCCTTCCATCTTTTTATCCACAGTGCCTGCCATCTGTGAGAGTTTGTTGAACTGAACTGAACTGAACTGAACTGAACTGAACTGAGATACTGGACCTCTTTAGCAACCAATACTGAAAATACTTTGTTGTTGTGTGATCTTAGACACTTCTGCAATGTTTTTCTAAGTATTCATTTACAAAGTCAGGATGAGCATTGATAAGACAGCTACAAGTTCTAAAGGAAAGACTATGATATGCAGATAAAAGCTGCAGAGGCAATTGGCAACTGATTCTATTTCTCAAAATGAACCTGGATAATGTCTGAGAGGAGGTTGGTAGGAGCAAGTATATATGCTGGTAGCAAATCAATCCAACATTTGAAAGGGAGCCCTCCAGTTGCATTTTCTGTATTGCAGACTGCTCAAAAGTTTTGTCCCCAGAGTAGCTGCAGCACCTAGGAGCTTGTTAGAAATGCAAATTCTCAGGCCCCCCTCAAAACCTACTGAATCAGAATTTCTGGGGGCAGGGTCCAGGAATCTATTTTTAACAAACTCTCTAGGTGACTCTTTGTTAAAGTTCAGTTTGAGAAGCTTTGTTAAGGTAGTCCTCCTTCTCTAGTGTAGGAAAAACAGATTTGCAGAGTCAAAGAAAATCATAATGAGAGCTCACATATTTTGCAAAGTGTTGTTTTAAACACTGTAAGTATATTACCTTTTTATTCCTTGTGACAATCCAATGGCGTCATTACTATTTTTATTTTATTGTATTTATTTATTTATTTATTGAGACGGAGTCTTGCTCTGTTGCCCAGAGCTGGAATGTAGTGACACGATCTTGGCTGACTACAACCTCTGCCTCCTGGGTTCAAGTGATTCTCCTGCCTCAGCTTCCTGAGTAGCTAGGATTGCAGGCATGCGCCACCATGCACGGCTAATTTTTTGAATTTTTAGTAGAGATGGGGTTTCACCATGTTGGTCAGGCTGGTCTTGAACTCCTGACTTCGTGATCTACCCACCTTGGTCTCCCAAAGTGCTGGGATTATAGGCATGAGCCACCACACCCGGCCACTATTTTTAACTTTCCTTTATAGATGAGGCAACTGAAACACAGGCCACTACCTCACTTGCTTTGGGTAAGAAATTTGAGAGAATGTCAAAAATCTCAGTAATCAAGAGTAATAATATTTTAATGTAATCCTTTAAAAAATAAAAATCCTAATAAATTCATGATGATCAAAATATCAAAATGTGAAAGAAAGGCAAGATTCACTAGGCAGAATGTTACAATAACTTGCCAGGATGATACAGTTAGGAAGAGGCAGGGTAAGGGCTTGAACCCAGGTGGGCTGACCCCAGGGACCACATGCTTAACTGCCATCCTGTGGTCCTCCTAACAAATAATACTACTACAAGCTTTGATGTTTTGATAGGACAAGGAAAGGTACAGGCGTAGGAGCAAGCATCATTTGGGACTAAGGGATGCCTCATTGTTTTGAACTAATTAGGACCTCATGCAAAAAAAAAAAAAAAAAAATCTAAAAACCGAAGCAGAAAATTCAGATGAGGCCTAAATTTTATAGCTTGACCATCTATGAGCTTAAGTATGAAAAAAGATTTCCAAAGCATCCTCTTAATTTTTCTTCTGGCTGGCTCCTGCTGGGAGAATCAGTGGGTAAAACTACCCTGCATTCTGGCTGTAGAAATGTGATAATTAGAATCACTTAATATAACTGCAGTGCCCTCCTTGGTTCCTCCACCTTGGGAGAGATAGATGGAGCATTTCCCTTGCTTGCATCCAATCTGTGAGATTCTGGCAGGCAGGCTGCTTGTCTTGAGGGCTTGTCATTGAGAGCTGGTCACCTAGAATGCCCCGACATGTTTGAGCTGCATTGTTAAACTACATTGGTATTCTCCCAGCAAAACTCCTCTCCTTCTTTTACCAAATCAGCATTCTGTGAACACAGTATTTCCTTGCCTGGAAACATTGCAAGTTTCTGCTACACCCACCATGACTCTTCCTTGCTTTATACAAATTGGCTCTAAGGAATATTTCTGGTAAATGTGTTCATGTGTCAGGAGACTGAAACAAATTTCACATTATACACTGAAGAAAATGATCAAAGGGTTTGTGGCTAGCCCCCATGGTCCCTCAGTTTAGTTGGAAGAAAAGAGAGAATGAGTTTTAAACACCTAGAGTTCTTGCTGGCCATGTGCTATATGATATTTAAGGTAAGTGAGAACTGCAGAGTTTTAACACTTAAACATTTGGACAGAACTTCAACTGGACGTTTCATCTTCTCCGTCCATTATATATTTTTAATAGCTATAGTAGTTGGGAATAAGTCATTTCTCGATTTGTCATTTAAATTCAGTAGAGGTCATTTGTTGGATGTTACCAAGTGAGTGCTGAATGAGTTTATATTTCTTTTGCTGTTGATAGCAATACGCATTTACTCTTTTTCACCTATTCTTTTAGACAGAACCTCACTCTGTTGCCCAGACTGGAGTGCAATCATAGCTCATTGCAGCCTCAAACCCCTGGGCTTAGTGATCCTCCCAACTCAGCCTCCCAAGTAGCTGAGACTATATGCATACCACCGTATCTGGCTAATATTTTTATTTATAGTAGAGATGAGATCTCAATATGTTGCCCAGGCTGGTCTTAAACTCCTAGCCTCAAGTGCAAGCGATCCTCTTGCCTCAGCCTCACAAAGTGCCAAGATTACAGGCATGAGTCACTGTGCCTGGCTATAAACATTTTTTCAATAATTTATCTTAAAATTAAGTATTGATCACCTATGAACTAAAATCATAAGGGCTGTATTAGTCTCCCACTGCTATGAAAAAATACCTGAGACTGAGTAATTTATAAAGAAAAGAGGTTTCATTGGCTCATGGTTCTGCAGGCTCTACAGGAAGCATGGCAGCATCTGCTTTGGGGAGGTCTCAGGGGAGTTTTTATTCGTGGTGAAAGGCAAAGCAGGAGCAGGTGTCTTACATGCCAGGAACAGGACAAAGAAAGAGGGAAAAGGTGCCACATACTTTTAAACAACCAGATGTGAGAACTCACTCACCATCATGAGAACAGCACTGAGGAGTTGGTGCTAAACCATTCATGAAGGAGCCACCCCCATGATCCAATCACCTCCTACCAGGCCTCACCTCCAACATTGAGAATTACAACTGAACATGAGATTTGGGTGGAAACAGATCCAAACCATATCAAGGGCCAGTTATATGAGTTAGATATAGGTTCTGCCCTTCAGGAGCTTTTGGACTACTAGCTGTCAGGAAATATAACTCATAACTGTACTGCAAGATATGAAAGACTAAGAAGAAATAGTGGAAATAGTGGAAATACTTGGGATGCCCAATGATGGGAGAGGCATCCCTTGGAGAAATCAAGGAAGAGGCTGCATTTTAGCTCAGCCCTATGGATCAGAAGGATAAAGAGAGGTGAGAGAATGTCCCAGGCAAGGGCAAAGGCAGGAGCTGAGGAAGGATGGATGGAGCATGTTCTGAAAAAGGAAAGTGTCCTGGTAGGCTGGAATGAAATGAAAATTAGATGAGGGAGTTTGGAGTATGTTCAGCAGGCACCAGTGAGCAACAGAAGGTTTTGTGTTTCAGCAGTGATGGGAGAAAAGTAGAGCTATGCTTTAAAGCAATGCTTTTCAGACTTTAATGTGCATTCAGATCACCAAGAGAGTTTGTTCAAGTATACATTCAGATTCAGTAGGTCTAGGGAGGGGCTTAAGATTCTGCATTTCTAAGAAGCTCCCAGGTGATGCTGATGCTGCTGGACTGTAGAGCACGCATTAAGCAAGGAGCCTTCAGAAAAATGTTGTAATGGGAGGCAAAATAAATTAGAGTTGGAGAGGCCTGGAAACTGTCAAGCAGGGGTTAGTACAGTGGTCCTACAAGGGTAAAGCAGGTCTGAACTACAGTAGTGACCACAGGGATGGAGACGAGGACTATCTGGTGGCAGTCAAATTTTCAGGGCTTAATACTATCTTATGTAGGGTGAGGGGGAATGGGTCGCTCATTAATGACTCTAAGACCCCAAAGCTGTGGGTGTGGGTGCTCTGAGCACGTCCCTGCCCTAACTCTCTGCTCTCATCATCCTGAACTACTTGCAGTTCCTCAGAGTTGCCAGGCTGTCTGTCTGGGCTTGTGTACTGTTGCCAATGCTTCAAGAAATGCTGACGTCTCTCTCCATCCCCTTACTAGATTAACTCCTATACAACCCTTAGGATTCAAGGTAAGTGTCACCTCTTCCCAGAAGTCTTCCCGGGCACCCTCACCCCCTCCCTGCTCCCAGGCTGGGTTAGGTGTCCTTCCTGTGTGCTCTCACTTTATCATGCAAGGTCTCATATCCAAGCGCTGGGTATTCTGATTACACACTTGTCATTGAAGCTGAGCTTCTTGAGAGAAGGGATTATCTTTTTCAGCTTTGTGACTTCACCACTCCCACACAGTAGAGACTCAGTCAATGTTTGATGTACAAATCAGGAGGAAGAGCAAAGCTTTTCTTGCTGTGATGGCAATAACTTTTGTATTTGTCAAAAATTGTTAATGAGATTTCAAGTCAATTATTTAGATATTGAATTTAATTTAGTTAGGTACATGATAATTTGAGGTATAGAATATTCAGGCGAAGATATCCAACAAGTAGTTAGAAGTTTTGGAGTACAAGTTAGAAGACAATTTACTACTGGCTATGATGACTCGAGAGTCATATGCATTGAGGTGACAGTTAAGAACATGGCAGTGATGGATCAAATAAAGACAGAGAGACAGGCAGAGCCAGGGAGGGACAAAGGAAGAGGGAGAGATCAACAGAGAAATTTAGAAGAAAAGAGAGAAGGAGAAGGAGACAGAGAGAAGATAGAAGGAGACAAAGAGAAGGGGACAGATAGCAGACGGAGGCAAACAGAGACAGACTAAGGACAACTTTACTTTTCTTTCTTTCTTTTTTTTTTTTTTTTTGAGACAGAGTCTCACTCTGTCGCCTGGGCTGGAGTGCAGTGGTGTGATCTCAGCCCACTGCAACCTCCACCTCCTGGGTTCAAGCAATTCTCCTGCCTCAGCCGCCCGAGTATCTGGGACTACAGGCACACGCCACCATACCCAGCTAATTTTTGTATTTTTAGCAGAGACAGGGTTTCACCATGTTGGCCAGGCTGGTCTTGTACTCCTGACCTCAAATGATCCACCTGCCCAGCCTCCCAAAATGCTGGGATTACAGGCATGAACCACTGCGCCCGGCCAACAACTTAACTTTTCAAATTTTTTTTTGAGATGGAGTCTCACTCTGTCACCTAGGCTGAAGTGCAGTGACATGATCTCAGCTCACCACAACCTCCACCTCCTGGGTTCAAGCAATTCTCCTGCCTCAGCCTCCCGAGTAGCTGAGATTACAGGCATACACCACCACGCCCGGCTAATTTTTTTATTTTTATTTTTTGTATTTTTAATAGAGGGGTTCACCATGTTGTCCAGGCTGGTTTCAAACTCCTGACCTTGTGATCTGCCCACCTCGGCCTCCCGAAGTGCTGAGATTACAGGTGTGAGCCACCACACTTGGCCTACTTTTCAATTTTGAAGAGCTTCTGTGATACCATGGATGAGGCACATCACTGGGTTTGCATGTCACAGTGGAAGGCAGCGTTCGTCACAGAGCCTTCAAGAGGGAGATCCTAAAGTGAGGAGGTTTGAGATGCTGCCTTAAGCGATAGGCCTATATGTGAGGTCAGGATTCAGAAATCAACTTCACATCCATGCTAAGCAGGCCTGTTTTATGCCTTTCTAGCTTCCTGTCTGGGCAGAATCCCATTCATCAAAATGTAGATGGACATAAAGCTTGTTCTCAACTCCTCTGTCCTTTGGTTTCCAAACCACTTGATGAGATCATCTAATCAGCTCACACATGCACTGTCTTTCTCATACACACACACTACTTCTTCCTGTCTTCTCCTATCAGGTAGTGTGCGTGCATGTGTGTGTCTGTGTGTGTGTATTTTTCAGAATTTTAAGACTTTTCAGGCCAGAAGGACATTTCCCCACTTCAAATTTGATCCCCAACATTTCAGGGAAAGCAATGCATTAAATACAAAGAAATATTCAGCTGCAGGCGGGTAGGCACCCTGCAAATCATAGTGTAGACAGGCACCTACAAGGCCTCTAGAAAGAATGACCACATCTAGGCTTTTTTTTTTTTTTTTTTCATGTTACCCAAAGCAGCATTTTAACAGACTTCTATTGTGTTTTCTCCATTCAGTTCACTTAGAGGGTGACATTTTGCCCTCAAATTCATATGTATAGTTGCTCTAAGAGACTTTCAGAGCTACATGCCTGACAAAATCAGACCTTCTGTTTTATCTGAAACAACCCCCCAAAGAAAATCATGGAATCTGAATGAACAGAACAATTCTTTATGTCCATGGGAGACAGGCAGACAAAACCCAATAAAAATGAAGAAAGAAAGAGACATGGCAATGATTTGTTTTTCATAATTACTTATTCAGAGTAGAAAGGAGCCGGGGAAGAGGGTTCCTTTTAACATGTCCCGACGTGACAGATGAGGTGTGCTCATCGTGTATACGTGGAAGAGATGAATGCACCACAGTCTTGTTAAAGGAGATGCTTCTCATTGGACAGAGATATATTTCTATCTGGAATGCTGGAGATAAACACCCAGCATTTTACTCCTCATTTTCATTATGCCTAAAGCCCCTCACTGTTCTTTCAGAGTGGCAGGTGATGTGACTAGCATGCATCAGACCATTCTTTTCTATGTCCTGTGGCAAAAACAATCCCCCTTTTAAGACACAACACAGGGGTACCCCAAGTGCATATTTTGCTCTGAACAATACCCTCACAATGTGCATGTGATAGATTTAGAAATCAGACTGGAGTGCAAAAAACTACATCATCTCTAAATTCGTTTTCCTTTCCTTATAACCAAACAGTTTTACTTGGGTGCAAAATTTGCCCAAGAAGGGTTTTAGCCAGAAATCAATGAAGAGAAAGAAAAAAGGAAAGTTTTAGTTAAATTGTCTTTGTTTCTTCACTTACATGAAAAGGGTAAAGAAATTTTTTCTACTTAAAACACATAGCCTTTGCTCATGGAAGAGTTGAATCCAGAAGATTCTGACTGGAACTATAAAAGCCATAAATCAGATCTATGATTTAAAAAAATATAAACTAACAATATAATTTTTCATATATCTGATTAAGGGAGGTTTAGTGCATTCATGAATCATTTCCTAAAACTGTTATGAATTCAAGGATAAAGGATGAAAAAAATGATAAGTGCAGGAAGTATAAAAATAAGGGTTATGCTATAAACTTTTATGTATCCATATTACAGTCATGTCGGGACCTAGATCGTATCTAAAGCCACGTAAATATGTAAGTTAAAACTCGGGGATTTGAGGGTAGCTGGAAGATTATAGTCCACATCACTCATCTTATAGAAAAGGAAGTATTGACAAAAAAAGTTTAGCTGTATAACATATATAATATCGTTTCTTCAGTCATGCATGTAATTACTTATTACAATTTTTCTTGTACCTACAATGAGCCAGATACTAAGTACATTATAACGAGTTTGGCACTAACTCATAAGTGGGTATTCTATAAATTTTTTTTTAATAAATGAAGGATAGAACATGATCTCACTCTGGGCTAGCTGAAAGGTTGAACTCAAGTCTCATGATCCCCAGGAGACCACATGGCCTTTCATTTTCAGCAAAGGGTGTGCCAAAACAGGTTGGTCTGGCACCATTTTTCTCAGAGCTTCTACATTAAAAAGGGCTGCCAACTGCCTCTTTTCACCTTTAAAGAATCTCAACAAAAATAAGTAGCCAACAGCATTTTCAACATCAAACTACTTCTGTCTTACAAACCCAAATGAACAACTGTCAATAGATGAGGAACCCTCAGGTTTGGATGACACAATCCTGCCTCACTGCTGTATTCAGAGTCCTTGTTGTAGGATGAGGCGTGTAGAAAATCCTGATGCTGCATGTACTGAGTACCTATCTCATGGCAAGTATTTGAGGTCCTTTACACAGAGAGTTCATCTAATCCTTAAAGTAAACTATGATATGGTGCGATCAGCTCACGCAGTTGAAGATGCTGAAGGTCAAAAAGGTCAGACAACAGACTCATAACAGCTGGCAGGTGATATATCTTAGATTTGGACTCAGCCCTTTCTGACTCTGAGTCCCATGGTTTGTCCCCTGTCCTGCCTCCCCGATTCACTGCTAATAGCAATACTGTATACAATTCTTCAAAATCATTTCCACTATAAGCAAGTAGTGAGTACGTATAGCCAGACTGGCCCTGAGCATGCTTTCCCATTTTCTCTTGTCAAAACCTACCAGATCTCATGGCCTGCCTCAGGATCCCAAGAGAAGGAATTCCTTATGAGAAACCTGTCTGGTTTCCTTCAAATAGTTAAGCTCCTGCTACCAATAATATTATAAAAATTATATCCTGAGGGTGCTCCTGTGTAAGATACCACACTACCACAATGATATGGACATGGAAACCTTTTCCCTCCCCTTGTGGTTATAGTAGATTGAAAATCATCTGTATTTTATGTGATCATATTGCATGTCACCATGTTTGTGTGTGGCACACAAACGTGTAAGTATACATTTTTCTTTTCTTTTTTCTTTTTTTTTTTTTTGAGACGGAGGTTCGCTCTTGTTGCCCAGGCTGGAGTGAGGTGGCATGATCTTGGCTCACTGCAACCTCTGCCTCCCAGGTTCAAGCAATTCTCCTGCCTCAGCCTCCCTAGTAGCTGGGATTACAGGCACCCACTACCATGCCCAGCTAATTTTTTGTATTTTTAATAGAGATGGGAATTTCACCATGTTGGCCAGGCTGGTCTCGAACTCCTGACCTCAGGTAATCCACCTGCCTTGGCCTCCCAAAGTGCTGGGATTACAGGCATGAGCCACCGCACCCAAATAAGTATACAATTTTTAAAGGCCCTCACATATCACGATTTTATCAGGACTGTCCCTTTAATAAACTAGGAAACTGTTCGAGGATTTATTTTAACACAAGTAACAGGTTACACAGCTAGTAAGTGAAGGAGACAGGACCAGAACCCACATGTCTTAACACCTAGACAAATATTTCTTCCACTGTGCCAGGCAGTTGAAAATTCCCAGCCTTATCATGTGCTCCTACAAATTCTTTTCCCTAAAAATTCACAAGGCAGCATGATGTTATCTGACTTATCACTGTAAATATTTTAGCATTTAAATGAGGAGGCAGAGTAAAGAGAAAAATGTTTCTATAGAGATTTTTGCAGAGATAGAGAGTTCTTGGTCTCCATCCAAAGATCTTGAGCATTTAATGAGACTACCGTCCACGAGTTGGTACAGGGTTTAGCAAAATCATGGTAACTATTTGGCGGCTCGCGGTCTTCCTCAAGGTCTCCAGAGGGAAAACAGGAAGCAAGGCTGAGTTCTAACAGAAGCTGGACTCCGGTCTTAGCCCTGAATAAAGCATGCCACCGCTCTGAGCTTCAGTTTCACTATTTTTAAAATGAAGGTAATAATTCCTGTTTGACCAACCCACAGACTTGTTTTTGAGAGTCCAGTGAGGTAATGCATGTGAAACTTATTTGAAAACCATTAGTATTAAATGCCATACAAATGTAGGGGATTATTATTAATATTATTCATGGATCACAACGATTCCATAGTACTGAGAAAATGATGAAATGCAAATAATCCAATGCATTGGAAGTTGATCAGGGCAGCCTTCACTCCAAATTACCTTTGATTCGTCCCCTGTCACTCCCTAGAATCTAAAATGAGGAAGTCACTTCTGTTCCACGAGATTTGTATAAGAGTGAAACAAAATGTTTGTGAAACACCTAGAGTAGTACTTGGTATGTATCTGGCCTCTTTTCTAAAACTTCCCAAGACGAAACCCTCTCTCTCATCAGACAGCCTGCCAGATGATCTAACACAGGATAGTAAGTATTCTTATTATTTGTTACTGTTTCTATTATTCTCAATTGAAACCACTTCCTGTAATTTCACAGTAAAAATAGAGCCATTCATCAGATAGTAAGCTCAGTGGTCCCTCTCTTCTAAGGTCAGCTACATGGAGGGGAAGGGGGCAGGTAGCACAAATATCTGGGGAATTATGTAAGGATTGAGGGCCCCAAATCTGTGAAAAAGAGCTGATTAATTCCTCCACATATGGTTGAACAGAACCCACTTCCACCACTTATTCTATTGGTCCCAACCTCCCTCCCTCTTCTCCCCTCATTCTTGGTTTACTGGAAGATTTAACCATAACTAAGCATGCTAGTCAGCACTGGATTATTGAGTTTCTTTCTCAATAAGCATTCTTCTTAACTACATTATGAAAAGTCGTCTCTAGATGTATGTATTTATTTAAAGTCCTTTGAGACCCTAATTAATGTTCCTCAGCATCTGTCCAGCAGTGTGATCCCAGTTGCTAATTGTTTTACCTGGTTAGTAAAAGGTCTTATCAGTTAGGCTGCAGAATTGAGATGAGAACTCCCAGCTCTGAATAAAAAGCCCATTGCTCATTTCTTTATGTCGTACTTCCAGCCATGAAATTATTAAACTCCTATAAACTCATCATTTCAATTGCTGTCCTGTTCCTTCATTCTCTACCAAACCTCCCAAGCAAGAACTCCAGGATGATACTTAGTGCAATTGTGCTAACATCTTCAAACACTGCAGTGAGGTGTTTGAAATAAAATGTGTAATTATGGTAGTGGAAAGCTACATCTGATTCCAAACAAACCTCACGTTCCCCTAGCTATAATTAGAGAGCAAGGTTCGCGGCACAGATTTTCCCATGAAATCCAGTTCAAGTAAGGCTTCTGTTCTTTCAGAGGGGCTCCTGGAGGTGGAGATTGTGATTAAATGGTTTGACATTTGTCCCCCTTCCACATTCTAAAGAGATTGTCTATTATCATTCTTGGAGTCTAAAAACACAAAATATGTGCAAGGAATTAATGTTGTTTGGAGTTTTGGATAACAATCTTCCAACTTATTTGTCTCTGAACAGGGACAAATTAGAACAGGGAAGGAAAGTTACAGACACACACCCACAGAAACCCATGGACCAAAATGTGCAGAAGTAAAAACTGCCTCTTAAATGTCTCCAGAGAAATTTATGGAAATGGGAAATCCCTGCAGCTTCGGATAAAACTAGACATTGTTTTGAATAATCTCACAGGTCCCTGCAACTTAAAATCCATAATAATAGGAGCAAGAGTGAGATGACCGAGGGCTCAAAGATTTTCCTGTTTCCTATTAATATTTGAGGATTGTCCATCTGAATCTTCTCAAAAGCATAGATTTCTTGACTGCCCTTGGAGGACTTTTGTAATTAGGCATATTTAGCTGTACCATGTTATATTGCTACAGGAAGAATCCCATTTGTCAGCAGTTTTAAACTTTGCCAAATAAAGGCTTATTGGCAAACGGCAGTGAACACTCTGATAATGACCCAACTTTAGAAAACACACACCCTGCTGTGTTGTATTCAAGCCACAGTTCTATTGAAATAAAAAAGGGAGACAATGCCTGCTTTCAGACACTAGAGATCCTTTGTATTCCAATAAAAGTCTAAATTAATGTTTTAAAAGGTTATTGCTATTTTTTCCCATTTAGCTGGCATCATTTGTAAGTCTTATTTAGACAAGGTCCTACGTTATTTTACTATTTCTTCTTGCACAAAAGCTAGTATTTGATTGTGTTAGATCATCAGCTTCTGGTTTTCATTAGACAAACCTGAAATACCCTATTATTAAGATTAAACAAAAAAAAATAGTTGTTTTCTTATTCTGAAACCTATTATTTTGAGGCTGCCCTGACCAGAGGAAGAGAAATCAGTTTTGCACAACCTGATGGAGAGATACTTCAAGAGGAGCCGCAATAACCTCATCAATGCTGCATTTAGGTTGTTTTTGTAAATGAGATCCCTTCTTGGATCTGACAATGGGAAGGAAGGATAATTTCATTCTTTGGCATTGGCAATACTTTCTTTAGGACTTGCAATATGCAAAATATAGGGCAAAGAATACTGTTTGCCTGTGTAATGTCAGCAAACTGGTGAGGTGATGCAGAGAATCTGCAATAGCATAGTGCTGGAAGCTGAGGGTTATGAGATCTTAGATCTCCATGTCATTTACACTTACCATGGTATTGTCTCAACGTTAACTCTCAGACTAAGCCATTAGCAAGTGGTGGGTATTTCTCCAGTCATACCAGTTTAACAGGGAAAAAGAGAGTGAGAGTAACTTTCACAAATCAACATTTCCCAAATTCTTCCACCATTCAGATGGGAACTCCAGCCCCCTCAGATTTCTCCCAAATAGATGAGAAATTTTTTTTTTTTTTTTTTTTTTTTTTTTTTTTTTGAGGCGGAGTTTCACTCTTGTTGCCCAGATTGGAGTGCAATGGCACGATCTCGACTCACCACAACCTCCACCTCTCAGGCTCAAGCAATTCTCCTGCCTCAGCCTCCCCAGTAGCTGGGATTATAGGCATGCGCCACCACGCCCAGCTAATTTTGTATTTTTAGTAGAGACGGGGTTTCTCCATGTTGGTCAGGCTGGTCTCGAACTCCCGACCTCAGGTGATCCACCCGCCTCGGCCTCCCAAAGTGCTGGGATTACAGGCGTGAGCCACTGCGCCCGGCCTTAGATGAGAAATTTTTTAGGGGCGCGCCTCATATGGACTCTTCCTCCTGAATTATTCTTACTGGTCCTTTGGGTTTCAACATAGAAGTTATATCTTCGGAAAACCTACTGTACCAAACTGAAGAAGGGTTAGGTGCCCCTCATATGTGCTCGCAAATTATCATTGCTCTATCCATACAACATTGTGATTGTCTATGGTCTTGTTGCTTTCCTGCACTAGATTGTGAGCCCCATGATGTTAGGGATCATATCTTTTCACTGTACTATTAGCTACACATAACAGACTGCATGCTACGTTAGTAAATGTTAATTAAATGAATATCTTCTCAGGCTGGCTGTTTTGATTGCCCAACGCCTTGGCTAGTTTTCTCTCATCCTGCCTCAGATTGCTGTGGTGATGCCTCCCGCTAGCACCTGCAGAGACAGCCCTGTTGGTGGCGTCGGCCACAGTGCCAGCTCTGCTGCCAGCGCCCATCGATGTGGACATGGAGGCAGTCCTAGCTTCATGTTGATGATGCTCCCCTGCTGATGCGGAAACTCCTAATTCCAATGCTACATTCTTTTGTTTGTTTTATGCCCCGTGTCTTTGTATCACCACCCCCATTGCTAAGGCCTGGTCCCTAGGTGTGGAGAAGGAAGGCAATCAGAGGGAGGAGGTCTTCTGTGCTCAGAATCACCCCTTTTTCTATGATAGTGCCTCAAACTCATTTACCTTGGCTCTCATCCCTGAGGATGAGTTTTTTCTTGGGATACTCTTTGGTTCCTCATTTTAATGGACCTTGGTGGGATTTCTCTTCTCCGTTTGACAGACCTAAATATGCCCTATTCTCAGGGTAAGCACAACTGGGGCTCTAGCTGGGGCTCGTTACGTAGTATAAAGGTAAAGAACTATCTGTGCACAGGGAATCTTTTGCTCCTTTGTATTTCAGGAGAGATGTCAAGGGTCCTGGTAGGGTTTCCAGGTAAAATACAAGATAATTAAATTTGAATATTAAAATACAAGATACTTAATTAAAATTAAATATCTGGTAAACAACAAATAATATTTTGTTTTGTTTTCCAGTATGTCTCAAATGTTGCATGGGACATATTTGTACTAAAAAATATAGGCTGCACTCCAGCCTCAAAGTAAGCACATCGCCAGAAGGATGTCATGTCATCCTTCTTCCCCCGTATTCCTGGGCTTATCTTAAGCCTTTGAGTATTGGATAACTAATAATAAAGATATGGTCAACAGTATTGTAAAAGCAGGCCAAATATTACATGAGACATATTTATGCTAAGAAATGACTTGTTTGTCTGAAATTCAAATTTAACTAGGCATCCTGTATTTTTACTTATTACATCTGGCCAACCTAGTCCTGAGTCAAAAGCAGCAAATAAAGCCATTTGAAAGACAGAGACAGTGATGTTCCTGTGTATCCCTAAAACGACAGCTCCTAGTGTGGCCCGTGATGGAATAAATGGAGCCAGTCAAGTGTATTTGATCTCCTTAGACCATAGGCTTACCCTAATCCAGACTGGCTTCTGGGCTCTAGAGGGAGGAAGAGCCGCCTGACCCTCAAGTTCTAGACTCTGGATGTATCTGTCATGTGGATCTGGAGTGGTGGAAGGTCCTTTGGGAACCACTGAAAAATGGAGAGGGTGATGTCTAGGGGCAGCACTGCTACCTGTGGCAGCACTGCTCCAGGCTATATCAACTGGAGCTGAGAAGTGCCTCTGCATGTAAGAGCTCTGGTTTAAAGTCAGAAAAATTTAGAGAGTAGCTTCTTATGGTTTGCTCAAGCAAACTCCAAGATCTTGTGTTCTGCTGGCCATTCATCAAAATTGGCTTAGATTCATCTCAGCCTGTTCATGTTGGGCAGAAGTCTTGTGCCTTAGCCCAAAACTACATATCTCACCAGAGGCAATAACAGTGGTTTTAATGCTGTCTTTTCTTCCTCATCTACCTGGGCTGATTTTAAGCTTTTGAGGATCAAATAACTAACAAGAAAAATATAATTTGTCAACAGTATGGTGAAATCAGGCCAAAGCAAGAAGGTGAAAATGAATTGACATTAACAGGGTAAGCAATTAATTTTCTTCCTTTAGTCCTGGCTTTTGTCTTGCCACAAGTCTAATGGAGTACCAGACGAACCATGCCAATGCCTGGGCACTAATAGCAAAACAAAAGCTGATAAAGACGGGTAAAATCATCCACGGAGGCAGGAAGCAATTAACCACATAAAGAAAGAGAAACATCACCAGTGATAAGCCTCAGCAGCAATTTACTCGGGTTTGAGAACTTATTGTTCTGATGGTTTTCAATAAGTTTTCCTCATTTTCTGCAGCTTCCTTAATTCAATAGATTTTTTAAAGATAGAATTATGCAGTCATTACTACCCACATACCCAGGCCTTCATTGCATCACAGAGAGTAGATGTGGGTGGAAAGAGTGGGAATAGGCAACAGAGACGGAAATTTCAAAGGCCCTTAATGTTTGCCTTTGCTTGAGTATTTTGTATTATTTTGGTCTTTGCCATCACCTGAGAAACTGAGCTTCTGCACTCTCTTTATGGAAAACACTGAAAAACAACAGTTATTGCTGACCAAAATGATTATGAGTAGGTAAAGGGGAGACGTAGCCCCAGAGGTCAGATTTACTGCTGTCAAATCACCTTTCTCTAGGGATCAAAAAATTCCTGTGATTCTTGGTAAAGAATTTAACACAGTTGGGGATTTCTTATTCTCTCTTAAATATATCAAAGAAAAGGAACTGTTATATATCCAATATTTGAGATGATAATTGTTGGATACCACTGTCTTTCTTTTTTTTTTTTGAGATGGAGTCTTGCTCTCTCACCCAGCCTGGAGTGCAGTGGCACGATCTTGGCTCACTGCAAGCTCTGCCTCCCGGGTTCACACCATTCTCCTGCCTCAGCCTCCCGAGTAGCTGGGACTACAGGCGCCCGCCACCACGCCTGGCTAATTTTTTGTATTTTTAGT
>NW_012106953.1:1826630-1828864 GCF_000951045.1 Mandrillus leucophaeus | reverse complement strand
TCACTGGAATAGATTTTTCATAAATTTCCTGAGCACCCTTGTGGAACACAAGATAAAAAGCAGCCATTTTGCTCCCTCTTTTACAGATGGCATAAATAACTTCCTTTGGCCACACAGCTTCAGAGTTAGGAACTATACAAATATTTCCTAGGCAAGGGGCAGTAATATGAGCTCAGGTGGCAGTCAGGTGGCAGTCTGGAAATTAGCACTTGAAGAGGGAGACAAAGGAATACCTTTCAGGGATTCAGTCAACAAATGGATGACAGGAAAGTATATTTTTCTTCATTTCTTTGCATTCCACTTTGCTTCATGTCACCATTTTTGGGTGTTCAAATCTTTGATTACAAAAGGAGGATCTTGAGGTATACAAAAAAACCAGAATCCTGTGTTCTTCTTAGCCTAAATATGTGAAGGGCTTCTTTTGGTGCTAATAACTCCAAGTTAGCTAACATTTACCACAGTCATTTGTTAATCATTTGGTTCAAAATAGGAATGACAGAGGCCAAAAACCCTATCAGTTATAAAGACATTGCTCTTGATGAATACAGGAATACTGTGGGGAAAAGGATGGTAAGGGGGAATTATTTCATTGAAAGAGACTACCCTTTTATATAATTAGCACCTAAAAAAGAGTATTAAAAAATAACAGTCTTAGGAACCAAGTATTAAAGATCAATATATTTAATAATTTTCAGGTTTAATACAATTATAAAATTCTAATTTTCTAATAATAATATTAATTATCCAAGTGATTAATATTAACCATAAACACCCACAGTTTCTTCTGTCTCCCCTGCCCACCGTCTTTCAGACACACTCACACAGTGTATGTGTAGTATATTAAAATGGAGACTGAATGGTCAATGAGTTTGTGGACAATACCATACTTGTTATTCTTTTTCCATCTGAAAGGCAAGAAACAAAGGAATTCCAAGGCTCAGATCATGTGAGGAAACTCTTTCTGGCTCCCAGTACATGTGTTGTCCAGTTCTTAAAATGCACAGGCTAAAGCAAACTTAGACTCTTATTCAAAGTCTTTGTTGAAGAGACAAAGGAATTGGGTTTTCCCTAAAGATTTTTCTAAACCAGTCAGATTTGCTTCTTTTGATCCAGGCATATAAGAGACAGTAAGAGAAATTTCGTCTTGGGAATTACTATTTTAAACAAAGGCCAAAAACAGTGGTGCCTATTTTTAAAGCCTCCTCATTTCTCCCCAGTAACCAAGAGCAAGGTAATTTGAATTCTGTTTCCAGTCAATATGGTTAACCTGATTTCACTATACAATTTAGCAGTCTGTTCTTTATACTTGATTTCTATGATATTAAGTATATACAACATTTCCTTCCCTTTTAACCTGGTTTCCACTTACAGTTTTCTGTGTATTTGAGATCTGTGTGGTGGCCTGCCTGAACTCATGGAAAACTGACGACACTGAAAGAGAATTGTTGTAGTTAAGCTTCCCTGATGGTACTTTTTAAAAAACAGCAGTGGAAAAAAATAACAAGGCACTAGTCAGTTGTGATTTTTGGCAGATACTTCACTCAGAGTGCTCAGGGCATCCCCAGAAATTATAACCCCTCAAAGGTATTCAGGGTACAGTAAATAAAGCAAGATACAATTATTTTAATGTTCATCCTATTGATTCAGTTCTCTTCTCTGCAAGGTCTTAGTAACAGGGATTTTGATCTAAGTGAAAGGTCAGCTTTGAAGTAAGTGTAAAGTTATTTACAGGAAATGAAGCAAAAAGTGGGCTTTCATGCATTTTGAAATTTCTCTATTATTGAGGAGAAAATGAACTGTGTCATCAGCTGAAAGAAAAACAGATGCCTAACTTCTCATATTAAAGTTAAATAAATACCTACCATACTAGAAGTATGCTATTAGCTCTGAAATTTGAAATTCACCATGGTCTGTTTTCCCCAACTTTGGATGTGAAAGCAGGAAATAAACAACTGTGAATTAAGGCTCTAAGTAACTATGTAGCAGTTGTAGTTTGGGGGGTGGGGGAAGACTGCCAAGATGAGATAATCATGGTGGGGTTTTCTTTCCAATATGGGATGCTAAATAGACATTTGTGATAACTACATAATCAACAACATCTTTAAATATTTAATTTCTTGTCAGTTGTTATCTTAATTGACTTCAACTCATGTGTATGTATGTGTGTATGTATTACATATATACATATAACTACATCTGTCAGAGGGAAGTGGCAAATTGAAGCAATTATGTGG
>NW_012106953.1:1780189-1826100 GCF_000951045.1 Mandrillus leucophaeus | reverse complement strand
GCCAATGTTTAGGAAATAAAGCTACACAAATTGTAAGAAAAAGCTGACCTTTGCTATAATTATTCAGTTTTGTTTCATTCAGTTATCTATTTCTAGCACAAAAATCCTATAAAATCATTACCATAGTTAAAAAAAAAAAAAAAAAAAGAAGACTTGGGTTGGGACCTCTCTTCTGCCACCTACTAGCTGAGTGAACTTTAAAAACTTAACATCTCTAAGTATCAGCTTCTTCCTCTGTAAAGGTGTAATAATAAGGAGAAATATCAGGCCTAACTGATAGGCCTGGTGAGAGGATGAAATGAGATAATGTATTGTCTTAGTCCATTTTGTGTTGCTATAACACAATACGTGAGACTGGGTAATTTATTAAGAATGAAGATTTATTTCTCGCAGTTTTGGAGACTGGGAAGCCCAAGGGGCTGGCATCTTGTGAGGTGCCATCTTGCTGTGTCATACCGTGGTAGAAGATGGAAAGACAAGAGATAGAGGGGGAAGGGAGCCAAAGTTATTCATTCGTTAGGAACCCACTCCCATGATAACTAAATCACTCTGCACAATAACAGCATTCATTCATTCATGAGGACTTGTGCCTGATCACCTCTTAAAGGTTTCACCTCTCAACACTGTTGCTTTGGGGATGAAGTTACCAACACATGAGCTTTGCAGGGCTCATTCAAACCATAGCATGTTGCTAGTGCAATACCTGGCATTGGATAAATGCTCAATATGTGTCGTTATTATCATCCCTACTTCTGCTATAGCTGGGCAACCTAATGAACTGCAGAAGCTCTGGACGTAATGCCCTGCACATGCCTGCAACTTGACTTTTAGGAGGAGATTTTGCTCTTTATTCTCCTAATACATGGTAGAGTAGCACATGAGGAAATAGCAGTCAGTGGTATTTATGACTTTCCATGGTAACCATTTCTGTTTACCCCTCTTAGCTAGAGGAAATAAAGGCAATACTGGCTGGATTAGTTGAAACATGCCATTTACTTTTTACCACAATGTGGTAAGTAAAAACAGAGAATATTATTATAAAATTTCTGTGTATCAAGTAGTTGGACATGTTGAATAGAATTTGAAGTAAAGAAGTATAGACTAATTTACACACAGCAAAACTTCTTTGACTCATTTTTTTATTTCAGTATAATATTTGAACAAGAGTTTGACTGATTTCAAATATATGGGAAGCATGATCTTCTAAGCAAATAAATAATCCCAGAATCCTAAAGTACTCACTAATGTTGTATAAGGGAAGAAAGCACTAGAATCAGAGACATTTGATGTCTTGCCTTAATTCATTAAAAATGTGTCAAAAATGTTTTATGCACAAGGACTATTCCAGGCATTGGGGTACAATGAGGAATAAAGCAAGTGTGGTACCTGCTCACCTGGAACTTTAGTAGTGGTGAGTAACACAATAGGTGAGAAACACAATAAACAAGTAAACAAAGTAGTTTGTATTTATTTTGTAATAAGGACTTTAAAGGAAAAAAATAGAGTCTTGTGTCCTGCCACTTAGCTGTATAATCTTCAGTAAGTCATATTCAGAGACTAACAGAATTGAAAGAAGTCTTGGAGATCCATTACAAAGACCTTATGAGCTATATAAAGCACTAAACAACTACAAAGAATAATTGTCAGCAATGTCTAATTATAAACCATTCTTTCTTTTATCTGTTTTCTTTTTTTTTCTTTTTAATGAGGCAGGGTCTTGCTCTGTTGCCCAGGCTGGAGTGCAGTGGCATGATCTCAGGTTACTGCATCCTCTGCCTCCTGGACTCGAGTGATACTCTCACCTCAGCCTCTTGAGTAGCTGGGACTACAGGCACATGCCATCAAGCCCAGCTAATTTTTGTATTTTTTGTAGGTTGGTCTACAAAAAATTGTAGACCATGTTGCCCAGGTTGGTCTCAAACTCCTGGGCTCAGGCAATCTGCCTGCCTCAGCCTCCCAAAGTGCTGGGATTACAGGCGTGAACCCCCATGCCCAGCCTATAAACCATTCTTATCTGGTAATATATGGAGCCTTTAAAGGTTTCTATTATATTCTCATATTCCTCATCTGAAATACAAATATGTTTCTTAAAAACATAAAATATATTTCATTAAATATTCCATATTTTAATATTTTTATTTTCTTAAACTCTTTTTCTGCCAAGTAGATTGACCTAGAGAAGGCTGAATGTTCACACAGGTCTTTCATAGGGAAAAGAAGGTGTGTAATGACTGTATACGGGCTCCCACTCCCATGCATGAAGATATGTAAATGGCTGAGAAATAGCAGATCTGGGTGTTTGTGAGACTTTAAAATCTGTAAGAAAATGATAATAATGACAAATAAAAATGATAAGAAAATGTAACAAATATATTACTTTGCTTACCGAACTACATTTTCCCAAATGGCATTCAACAAAAATTGAAGTCAGAATATAGATTGCAGAACACTGACACAGGAATATATTTATTTTATATTAATAGAGTGATTTCTTTTAATGATTCCCTTATAATGTTTTCATTATGTTTGAAATTTAAGTATCTTGGATAAAAGTTATCAAGAAATATCTTTATCCAGGAAAGCCCACTTGAGGGTGATGTTTTCTCTTACACATCCTGTATCCACATATCTCCTTGCAGATATCATGCAATGTAGAAGGCACTCACTATGTATTAATGAATGAGATGTAACACTTAAGTAGACGTATTTTAATTTTTACTGTAATATTTTATCCATAAGCATCAGAAACTAGCAGTATGTTGGGCATGGTCATCATGTTACAGAATTGAATATAAATGTTATCAAACTTTCAGAAATACTTCACACTACCAAACTCAGAAGAGACTAATGTATAAGCCCAAATACCACTTGGGCCTTTACAATGAGAGCTGTAACATACAGCAGACCGGAACACCCAAATACACTGATGAATTAATCCTTTCCTACAGGTAGAGAGGACAAATTACAAAGTAAGTTACTTGTTAGATATGGAATCAGAGCTACAGTATTTGGTAGAAATATTGTCATGGCTGTTGTCAGCAAGCTAAGAACATGCTATATCCATCTCCGCTATAGGTTTATGTTTGCAGAATAACTCATCTGTCTGTGAACAAGGCACACACACATGAACAGATTCCTATTTTTGAACTCTACTTTCTTGCTACTGTCATGCTGACTTTTCTGTTATCATTCACATATTGTTTCTTCAGAGTGTGTAAATCAATTATTCTATAACTTTATAAATGCAAAAATAACTACCTTTGCCAGCTTGTACTTGATATCTAAAACCGAAATGTGGTTAGTTCTGAGGTAATTAGACTTACTAGGGCATACACTCTGGCAAACTATTGTCTGTCTTGTTCACTGCTGAATCCTTACCACCTTGCAGGCCTGACACACAATAGGTCCTTAATAACTATTTGTTGAATAAATGAATTAAAGGGTAAAAGGTACTGCAACAAATGCCTCACCTCGTTTTGCATATTCATTTTTTCCCAATTTCCTGCTCATAGGCTAACTTTTTGGAGACCTTTTTCTGTACGTGACATGGATGAGAACAAAATATGTATGTGCACACACCATGAGCTATGTATTCTATTTCTGTGCAAGACAGCTGTGATCCTTGCCCACCAGGAAATTTTTACCTTAAAATGTACAACTCATTGGCTTTTTAGTGTATTTTTATTTATTAAGACAAAAAGAGTCTCACTCTGTCGCCCAGGCTGGAGTGCAGTAGTGCAGTCTCGACTCACTGCAACCCCCACCTCCTGGGTTCAAGCGATTCTCCTACCTCAGCCTCCCAAGTAGCTGGGATTATAGGCATGCGCCACCATGCCTGGCTGATTTTTGTATTTTTAGTAGAAACGGTGTTTCACCATGTTGGCCAGGCTGGTCTCGAATGCCTGACCTCAAGTTATCCACTTGCCTCAGCCTCTCAAAGTGCTGGGATTACAGGCATGAGCCACTACGCCCAGGCAATTTTTAAAATTGTGCCACCATCACCACTATCTAATTCTAGAACACTTCTATCACCCTATAAAGAAACTCCATGTCCATTATCAGTCACTCCTCATATTCCTCTTTCCATGGATTCCTGTAACTACTAATATGTTTTCTGAATCTATCAATTTGCCTATTCTTGGTATTTCATATAAACGCAATCATAAGTATGTAATTTATCCTGGAGAATGTTTCATGTACACTTGAGAAAAGCGTATATTATTTTCTAAAGTGTACAACAAGTTGTTAAGTATATGTTCTATATATGTCAGCTCTACTTGGTTTATAGTGTTGTTGAATCTTTCTATTCCCTTGTTTATCTTATGTCTAGTTGTTCTGTGCATTATTAAAAGTAGGGTTTTGAAGTCTCAAACTATTTTTATTTTTATTATTTCTTCCTTCAGTTCTGTGATTTTTTTCATATGTTTTTAAGCTCTGTTTTTAGGTGCATGTATATTTATAATTGTTATGTCTTCTAGGTAGATTAAGCCTTTTGTCATTCTTTGCCTTTATGTATGCTGTTCTCTTTTTTTCCAGGAATGTCTGGACTATCTTTTTATTTCTACCCTGTTGATATTTTAGCCATTCTCCAACATACATCTTAAATACTGTTTTATTTTCAGGTAGTTCTCAGTCTTTCTGGTAGTTCTGGTTACTCTTGCTATAGATTTTGTATAGCTCTGTTATGAAATTCATGCTTTTGTCTTTCTACCCCTAGTTAAAGGGATTGTTTCATCTTTATACCTCATTCCATGCGTAGTATGGTAGGTATTTAATAAATATTTCTATTATTGAAAAAGAATTAGGCTTTTTAGGATGGTCCTGGACAATTGGTGTAGGACAAAGGGTAGAAGTTAATAGGAAGCATATTTTAGTTCCATTTTTAAAGAAAAGAAAATAACATTTTAATTACTAAAAAAAAAAAAAATCAGAATAAACAATTTGGTCAAGGAAAATATTTCCCTCCAAGTAGTCAAGGCAAAGACTGAAGGACCATTTGTAGGAAATGGAGAATCTTTCTATTTAGAATTTTAAAATCTTAATTTTTTTCCTTGTAAAGAAATCTTAAGCCTTGAGTGTAAGAATGGCAGATGTTCTAACTATAGCAAATAATTCTTAAAAGCAACTAAAATCCAACTTATAGATTTTACTTCATCTTTCGTGTCCCTAGATTGGATCCTTTCTTCAAGATTAAAACAGCAAGCCATGGTACATATTATGGCTTGGCAAGCTTAGAGCATTTTAGAATCTTCTTACTTATCCCTCTCTAACTTCTTGCCAACTGGAAGACTGTGATGAGACAGGAGGTAGAGAAAGCTGTTGAGTGAGGAAGCAGAAAGAAGTATCACATATCCTTCTTGAGTTTCTGAACCATGTTATGATTTCACTAGAAAAATGACACCCTTTTGGAAGTACCCTTGAGAGGAGTGGACTTAGTGAAGCAGGTGGATCCTCTGGTTTATCTTCTGCACAAGAAGCCCTGCCTGGGAGAATTGACAGCCTTTTTGGAGTCCAAGTGCCAAACACCCACACACACAGTAAATGCCAGGAAGATAATCTTCAAATTAGATGATAGAGCTGAAATATTCCACAGGCTTGTATCTCCATAACTGTGGAACATTTTGTCTGCCCATTATTTTGTTCAATTATGCTCTCAGAATCATTATAATATACCTGGACTAGTGTGAGCTTGAGGTAATGTTCTTGTACTCACTGCAAGATGGTAACTTTCCATTATACCTAGTAGTTCTTAGCCGTGGCTGAAGGTTAGATCCAAATGGGGAGCTTTAAAAATTACTGATAGTTGGGAAGCAGAAAACCAAATATTGCATGTTTTCACTTATAAGTGGGAGCTAACCATGGGTACACATGGACATTAAGATGGGAACACACCAGGGACTCCAAAAGGAGGGACAGAGAAGGAGGGGTAAGGGCTGAAAAACTTCCTATTTGGTACTGTGTTCACTATCTGGATGTTGGGATCAAGAGAAACCCAACCTCAGCATAACGCAGTATACCCTTGGAACAAATCTGCACATGTACCACCTGAATCTAAAATTAAAATTTAAATAAAAACAAAACAAAAAATTACCAATAGTTGTGTCCCACTACCCACCCCTCCCCCTATTTGGATTTAGTTTACCTGGATTCAGCACAGGTGTTGGTATTTTCAAAAGTTCTCCCAGATGATTCTAGCATGCAGCCAAGGGTGTAAAGCAATGATCTAGAACAGTGGTTTGTAAAGTGTAGTTCTTGGATAAGCAGCATCAGCATCACATGGAAACTTGTTAGAAACCCAAATTCTTAGGCCCACCTCAGACCTGAAACTCTAGGGCTAGAGCACAGCAATCTGTGTTTTAAAAAGTCCACCAGGTGAACCACTGGTCTTGAATGAAGAGACCTCTTCCTTACTTATTTTTAGAACATCCTTTTGAAAAAAAAGAAAAGGTGAGAATCTGACCAATTCAGTGTGTGTATGTTGAAGGTGGGGGGTGTCTGTTTTACAGATTGGTATCGAATAATGCAAATCTCTAAGTTGAACATAGCGGCTGCCCTGAGCACCTTTTTCCCACGTACAATTATTGCTAAATCTTGAATTAGATACTGTCCAGTAGATTTGTGCCATGTAGATGACTAATCTGGCTAATGTATAGAATACCTCCAACCCCCAGATACACGCACACAAAATGCCTAACAATGGATTATCCTCAAAAATAGACTATACTGTAAAATTTCAGCCTGAGCCATACTGAGACTCCATGTTTTATATAAATAACAATTTTGGACTTCATACATACTCTATACTTTTTTTGTCAATGCCACCTGCCAGTGGAATTCTGGTTTGCCTTGAGTTGACAGATTTACATTTGATTTATGCTTCATTCATTGCTAAAGAGTAAAGATCACATAAATGCCATTTTGCCCTGTGATGGAACATGTCACTAACTCTACAGTTGAACTGTTTCCATGTGTACTTGTTTATTGAGTTATCTACGTGTTTATTAAGAGTGGTAATTTTAAATTGAGAGCATAATCCCACAAAAGGTATTGGAGAGCCCTAGGAGCACCATGCCATGTAAACCTGATAAACAGGTAGCTGTGTAATATCTTAGTGTCAGCAAACTCTAACACCTGTGTCAGTGGGACAGATCACATGTGTGTCAAGCAAGAAGATGGTGTAGCAGCACTTTAAGGTTGATATGTATATGATGACTCCAATAAGCAAATGATGAAACAAACAAAGGCCTTCCTTCTCAAGATTTGGTGTGTGAACTAGGAGTATTTCTTTTTTCCCTGAGACTGAGCCTCCCACTGTCTGTTACCCAGGCTAGAGTGCAGTGGCACGATCTCGGTTCACTGTAACCTCCACCTTCTAGGTTCAAGCAATTCTCTTGTCTCAGCCTTCCAAGTAGCTGGGACTACAGGCGTGAGTCACCACACCCGGCTAATTTTTGTATTTTTAGTAGAGACAGGGTTTCACTCTATTTGTCAGGCTGATCTCAAACTCCTGACCTCAGGTTATCCACCCGCCTCGGCCTCCCAAAGTGCTGGGATTATAGTCGTGAGCCACTGCACCCAGCTGGATTAGCAGTATTGATAGCACCTAGGAGCTTTTTAGAACCAGACACCCAGTCCCCACCCTGTACCTGCTGAATCACAATCTACAGGATAACAAGATCCCCAGGTGACTTGTATACACACTAAGGTTTGAGAATCACTAAGCTAGTGATTATTTCATAAACAGTGTCTATTTTCTTCTCTCATTACTGGATTTGAACATGCCACTTCCAAAGCAAGCAGTCTATGGTTCTCTCCATTCTGACGTTTCCAATGGAAACAGTAGGGCCACTAGGATGGGAAGTCAGCAGGAACAGCTGACCAAGACAGGAAGTTTAGGTTGAACAAAGGTTTGCTTCATTTTTATTGCCCCTGGAGAAAGAACAATACTGTACAGAAGCTGTTAATGATGGGCTGGATTCGAAGGCAGAAATCTGTGCCAAAATCCAAATGTGTTTTTACTCTAAACTTCTCTCCAGATGTCTAGTTATACTCCAAAATTTCCAGCTGGTTAGAACCCCATAGAAATGGCTGGTCACTAAAACTATTTAAATATAAAATATATCCCTATTAACTTTATTTTCAATTTCTTCTACTCTTTTAATAATTTCATTAACTTCCATTAGCCAGCAAATTATTTGGCGCTGATGGAAAATGTCTCGTTGACCTCGATGGAGAGATTTTAGTGGAGATTGTGCTCTGTTTAACAGCTCACACAGGTAACTATGGCAACTCTCCATTTCAGTTATGAACATGTCATACAGATCCTAAGTGAAAACAGCCTCAGCCTATCAGTCTTTTTTAATAAGTAATCTAACAATAGTGGACCATTCAATCCAGAGAAAAGACTTTCTTTTAACCAAGCAATAATTGAAATGGCACTATTCAGGGAGAGCTATGATCTTAACATATTGGCCAACCTGTTAGCATGATTTCGTCGTACACTATTCAACAAATCACCCATCCACTTAAAACAGATAAAGAGAAACCACATGTAACTGCTCAGGTAATTTTGCCCATCAATGCTCTGCATCTTTCAAGCTGAGCTTTACAAATGGTTTCAAGAAGCAGTGGGTGTGGTTTCCCTAATTTGCAGATGGAAATACCAACACTGGGTCAAAAAGTGATGAGACTGTGTTCTATGGCAGTCTGTAGGAACTGCACCTGAGATGACTGCACTGGCCATACTGCTCAAGCCTTTTTCTCATACCTGCCATCTGCCCCCAACATGTCCATACCACATGCGCTGTCATCACGCTTAGTTGTCCATGTTTTTTTGTGTTGTTCACCTCTATATCCTCAGGGCCTAGCACAGTACCCAGCACATGAGAACTGCTCAATGATATTTGTTGAATGACTCAATGAATACATAATTGGATTTATATTGTTTTTCAGCCAATTTGCAATAGTTGTCTTCCTCTGAACTTTCAAAGTGCTTTCCAGTCTCCAAGATCCGATTCGAGCACAATGTGCTGCCTGAAGCCTTCTTTAATTTTCAGTCTAAAATAACATCTCGCCCATCAGAATCCCGATACAGTACTTGCTTTCTCTACTATTCTATTTTTTTGTTTCTTGAGATGAAGTCTCGCTCTGTTGCCCAAGCTGGAGTACAGTGGCGCGATCTCAGCTCATTGCAACCTCCGCCTCCTGGGTTCAAATGATTCTCCTGTCTCAGCCTCCCAAGTAGCTGGGACCAAGTGCATGCTACTACGCCTGGCTAATTTTTGTACTTTTAGTAGAGACAGGGCTTCACCATATTGGTAAGGCTTGTCTGGAACTCCTGACCTCAGGTCATCCACCTGCCTCAGCCTCCCAAAGTGCTGGAATGACAGGAGTGAGCCACTAAGCCGGGCCTCTCTGCTATTGTTTTTACTGCTGTCATTTTCCTTCAGAAAATCTTACATTCCTGTTTCTATAGTTTATCTTTTTAACACTCTGAGTTCCAGAAGACCAGTGACAATGTCCTATATCCTCTCAGATCTCCTAGCATAACACCTTGCACATCACAGATGCTGACTACATAGTAGGGCTTATAAGTCAGCATGTCACAAAAGTATTAGGACCGTATCAGAGGGAAAGCTTTTTCCTGGTGTCCCAGGAAAGGCTCCACCTGAAGTTTTAGTTCTTGTTCTGAATGTGAATTAGGGGTTTCTGTAGGCCAGGGACCACTGTGGGCCTCTTTCCCACTCTTATGCTGCCCACTGACACAATTACAATCAGAATCTATGCCCTTTGCTTCTCAGCAGGTAAATGTCCCATAAAGAACTCTTTGATCCCGAACTTTCTACATCAGCCTCACGGCCAGATTCATATTATTGCTAAGTCTAACGTACAAAAAAAAAAGTCTTTCTGGATTATGACAAGGAAAGGGAAGAGGAGATGATTAAGAGCCTTATTTTAGGCTTCTCTCACTAGAGGACCTTTACTCATTGCCTTTCACTTCACCATTAGTAACATGTCAAGGGCTGCTTGGGTCATAAATAACATGAGCCGCTCATGGCACAGAGAGCAGAGAACAGGCAGATGGCACTGACACATTTAGGATTTCGTAATATGTGTGCCAACCCAGCACACACACTGCAGAACCTGCTTCTCCCCTGTCCACTTGCCCAGACCCTGGAGGGACTGGCTACACAGATGTCAGGATCCTCTTTTGTAAAACTGACATTGGTCTAGTGGGGGTCAGAACCTTCCAGCAGTAGCCACCCATTTGTGTTACAGATGTCACCTCATGCCTCTCCTGCACCTTCCCCTAACAAGTCCCAGGATGCTGAGACTTGGAGATGGGAAGAGTATTTTTGCAGCATCTCTGCACAGTGTGGCTCAGGGACCTCACAGCCTAAAGGTCACCCTGAGCAAGGCAAAGTGCTTCTGCCTGAATAACCACAGTCTTTGTCCAGGGTCTGTCTCTTCCCCTCTCTGTTTATTTGCTTCTCTGCCTCTACCCCTAAGAATCTGTATAAATAATAAGCTTCTCAGGTCATTCAAGGGCAACTCATGAACTCCCTTAGGAAAAGCCAGCAATGTCTTTTCTTCCAAACTGGTGGCTTAATGGCCACAAGCAGATAATGCTTTATAAAAAGGTAATAATAAAATAATAAAATGAGTCTCATGTGATATGTAACAGAAGGCCCAATTTAGGAGACAGGTGTCAATAAATGCGGCCATCACTCATTCTTACCAGTGGATGACACAGGAGGAAACAGAAGTCAAAGAACCCAGGATTGAGAATATCTTGAGAAAGCTGCATCTGAGCATAATACATAAGCAGCTTCTTTTTGCAAATCATGGTAGGTTTTGCATTTGATTCCTGGTTCTACATGGACCCTTTTAAGTATTTTCCTGATCTGTGGTCCTTCTTCCCTCCTCTCATACCCTTTCACTAGGTGTATGCACATCCATTCATGTGCAGTCTGTCTCTCTCTCTCTGCCTCTCTCTCACACACACACACACGCGCATGTTTAAATACACAAAATCTTAATAATGGTGGTGATGATGATGATAAGGAGAAGAAGTCCTGGTATTTATAGAACTTTATCCTTTGAGTGTGCAATGGATTAACTCAATAAATATTTAAAACAACTCGATCATCTTTGTTAGGTAAAGTAAGTGTTATGATTTACATCTTACACATGAGAAAATTGGGGTTGACTTGTTAAAAAATAGTAGTAAAGCCAGGATCAGACTCTCTTTCTATTCTCCTTCTTAGATGGTTCTCCTACCATAGCACACTGGAATCAAACCAGAGAGCATCCTGTATCATAATTACTGGCTGACACACCACTCCTTGCCACCTAGTTGTGAGTGCTCAAAGGCAGAGACAGGTCTTATTCTTGCCTATCTCCCACTTCCAACACAGAGTAACGCTGTATATGGAAGAGAGGGAGGGAAGACAAATGCCTTCTTGAACATTGGTAGGAACAGAACCTTGAGGAGATAGTGAAGGAATCAGTGGCCTACAGAATTGTGATAGCCATTTCTAAATCATGACACCTCCTGGGTTTACTCTTTTTGTTTTTGTTTTTGAGACGGAGTTTTGCTCGTTGCTTGTTGCCCAGGCTGGAGTACAGTGGCCTGATCTCTACTCACTGCAACCTCCGCATCCCGGGGTCAAGAGATTCTCCTACTACAACCTCCCGAGTAGCTGGGATTACAGGCACGTGCCACCATACCCAGCTAATTTTTGTAGTATTAGTAGAGATGGGGTTTCACCATGTTAGTCGGGCTAGTCTCAAGCTCCTGACCTCAGGTGATCCACCTGCCTCGGCCTCCCAAAGTCCTGGGATTACAGGCGTGAGCCACCGCGCTGGCCGGGTTACTCTTAATTTCTCTTTGTGAAGCCCATGTCATCCTCCCTCCCTTCCCCATCTGTGCACACTGTTCCTCAGCTTACAGAAGTCTCTTATTTATAAAGGCTACAGTGACTGCTACTACCCTTGTTTCCCACCCCACCACTTGGTGATTCCAGAGGAAACTCTGAATAACTGGTACAACCTTACTATAAAAGCGGGCTCTAAAAATGTCATCATATCTGAATTCAGACTTCTCTGTACAGGACGAAAGCACTCTAGCCTAGTTGGGGGCACTGCAAGTGCCCACAAAGCTAGACACATGTGGGCTACCAAACACACCAAAGGCAAATGGGAAATTGCCCGCCTCTTTATTCCACAAGCATTACTGAGCTCTTACTAGGTGCAAGTCTCTGGATGGGGTGCGGAGGACTCCGTGAACACCCAGATGAGCTCCCTGACCTGGAGGAGCTCAGTCATGTGCAGAAGCAGGCAGATGTGTGAGAAAAAGACTGTAAATGTCTCTCAAGCCCACCTTGCTCAGGTGTATCATGATGACCTTTTCTTGGAGATCTAGTGGTTCCTGCCTTTACAGGGCTGCTTAGGAGCTGGCTATGACTGCAGTCAATGGTGTGGAAGGATGGGGATTGAAAGAAGAGCGCTTCCAGCAGTGGGGTCAGGAAGAGATTGTGAGAGACACAGACATGGGCATCTCATCATCTTACATCTCCCTCCTTGATTGTCCTGTGCACAAAAGTATCTAAGAGTAGAAGGCTGGACTCTCAGCATTGAATGGTTTTGAAGAGATGGATTCAGCCAGGCCATGAGTCAACTACAGTCCCTGAAAGGGAATAACATCACTCAGAAATCCTTGCTCATCATGCCCATCAGGCAAGTGGGTATTAGACCTGCAGTTCCAGCAGCAACACCTTAAAGGATATTCACTATGCATAATGCAGGGGCTTGCAGCTTCTATTTCCTCTGCCCTGGCCATGATCGTGGATCACATTTCACTTACATAGGGCTTTCTGAGTACGAGACTGGGCATGTAAAGAATGGTATAATTGAGCTTTTCCCTCTTGGCTGGAATCTGTGGTTGCATTCCCTCTAAACCACACAGAATTCTGATTTGCTGCCTTAGATTTTACAGGGTCCTCTGTGAAAAATAAAAGCCTACAGGTGTGATAGTTTACTGCAGCCTTGGAGACAGAATTTCTTATGACTGAATTGCTTATATTTTCTATGGAGAAAAAAAATCTCATACTCACACATGCACGCGCACGCGCACACACACACACAAACAGCCTAAAAGATTTGCATTTGTCCTACGTCCATTTCTTATGCAACTCCCTTCTTTGTCTGACTTTCTTTCCCTTTCTTTATGACTGCTCCACAGAACACATATATAGTAGGACACTTAAGTAGGCTGAAGGAATTTCTGCAGCTCCAGGGGAGAGCAGAAGAGTTTGGGGAATCACCCTAGCGGGGAAAAAAATCTGCAGGTTTTCCACCCCTTTAGTAGAGAATTAGGTTTTAGAAATTCAGAGAGATTATCTGCAAGTCAGGAGGCCAAGGCATAGCTGTATCTACATGTCTGGAGAATTGTGAGCTTTTCTGTGCTGTAGCCCCAGGGCAGTAGTTAACACATACAGGTCAGTTCTCAGGCCAGTTAAAATCATAGCAGATGGAGGCTGGGCGCGGTGGCTCATGCCTGTAATCCCAGCACTTTGGGAGGCCGAGGCGGGCAGATCACGAGGTCAGGAAATCGAGACCATCCTGTCTAATATGGTGAGACCCTGTGTCTACTAAAAATACAAAAAATTAACCGGGCGTGGTGGCGGGCGCCTGTAGTTCCAGCTACTTGGGAGGCTGGGGCAGGAGAATGGCGTGAACCCAGGAAGCGGAGCTTGTAGAGAGCCGAGATCACCCCACTGCACTCCAGCCTGGGCGACAGAGTGAGACTCCGTCTCAAAAAAAAAAAAAAAACACAGGAGACGGGAAGATGGAATGGACACAAAATTAAGGGTGTTGCTTTCCTATTTCTGCCTTTCTGGTCTTCTCTGTTTTTTTTCTATATGTTGACAAAAAGAAATGCCTCACTGTGGTGACCTGAAGGATGCCAGGGCACTAGCCCATTAATCAAAACAGTTTTATATTAATGCTGGATGAGTTAATTATGATTAATAAGGAATACTTTGAGAAGCTGAAATTTAAATTTGAAGCAAGGCAAAAATAATATGGTGCTTCTTTGAAGCATGTTTATTGAGGGTTTATTGAAAATGCACCAAAGTGCATGTCTGTTAAATGCTTTTTGCCATCTGCTAATAGTATCCACTGGACAAATCCAATCTTTCCATCCTGTTACTGGGGAATCATGTCTCCTTGTGTTAATGGCTTCCCCCATAGCAGCCAGTTCAAGCTATAATTGAACAAATATTGAACATCTATATATCAGTGGAAATATACTGTAATGAATATCCCTGGGAGTCTGCTTATTTCTGACCAAGATCTGAGACCACTGGGGTGGAGTCAGAGACTCTGAGAAGCCAAGATCTCCCAGCGCCAAAGAGAGGGTTTGGATTCTCTTCAAAGCTGGTGCAGAGCAGGCGGTCTAGGAACCTTTCTCTCTCAGAAATGAGCCTGTGACCTGGAGTAGCATCCAGACTATCCTTCACTCCCTCCTGACTCTGGCTGCTTCAGATTACTACTTCTTCATTAGTTATGACTCTGGCTACCTCCCAGGGGACTGTTGCACCATTTTCCCATCTTGTAAGTTCAAAATCACAGCACTTGCCCTAGAATTACTGAAGATCAAGACACTATCCCTTGAGCAATTTGGAGGCAAGAACTAAGTAAACATGGAGATCTTTGTAATTTAACTTCATTCTTCAGTTTGTCCTTTAGTCTCTGAGGATCCTCATCCTCTAGGTCAGTGGTTTCCAAACCTCACTGATTGTCATCATCATCCAGGGACTCTTTTAAAAATACAATTCTTGGTCCCCACTTGGCTGATATTCTAATTTGGAAGGTTAGAGAGAGGAGGGGAATGAGGAAAAAGAAAGGGAAAATAACTGACAATTTACTTACCCTGGCATCTTGGTCCACTGCCCTCCACAGATGTGATTTATTTTTTATTGTTCATTACAAAGAGTTAATGATATAATTATCCAAAAGCAATTAGAGGCAGAGTGGAAACAAAGTGCTTAAGGGGCTGGGAGATAGACTTACTAACAAAGAGGATGGAGGAGTAAAGTGTCACCATGGTGTGATCTATCAGGATCTGGGCTTCTGGCTTCATATCTGAGCACATGGAAAGGACCTCTGTTGGGGTCATCAGGGACAGCAATTGATCACACAGTTTCCCTCTCAACTTTCCAAAGAAGCAAGTGCATACAGATTACTCCTGGTCCTTCAGATCTGCAGTGGACCTTGGACCACCATGGCAGCCTCTCTGCCTCTACCCAGCTGTTGCATCCTCATACCTTAAGAATCTGAATCTTCTCACAAATATATATTTGTCAGGCTACTATTGTAGACATTAGGGACTTAATGGTGAGCAAATTTAAGGTCTGTGCCCTCTCCTCGAACTTGCATTCTGGTAGGAGGAGAGCTACAGCTAATATTTAAATAAATAAAATTATTACAAATCGTGATAAGTGATTTGAAAGAAAGAAACGAGGCACTGTCATAGAAAAGAGGGTGTGTGGGGAAGGAATAGTTAATTAAAGGAAATATGGTAGCTCTAAGAGAGACAGCCAAGTGGTAAATAGAGCCAGGCTTATAGGAGTTCTAGACCCAGCTCTGGTAACTGTAGGTTATGTGAGAATTTCAGCGAGTCATTAAACTGTGACTCTATTAGTTTCCTATTGTTGCTATAACAAAGTAGCATAAATTGAGTTGCTTAAAATAACATAAATACATCACATTACACTTTAAGGGGTCAGAAATTGAAATGGACCTCACTGGGCTAAAATCAGTGTCGGCAGAGCTGCCTTCTTTCTGGAGGCTCTAGGGGACAACCTGTTCCCTGGTCTGTTTCAGCTTTGAAAGGCTGCCTGCATGCCTTGGTTCATGGCTCCGTTCCATCTTCAAAGCCAGTGTAGCATCTTCAAATCTCATTGGCTCTCCTGCCCCCTTCCTTGTAAGGACCCTTGTGATTACATGGCATTCACCTGGATAATCCAGGGTAAACACCTCATCTTAAGATCCTTAACTAAATTTTAGAACACAGTCTCTTTTGCCATGTAAGGTCACATATGCACAGGTCCCAGGGATTAAGGCATGAATGTCTTTGGAGGGGCTGTTATCCTGCCTACCATAATACTGTCTTTCTTTCTCCTTATAATAGGGATACTGTGACTTTCCTGACCCACCTCACAGGGTTATTATGAGAATCAAATACAGTAATGGACATAAAAATGTTTTTACAAATTGTAAGAGTAAGTAGACGTAGAAGGAGTTTTATCATTCTTTTAGTATGGAGAGACAGAGGGTTCAGAGTAAAACAAGAAGCATGTAATGAAACAATAGGAAAAAGGTACTAAGAGGAAAGGTTAAAGCGGGAGGTGGTGTTTAGCCTAGAGGAAAAAAAAAGAAGTATTGTTTTTGTCTTTGATTGTGTAGAAATATTATGGCAAGGCTGTTCATCAGACATACTCATGTCTACTACAGACCAAGCAAGAGGCAGGAGATTTTCTTGCATCATTTCTTGACTTATTCTGTTCCTTTTCCTCCCTTCAAGACCTAAATAAGAACCAGAAGATTGTTTCTACCTTGATTATTGTGGATCCATCTCTCCATATTGTTTTCTTTTAGCCCTTTGCGTGTCTTTCTTAGTTCAACAAACATTTATTGAGAAATTACTGTATGATGAGTGTGTTAGTCCATTTTCACACTGCTATAAACCCATACCTGAGACTGGGTAGTTTAGAAAGGAAAGAGGTTTAATTGACTTGATAGTTCCACATGGCTGAGGAGGCCTCAGGAAATTTAAAATCATGGCAGAAGGCATGAATGGAAGCAAGGCATGTCTTGCATGGCAGTAGGAGAAAGAAAGCGAAGGGAAGAGTTTCACTTTTAAACCTGATAACTCATTCAGTATCAAGAAAAAGCATGGGGAAACTGCCCCCATGATTCAATCACTGTGGGGATTACAATTTGAGATGAGATTTGGTTGGGGACACAGAGCCAAACCATATCGCTGGGCATTGCATTTGGGAATTTGCAGATGAAAAAGACAGTCTTTTCCTCAAGTAGCTTGTAGTTTAGCATGCTCTCCTAGAGTCCCTATCACTCACTGCCTTAATTTATAGTTATTTGTTTACATGTTTGCTTCCTATACCAGATGATGTACTTCCTGAACACAGGAATCAAATATAAGTCAACTTTGCATCTGCCATGACCCAAGCCCAGTGTCTTACAATTATAGGTTTCACAGATGTTGGGTGAATTCAACAGAATGACAGATTCTTAATCATCACAATTATTTCTTACAAAATGAGGGTGGTTTTGGAAGTCTTTGATCTGTACATACATAAAGAAGAGAAGTCTTTCTGGGATAGTTTGGAGTCACCTGGTAAAAGGCAGAGCCCTAGACCGAATTATTTTTTAGGCCGTTTCCAACCTTCTTATTATAACTCTGATTGTCTTGGTTAAGTACAATTTTTAAGTACTGAGGTGTGATGAGCTTTCAGCAGATTATAGACCATTTTTGTTCTAAGAATCTTCTGGTCCAATCTAAGTGCAAGATTATATATTGTCAAGGTAGTGAAAGGGTAGTTGTTAATGATTGCTTATTTGCATATTTCATTCTTGCTGCAGTACTTTTCTCAGCACAAGAGCTTTGTGCTGGGCATGGTGGCTCATGTCTGTAATCCCAGCACTTTGGGAGACCAAGGAAGGTAGATCCCTTGAGCTCAGGAGTTTGAGATCAGCTTGGGCAATGTGGCAAAACCTTGTCTCAACAAAAAATACAAAAAAAAAAATAGCTGAGTGTGGTGACATGTGCCTGTAATCTCAGCTCTTCAAGAGGCTGAGATGGAAGGATCTTTCAAACCCAGGAGGTTGAGGCTGTAGTGAGCTGTGATCACGCCACTGTACTCCAGCCTAGGCAACAGAGTGAGACCCTGTCTCAAAAAATAAAAAAAATTTTAAAAAAAGAGCTTTGCAGCATGACAGATACTGGGTATATCAAGGAGTCCAGGGCCATGTTGCTTTGTGAAGGTAATCCAATTATGGAAATTTGCAAGGCTAGTGTTGTGCCCATATCTTATTGACTTCCTTTTTTTTTTTTATTTCCTTTCTACCCACATTTGCTATATATTCACTTCCCTTGGGATGCCCTATCCTTACATCTCTGCCTATCTAAATTTTATCTATCTTAAATTGTCACTGTTTAATCTCACAAAGAAAACTATTAGGATTTACCTTCTGGAGATAGTTCACTCAGATACCTGTATTAATGGCTGTCAATTCATCATTTATTATTAGTAATCATTAACTTCTTGCTGATATCTTTGCCTTTGTTCTTTAGAAAACGCTACTTAGCTTTCGTTTCATTGTCATTCTCATGTGCTATGTATTTTATTTCTATGTGTTTCTCTTACAGGCTACTATAGTACTTTGCCCTTAGTAGATACTCAATATATCCATTATTGAGTGATTCTCTTGATAAACTGAAAATTGAAATCCTCACTCTCTTCACCATACATATGAATCAGCACATATTCCACTGAGGGAAACACATTCAAGCTAAAGGAATCCAATTGTTTAGTAGAAGCACTTTGGAAACCTGATTTGTTTTTCCACCTTCTTCCTCCCAATCCTGCAGAGATTCTGAGAGTTCAGCTCCATATGTCCCAGTGGCTGAACACCAGAAAGCTTAGCAGTTAAGTACAAAACCTGTCTCTAAATTACACACACAAGCCAGGACCTCCTACTTGCCATATTCTCAGACCAGAGTAGAACACAGAAAAGGTACATTGTGCTACAGGCTGACTCTGTTTGGGTCCCACTGCAATATAGGGGGCCAAGAGAATCCAAATCTTCAGTGTTATAATATGGCCCTTCTGTAGGTTGGGTTGGAATATCTGAGTGTTGTCTTTGTCATCTGTTGTCTGTCATCCCCAGAGAGTGAAGCATAGAGTACCTTGAGTCCATTTAAGAACCCACCCAGTGAGAAGGGACATATGCAAATGTTAGTGTGCAGTTAGAGTCTGACGAGGAATAAAAAGCATGTAGAATTTCAAGCAGAAGTGCATTATTCACGCTTATAGCAGTATAAAGGGAAACCAAAAAGCATTGCCCTGCCTCCAACTAAGAAAACATATGTTATTTACAGGAGCTTAATGCCCTTCTGCTGTCTGTGTTGCTACATTAGAATCCCAGTGGATACTTAGCTTCCTGGCCTCAGACTTGTCTGGGTAGGGGAAAAAAAAGTTTACTAGCCTTGGGGAGACCCTCTCAGCCCCAGAGTCTGATTTTCGTAAGTGTGCTGAGATAGCTCTTGAGATTCATCAAAGCCAGTTTCTTTACAGACCTATTAAAACATTGCCTGAACAGACACTAAGATGGCATCAGAACACTTGGTCCATTCCACCTCTCAGTGCCTCAAGTGAGATCCTGGGACCCGGAATGCTTGTAGCTGCCTCCTCTGATGCAGGTGTCTACTCCGCTATTACCGACCATCCCACAAAACAGAACACCCTCCCTTCCCTTACTCTGCTTTATGTTTCTCCAGAGCATTCATCACTTCCTGACATTTTATGTTTATTCATTGATTGTCAGTCTTTCCCATTGGACTCCAGTGACTCCTTGAACATTTACCTGTATGACAGAGCCCAACACATAGGTATTCAATATTTGTCGAACGCTTGTACTGATCAGACCCTACAGGAGGTAACAGGTGAGACACATATTGGTCAGTTGAATTAATTTAATTTCTGAGCCAGGACTACTTGGAGTATGAATGAGGTTTAAAATTAAAAAATCCTCCAGGTGTGGTGGCAGATTACATGTCTGTAATCCCAGTGCTTTGGCTGAGGCAAGAGGATTGCTTGAGACCAAGAGTTCAAGACCAACCTGGGCAACCTACAAAGACCCCCCATCTCTACCAAAAAAAAGAAAATTAGCCAAGCATGATGGTACACACCTGTATTCCCAGCTACTTGGTAGGCTAAAACAGGAGGATCTCTTGAGCACAGGAGTTTGATGTTACAGTGAGCTATGATCAAGTTACTATATTCCAGCCTGGGCACAGAGCAAGACCCTATCTTTTACAGAAAAAAAAAAAAAAAAAAAAAAGAAAAGCAAAAAAGACTAATAATCTACCTCACAGCACCAAACATTTAATATGTACCCCTTAAACCTCACTACCTTGTATCTTTGTATGCAATTTCCGTCTGTCACCTATGCCAGCCCATGAACTTTCGTGTCCTCTCCTGAAGAACCTCAGCAGAAACTTACCTCTGACAACTCAGTTTCTAACCAAGCTCCATACCGGCTGTCTCTGCCTCACTAGAGATCCTGACAACAGGCTTTTTGATGTCAGCCAGCTCACTTCTTCCCTCTCCACCCTCCCTACTCCTGTTTATTTCTTTGCCTATTGGGATCAGAGTTCTTGGCTCTGTTCCACATTCCAGGTATACTTAATCCTTGCCATGGTAGCTCAGCAGATGGGGCCTGAGCCTTTTCTACTGACAAAGACACCTATGTGGGGTGCTCAAATCTGCCATTTAAACAGTTCTCAAGGAGTTCAGAAAGGAGGGAGGCCAGCAACACTTTTCAGTGTTCACAATTCCCTTTCATGGTGAGAGCCTCTCTGGTGAAACTTCAGATGCTACTTCTTTATTTCCAAAAATATTTTGGGCTTTCCCATTAGCACAGCCAACAATAGAAATCATTAAGAGTCTAGGGAGGGTGTGAGTATGTGAGATCACAAGCTACAGAAGCCAGAGGCTGTAAAGTGGGACTTGCAAAAGCGGAGATAGGTGAGGTGAATTTGCATGAATTCATTTGAAACTGAGGTTCTGAGTGGGGAGGGAAGATGAAGTGAGAAGGAACAAGAGTTGAGGAGATTAGGATCAAACAATGAAATTAGGTGATAGAAACTGAAATCTGGTACCTCTACACTGATTTCTCACCAAGACTTTTGGTACATTTCTCAGTCTGGAATATTTTTGCCCATAGCAAAGTCTGAACTATCAAGGAAAGATCGGGATTTCCCTCAGAAGACATGATTCCTGGGGTCTGGCATGGTGGCTCATGCCTGTAATCCCAGCACTTTGGGAGGCCAAGGCAGGAGGATCACTTGAGGCCAGGAGTTCAAGACCAGCCTGGGCAATGTAGCAAGACTCTGTCTCTGAAAAAAATTTAACAAATTAAAAGTAATTGAATTAAATGTTTAAAAAACCTAGGCTTGTTTCCCTGATTTTTTTTTTTCTTTCAAATTCTCCAACTCTGGAGATGGTATGTCAATTTCCTAGATCAGGGCTTCATCAAATGTTTTATTTTTATTTTTATTTTTAATTTTTCCAGTAGGTGTTTTCAACCACACACTCTATGAATGACTTCAAATTATCTCCATGAATAAATGAAGCATTGTGTACTTAAACTTATACAACCGCCTTCATATGCTTTCAGTGGTTTCAAGGCCTCAGTAGAGCTTAAAAATGTATAGCGCTACATGCCCCCTTTAGGGAGTTAAGAGATGGGGGAGAGAGTAGTCTATGTTCCCTAGGGGCCAAACACCCTGGATTAAAGCCTCCTATTTTTCTTTCTTCATCATTCGTAACCATTTCAAATGCAAACCCATAGAAAAACACGTTTCTTTCTTTTTTTTTTTTTTTTTTTTTAAACAACACTAGTCGCACTGGCAGCTGATTAGACTGTGCCCACCAAGATTCAAACTGAGTCTTTCTTTTTTTTTTTTTTTTTTTTTTTTTTTTCAAACAACAGGGATGGAGAAACATTAGAAGCAGAGTAAAAGCTGTTCAGTGTGCTTGGATGACTCAGTCTAAAATAGTATTATAGCTTGGCAGCAAATCTACTTCAGGGAAGCTGGTGGGAGACTAAAATAAAAGTTAAATTGAGGGGGTAAATCATTTTATCAGGCTTAGGATTTTTACTTGATATAATGAGATTCTCAATGTAAAATGAGTTAATATGTCTGCCTAAGGGCATAAATATTCAAAGAAAGAATTTGAAAATACAGACTCAAAGTAAAGAGCAGTCTGAAATAAAACAATGCAGGGCAGTGAAATTCTCCTCATAGAAATTTTGGCACAATATGCTTCCTTTTGAACAGCATAATTAAATGTGAGTAGCCCTAGCTTGTCGCTAAGAAAAAGAAAGCTACAAAGTTTTTTGTTGTTGTTGTTGTCTTTTAAAGACTTCTCTATTGGGTTCTATTTTCCTCCTCGTCTTCCTCCTTCCCATCTATCTCCTAGAAAAACTATCCTTGTTTTTGCCCTGCAAAATGCAAACTGAATTCAGATTGTTCATAAAAGATGAAGCCAAACATATTTCTGCATTGTTGTCTTTTTGCTCACTGATTTTCCATGACTCAAATGCAGACAGAGCCCACAGTGCAGAGGGTGAACTTTGGCTTAGCCCACAACCAGAGAGGGAAACTCCAGTGTTTCTTCTCAACAGTTGACCAAGTGGCCCTCACACTTTCTTTCTTGCCTCTCTTTTTCTGTTTCTTTCTGAGAACACTTTCAATTAAGCCACCTATGTTCCTTATATCACAAAAAGTAATGAGTCAATCAAGCCTTAGGAATGTATTATCAGTTATTCTTTCAAACTAATAGGCTTATGGAAGAAAGGGATGGCTAATGCATAGATATCAGACACATGATCACAGAAGGTGAAGTTGGGGCAAAAGTGGGAGGTCAGAGGCCTATCCTCCTGCCTAGGAAGTAGAATTAGAGAGGTAGGGAAGACTGGTCTCCTTCTGGTTCTGTGATGGCTTTTTATATCCCGTTAGTACTTCATGGACTGTAATGATCTTCACACAAATACTCCTGGTGACTTTTGTGTAAGTCAAGAAGCGTACCCAGTGGCTCAGGCATTTTAGTCCAGCTATCCCCAGGAAAAGGAAGTGGATGTACACAGGTTCTTGGGCTGAGCCCTGCTTTCAGTCCAGGGCCTCTGAGCGGCATGCCCGAGGCCATGCTCTTGAGATGGACACTGCTGCAGGTCATGCTTCACGCCACACACCATGGCTGCTGAGTTTTGAGCAAAAACCAGATATCAGACTGTCTTTGGGAATGGCCTAAGCCCATTTCCTCTTAATTGCTTTCTTCAAGGCCCTGTCAAGTCTGATCACTATGAAATTGGTTGGTTGGTCTTGTGGTAGAGAAATAGCTGTGTTATGTATAGAGTGCCTTATCCGATGGAAGCATCAATGGATGCTTCCATTTCCATTTTTAAAAATATTTTATTTTCACCATTTAGTTCATCTTTGACAATCTTGATATACTGATGTTTCTCTCTGGCCTTCCATGTGGCACAAGGATCTGCTTGTTTAACGAGCAGCATTTGTAAGTACTCAAGTAGGGGCCCTGTGATAGATGATTGTTACTATAGCAACTTTCTTTTTTTTAGAGAAAAAGAAAACTAACCTTGTGAATGGACACATAAGAAATCATAAGAAATTAAAATGTTTCCCTCAGAGCAGAATATAGCTGGAATGCTGAAGTCTCCCTCAACCTCATGAAAAGATTTGTGTGAACAATTTCCATGCTTTGGATTGGGTATAGCAAGCTGTGGGCTCTGAATTCCCAGAATAGTGTTTTACTGTGAAAATCAAACACTTGTATTCTTTTTTCAAAGCTTTTCTTTAATTATGGAGGAGATGGCTAACATGTGGGACAATGTCACTGTCAAGCACCTAGAGGTTATGCGTATGGAGCATCTTACTTAAAAACCTCACATTCACATCTTTTAATGTGTTCCACCAATAAAGATGTGCTATTTCCTTTTCAGAGCTGTGGTCTTAGCAACTTGATGTCAGCTTTTTCAGCTCTCACAGCAGGGAAATTCAGGTGAATTCCAAACTGTGATTAGAGAGATCTGAGTGGAGTTAAAAGGAGTCAAACAATGGGAGAGAAGAACGCTCACACAGACACACATGCACACAGACCAGCTGCGTGCAAAGATAAATTGCATCTGCGTATGACTATGTTGGCGCTTGTCATGAAGCAATGAATTTGCTAGGAACAGGTACAGGTCAATGGGAGAGAAAAAAAAATCTCTCTGCTGCCAAAAATAATAAAAAGAGGAAAAAAGCACCTGTGACACTAGCTATCATAGAGGAAAAAAGGGTGTTCCTTAATGATATTCAAAGTTTAAAAATATGATGGGAAGCAAAAGCAAGAAATAAAGTTATGTCTGCTCACTGTGTGAGCACAGATAGTGGGGAATGGTCTGACCTGATGCAGAGATGGATCAAGGGTTGTTGGATTGTTCTGTCCTTCCCACTCCCCCTCCCCACTCCCTTATTTTCTGGCTTCTGACTATATTTTCTTTGATGGAGAAAATGATAGGCTTGATAATACATGATAGGCATCCAAAGATCAAACTTTATTAGAGCTTTCTTATTCAGGAGCATGAAACTGTCTGGTCAAAAGCAAATCCCATATGTGACCTTAATTTAACAAGTGATTAGACCCAATCCTGATGCTTTGAAATATCTTTGGTTATCAGGATCAAATAGGATACTACTTTAAATAGGCTTTTAATATCCTTAGATTTCCTGAGAATATATGCTACCAAAATTGTCATTGAACCCACTCAATGCCATCCATCTGTTTTGTAAGTCTCCCATGGAGTTGGGTTTTTGTTTGTTTGTTTGTTTGTTTGTTCCTTGAATAAGATTTTGCCATATACCTATATTTATTTGGAAATAAAACCCAACCAAAAGAATACCTGAATGCAACACCGATGCTTTCTCTGTAATATCTATGTTTCTTGTGGCCTGACTTCTTTCTTATCTTTTCCGCTTCAGACGCATAGTGAAGTTCCTACTACATACAACCTGTTTAGCCACTGCAGAAGAAACAAACTCTATGTCTTCCACCTAGTATTTGAACAAGGAATTGCAGCCTCTCTGCATTTCCTGTTGGGATAGAAAAGAGGAGGAAAATTGGGAAGAAAAGGAACAACATAAAGTGAAAGGATTAGGCAAGATGACGGAATCATCCATTCAAGAATGTTTAACTTTGTTCCTACAAAATGCCAAGTATTGTACCAGCTGCTGCGAAGGATTTAAAAATGACGAGGAAGTCTTCTACCCTGTAACTCTCTCTAGCCACTGTCCTCTCTCCTTCCTCCAGTAGATCTTTTAAGAAGAATAATCTGCCTACTTTGTTTCCCTTTCGTTACCTTCCATCTACTCCTCAAAACATTGCAACTTGGCACCTGTCCCCAATCACCGTCAAATGCCAGATGCCACCTGTATAGCTCTTCCCTATCGCAGGTGACCTCTGTAGCATTTGATGAGGTTGCTCACTCCCTCCTTGAAACACTCTCTTCTTTCATAATCTTTCGGCCCTTCATCTCCTCTACTTTATTCCTGTCCTCCTGGCTCCTTAAATCTTGGTGTTCCCCAGAGTTTCATTCTCATCCTTTTCTCTTCTCTTTCCTCCCAATCCATTTAGACACTCACAGCCACATTCACTCCTTCAACCAATGCTTATGTGCATTTCAACCCAATCTGCACAGACAGACCAGAGTTCCCTCCAGATCTATAAACCTGAATATCTCACTAGCAGGAGATGTCTCCACTTTCATGCCCCACAGACATCTCACATTCAACATGCCCAAACTTGAACGCATCGTTTGCTTGCCTGCCATCCCCATCATGAAACACACTCCTCTCCCTACATTCCTTTTCTCAACAGCAAATAACTCCATCATCTACCCAGTCACTAATCCGGAAATTTGTATTTAGTCCTAATTCCTCTCTCTCTGTTACACTTCCCACATGGAATTAATCATAAACTTTGTTTGGTTTCTGGTTCCCAAGTTCTTTCTCATTCTCTCCATGTCTGCTGCTACCACCATAGCCCGGGTCCAGCTTTCACTCTGTCTTACTGAGTGCTGACACCTCATCCATCTTCAGGCTTAAGCTATCCTATCTCCCACCCACACACAAATATTTCATAGTTACAGTTATTTTTCTCAAATACATTACTGACATGTCGCTCCCCTGCTTGAAGTCCACTAATGCCTACCCGCAATCTTCATAATGAAGCCCACGTTCCTCTGCATGGCATCAAAACCAGACCACACTTCTGCATCTCACTGAGCTCACTTGTACCCACTCTTCCCAGGCCTGCTTGACTCTCATCCCTGCCTATGATGTCTAGTTCTCTGAGGGCCTACTTATCACTATAGTGCTTCCCTGGAATAACCCTCCAGAATGAAATGGATGTTTCCTCTAGTTAATACATTTTGTAGAGAGCATGGATTTTCAGACAGGAAAATCTGGTTCAATTACTGACTGGACAAACTTGGTCAAGTTGCTTACACTTTTTTCTTTTTTTTTTTTTTTTGAGACACTCAAACTATTGCCCAGGCTGTTGTACAGTGGCATGATCACTGCAGACTTTTTCTCTCGGGCTCAAGCGATCCTTCCACCATAGCCCCCCAAGTAGCTGGGACTAAGATGCCACCACCAAGCGCAGCTAATTTTCGTATTTTTTGTAGAATCTGGGTTTTGCCATCTTGCCCAGGCTGGTCTCGAACTCCTGGACTCAAGCAATCTGCCTGTCTTGGCCTTCCAAAGTGCTGAGATTGCAGGTAGGAGCCATTGTGTCCAGCCTGCTTACACTTTTATAGCCTTATTTTTCTCGTCTATAAAATGAAGTTTCTTTTATCCATCTCTCAACATTGTTGTAAGGATTTAATAGTAATAATAGCTGGTATTATTGGTCAGTTTCTATGTGTCAGAAACTGCTTTAAGCAGTCTACCTGTATTTATTTAATATTTATATTACCGCAGCCCTATAAGGATAATGATTATGTGTATTTTACAGATGAGATAACTGAGGTACATTAGTTAGGTGACTTGGCCAAGGTCACACTACTAGTAAGTAGGGGAGCTGGGATTCATGAGATGATATTTAGAAAGCACCTTTTATTAAGTAGTCACCGAATAAATGCCATTTGCTGCTTCTCTTTCCTGAGGTATGCTGTGTTCTATGGGAGACCCAGAAAACTACATAAAAATCATAGCTGACTATTAAAGATGGGGAAAGCTAAAGTGTGTTTTCTACTGTCACTCACCACAGAATACTCCTGATACCAGGAGTTTGGTGGTGATCGTGGAGAGGTCCCCACACACCAACCAAGCAATTGTCTAGCTGACACGAACTGGGTGTTTCATAAATTAACTCAATTATGATGCTGTCTATCTGAGAGAGCACCAGATTTCACAGATTAAGGGCTCAGGCCCATAAGACTCTCTCTCACTTCAGATGCCAGTCACAAGCCCTAGGTTGTGACCTGTGCTTCTGACCAACCAGCTATAAATTGGAGTTCCTATCACCTCCTCTTCGGGTTTGATTCATTTGCTAGAGTAGCTCGTAGAACTCAGGGAAACACTTAACATTTGCCAGTTTATTATAAAGGATATTATAAGAGCTACACAGAACAACCAGATGGAAGAGATGCATATGGCAAAGCCGGTTGAAAGAGGTTCAGAGCTTCCATGCCCTCCCTGGGTGCCCTACCTCTAGGCACCTTCAGGTGTTCAGCAACCTGGAAGCTCCCGAACCCTGTCCTTTTGGAATTTTATGGAGGCCTTATTACGTAGACATGATTGACTAAATCATTGACCACTGGTGATCAACACAACCTTTAGCCCCTCTCTCTTCCCTAGAGCTTGGGCGGTGAAGCCGAAAGTCCCAAACCTCTCATCGGAAGGCTGGTTTCCCTGGCAACCAGCCCCCCTCCTGAGGCTATCCAGGAGCCCCCAGCCATCAGTCATCTCATTAGCTTGCAAAGAAACACTTATCATATTAGAGAACCCAAGGGTTTTAGTAACTGTGTGCCAGGACCCAGGGGCAGAGAGCAAATACATTTCTTATTATATCACAGTGCCACACTAGCATTTATTAAGCATTTATTATTTGTCACATTTTGAGGTACAGACTTTATAGACATTATCTTATTTGAGACTCATTACAACCACTGAATTGGAACTATTAACCCCATTATTCAGAGGAGGAAACTGAGGCCCAGAGATATTACGTAAACTACCCCAAAGCTCCTATCTCATAGAGGACAGAACAAGGACTTAAATTCAGATCTCTGATGCCAAAGCTTGGGCTCTTAAAAACTACAATATATTGCTGTGAAAGATAATAGGAGACACAAAATGGTGTTTATAATCTTGCCGGGGGACTGCAAAATACATAATAACAGTTATAAGCCAAAAACATGAAATACACAAGGAAGGCAAACCATGAACAGAGTGGCTTTCAGGGGCACAAATAATAGAGCAGTGATCACAATTAGGCTCTGAGGAGTGAGTTTTGAGCTGAGATTTGAGGCCAGTGAAGAAAATACACTGGTCAAAAAAAAAAAAAAAAAGACTCTGTTCATAGTTACAATGGCATATTTAGAGTCTTGACAAATGCAGCGAACTGGTCATGTGTAAGGAAGCACTTTATCCTCTAGCAACCTAACTAGTGGATACAAGATATTAATCATGAGGCAGGTACAGCGAAGAAATGTATGTTTTAGGGTGGAGGGGCAGCCAAAGTCTGAGTGGCATCAATCCTGCTGACATCTTGGATTAAAAGCAATTTACAAGGCTGTAGCTGGTGAGCTTTCTCTGTTTAAATCTGTCCTGCATTGTGTCTGAAAGGCAAATGAAATAAACAGCAGTAATATTTTCAAGGATTAGGGAATCACTGAGTTAAGGCTGCGCTTTTAAAATTTTCAGCAGACTCAAGCAACACTGTAAAGTGTTCTTTAAGGAATGATAGAGATTGAGCTCCTTGAAGTGTCTGATTATCTCAGGCCCATTCAGAATGGGTGGATATTTCCTTCTAATCAGGGGCAGTCAGTTAGCAGATACCCAAAGGCTCAGGTTAGTGTACTCTGCTGTCTCTCCTTTAAGATGATGAATTCATAGAAATGAACTGTAACATATTCTTGTTTAAAGATAAGCTTCAAGAAATTCCTAAGCATGTTCTGAGAAACAGTGGTTCTCATCAAATGAAGAGGGCTTACTGCTTTGACAAAGAGAATTACCATTGATTCACAACTTTGACTGGCTAAAAGTTTTGTTTTTCAATATAAGTGAGGTGGTATTTTTTTCTCTTCAAAGAATATGGCCACACATGAAGAATTAGAATCTGTCAGGTGGAGAATGCATCTCAGTCATATAATTACTGAGCTGAGCAAGTCAGATCAAAGTGAGGGCATTGTATTGCTATAGGACATTGCTTCAAAGAAGAGTTGAACTGCAAACAATATAAAGGCTTTATTGTCCTCCATCCTAACTTCATTTAAATAATCAGGAAACATTTTCCATAAGTGGCACATAGTGGGATTTTAATGCCTGGTTTAAAAAGTCTGCATTCAGGCCTTATGGAAAGCAAAGGAACTTTTCTATCAGCCATTAAAAATTCTCATTTCCAGGCATGAAAGGCTTAAATTGCCTAGAATGTAGGTTTTGTTTTTGTTTTTGTTTTTCCATTATAACCAAATATCTTAGTAAACTTCTTCATATTTCATAGAGCTAGTTAGGCAATTCCCCCTTAGATGTGTCTTTGATGTGAAAATAAACATAGACTGGAGTGAAAGTTGAGGTACCTTCTAAGAGAGTATCTGTCTAAAGGGTTCATAGTTGCTCAGGCTAACATTAGCCCAGAGAAAACACATATCAACACTTTATATTGAGCCTAGATACAGTTGCTATAAGAAAAATATTTCTTCAAAACTTTCAAAAGAATGATGACATCAATGCCAAAAACATCAAAGAAGCTGTTTGGTGCTTTCAGGTACTTTGCCAAACTACCTTCTAAATGCTGCTTAACATTCCTTTGTAATGGAGTTAAAGATGAGCCTGAAATTGCAGGGACCTCTTAAAATGTCTGATCATCCTACCTGTGTCTCCAGGTGATTGTATCCAAACCAGTTAACACATTGCAGTCCTGGGTTGTCCAAACATGATTCAGATTGAAGTTTTATTTTCAGAATGCTTTTGTGCATTGAGGGGAGAATTGGTGGAGATGTAATCTCCAGACCTCCCCTGGGAATGCCATGGAGAGAGATGTGGAAACAATAGACACCCTGTTGGAATTCTGCTGTCATGGAACAGCACCTCTCAGTCTTCATTCATAATGCTCTCCTTTCATAAAGGATGTGGAAGAGTGGGGTTAATGACCAATGTGGAAAGTTGAAAGAGAAACCAAAATAAATGTGTCCATTTGGCCTCTCTCCAGCATTTCAACTTAATTAATCAAGAAAAATATGCATTTATCTTATGAAAACTTTATTTTGAGTGTGATTATTGGTTTTATTCTTTGTTTTAGTTAGGAATTATTTGCTGCAGGTAATAAAAGCCCTCTTGAAGTATCTCAAGCAAAAATGAAAATTGGGAGAGGGGAGATTTATTGGAAGGTTATGAGGTTTTCTACTGTAGCAGATATAATTGAGTCTCCCAACGTTCTGGAATTAGGAATTGGAAAGTTTTGAGGACATTTTTCTCGCTCCCCCTTCCACTGCCCCTATCCCTCTTCACTTCTTCCCCCCTTCTCCTTCTTTCAATCTAGTTTCTCATGATAGCTTCTCCTTCTGCATGAGTTTTATTCTCTTATCTCTTTAGACTTGCTTTCCCTGCCTATTGCTGTGCACGGCTGAGAATGACTATGATATAGGCGACCTTCCATATCTCTTATTTCAAATGCCTACAGATACTGCTAAAAAGACCTGGTTTCAATTCTGGATTACTAGAAGAGCACTTAAAAGGGCCAGCTTGAATCAAATGTCTACTTTGATCCAGTCTGCTGGGAGAAATGAAATGTTCCACTTCAGGCTCCTTCTACTAGGAAATGTAGGGTCAGATTCCCAGAGAAGGGGCGTTAGCAAGGGCCGATGAATTCATAAATGTTCATTTAAGTCTTAATTATTTCGTTAATATACGTTTAATATAGAAAAATTAGAAAGCACAGACATATGAGCAAAGTAGAAGAGAAAAATTTATCATCATGCCACCACCAGAAAGTACTTCAGCATCTCGACGTGTTTTCTTCTAGACATTTTTATTTGCTTTAAATAATCTTTTTTATTGTATATTTATTTGGATTATATTGAGAATGAGATTTGTCATTCAAATCTTAAGACAAACGTGACTCAGGCTTCCCTTTCTAGGACTTATTTTATAACATGTGGAAAAAGACTTAAAAATTGGAAGCTAAATAATAAAAGTATTTGGAAATTATAGTAGGTACTGTAAAGGAGGCAAGATATAGAAAACAAACATGAAAATGTACTTTAGATGGAATGACCATGGAATATCTCTGTGAGGGTCACATTAAGTTGAGACTTAAGGAAAAGAAGGAGCTAACTGTGATAAGAGAAGGAAGAGTTCCTTGAAGGCAGAGTGTATCCGTTTAGAGGGAACAATATATGCAAAAGGCCTGCTGCATCTGAAATGGAAATGATCTTTTGTGTTCTTAGAATTAAAAACAAACCAAAAAATGTAGTGTAGCTGGAGCTTGGGTTAAGGAGATCCCTTTTGTTGCTATCTAGAGAACACACTGGGGCAGAAAGAGGTGAGATGTGGGGTCAGAGTCACCAAATGTAGATGAAGAATACTCGGTTGCTCATGTTCTTAAAGCAGAAGGAGCCCGAAGAAGAATGAAGAATGTGACCTGAGAGAAAGAGACAGGGAAGGACAGGATAGGAGCCTTTCATACACATTGATGTTGGTAAACCATTGAAGATGAAGGGAGAAATGCTGCCATGAAGTTAGGGGTGGCTGTGTTTCATATTATTTCCCAAAAAGAAAGGAGCTTTTTGGTAGCCACGTTCAAACCCCAAAATAATGAATAAACAACCCTAAAACACTGTTAGGGCACTCTCCCTGCCAGATGGGATTTGCTGATATTTAAACTGGTTCCTCTATGGTTGGACAAAGAGTTGCTAAGAATCAGTTATATGGCTTATAAAGGGAGCATGGTTCATGGCCAATGGCAGAGAAACATAGATGCCCCATAAACTGACTCATCTGATGTTCCCAGGCTACTAAATGCCTGATAAGTCACATTGTCAGACAGTCATTGAGTGCTTTCCTGGAATAGAGTTTGGACGGGCATGTGGGAGTGGATGAGAAGCACAAGATACTGTCTCTTCTGTTGGCTTCTGTAATCATACTGAAGTGAAAAAACTTACAGACCTGAATCAATTACCAAGAACAATATAAGACAGAAAGTGCTAAAATCATTACAGCAGGGAAAAAAATATGAGGGAAAGTAGGATGGACCTTGAGATACGCCCTTTAGAGAAAGCTTTCCAGACTGGGCCCTCCAAGCAAAAGGAGAGAGAGAAGCCACTTGATTAATGATACTTAATGCATTGTGCATTCTGCTGAGGAGGGCATTTAGAAATTTCATGAGAATTGCCAACATTTTAGACATAGCATTTACTTTGGATTTGCTTTGATATATTTTGGGCAAAAAGTGAGTCATGGTTAAAGTATTTCGTGCACAAAGCTGCTGGATTTTTCAGGCTTTTACAGAATATTATGTGCATTTCTCTGTTAAACACAAAGGGTCCATCTCTGAATGGCCCCTCAGATCCTTGCTTTATTACAATTGCAGTAACTAGTCAGGATGACTAAGGATATAGTCAGCAAGGTCATCCTATTGGTTATCACTGAATGGATCTGGAATGATATTGTTTAATGTAGTAGACTACATGGGAAAATAACTCTAGTTTGAACTTTTTAATTTAATATAAACATCCCCCTGTCATTGGACAACAAGTTTTGTTTACACTGCCACTAGCAGAATATCATAATATGAAACATGATATTCATTTGAATATTTGAGGGGTACTTCACTGTAAGGGAGTGGGATTCCTTTTCTAGCTTTCTCAGGCAGAGTCTCTCCCATCTACAACAATAAGGCCATGCACAAGTCTCCAGAACAATGATCATATTGTATTACTATTTTTCACTATGTTTCCAGACAGACTGGTAAATTCCTTTTTGTTTGTTTCTTTTTGTTAATTCTAGCATTAATTGAAAACAGTGGGTATTTGTTGTTGTTGTTGTTGTTGTTTTTGAGACAGAGTCTTGCTCTGTTGCCCAGGCTGGAGTGCAGTGGCACGATCTCGGCTCACTGCAAGCTCCTCCTCCCAGGTTCACGCCATTCTCCTGCCTCAGCCTCCCAAGTAGCTAGGACTACAGGCGCCCGCCACCACACCTGGCTAATTTTTTGTATCTTTAGTAGAGACGGTGTTTCACCATGTTAGCCAGGATGGTCTCGATCTCCTGACCTCATGATTCGTCTGCCTCGGCCTCCCAAAGTGCTGGGATTACAGGCGTGAGCCACCACGTCCAACTGAAAACAGTGTTTTAAGAGCAATGTTCTGGGCTCTTTTTGAGCTTTAACTACGTGGTCCTTGCATTAACCCTACGATGTAGGCACCCTTATAGAATATACAGCTGGTGCTAAATAAGTATCTATTGAATGAATGGGTAAACAAATTCAATGTTACAGATGAGGAGAAAAAAATCTGGTTTTGTTGCCTTCATTTTCTCTTTTTCTAGCACATGCCTTGTCCATAGGATAGTCAGGATAACAGTGGGAAGTGTCAGACCAGCCTAAGGTTCAAGTTCACCTCTCTTACTGAAAAAGAGCTGCCAGTGACAGAGCTTTGCTCTGAGCTTGGAATAATGCTGATGCTTTACATGCATGTTGCTAATCCCCACCAAAACCCTGAGACATGGGGTATTATTGTCCATATCATACAGGTAAGGTAAGTGACTAGTTTAGACATGTGCAGTAAATAGGAAGAGAGAAGCATTTAGAACCCAGGTTTATTGGCAGTTGAGTCTTATGCTCTTTCTAGATCCCACAGCTTCCCATTTATCTTGATAAGAGAAGATGTGTCCCTTTCCAAGGTAGTGTTGCACTGGTTCACTTCCCCTTCTCCTCAATGACTATTTTGTTGGTTAAAGACAAACTTGGAACATTCTCCATGGGGAAGTGATGGAAGTGTCCACACTGACAAAATGCTATCATGAAATGCCTTTTTTCTGTCTTGTAATGATGAGTGTTTCCGAGGCAAATTCCAAGTCATTTAGTTACTCTTCCACAAGCCAACCATTAAATCTAAGAAAGGGGAGGTGGGGAAGGCATCAAATAAATTTTGAATACGGGAGAGCTTGGTATTGAGTACCTTCAGAAGGGCAGTATGTTAACCGCTTTTCTCTATATAGAACCTGAATTCCCATTGCTCCTGCTTCTATATAAAGCTGTATCTTGGGCTTCATAAAGAGTAGCTATTTTGGGCTAGGCACAGTGGCTCACAGCTGTAATCCCAGCAATTTGGGAGATCAAGGCAGGAGGATACCTTGAGTCCAGGAGTTCCAGACTACCCTGGGCAACATAATGAGACTCCATCTCTACAAAAACATTTAAAATTAGCCAAGTGTGTTGGCACATGCCTGTAGTCCCAGCTACTCCAGTGGCTGAGGGGAAAGGATCACTTAAGCCTGGGTGGTTGAGGCTGCAGTGAGCCAAAATTGTGCCACTACACTCCAGCCTGGATGGTTCCAGTTCTGTCTGATTCCAGACAGAACCAGATCCTGTCTCAGAAAAGAAAAAGAAGAAGAAGAAAAAAAGCTATTTTGTTGACTAAAATAGTCACATTTCTCAGGGTACAAACCTTATGGAACAATGTTATGGAACCAATTTTCTAGAAAGTTCTAATATGCCTCCTCTGACCCTTACACTAAAAACAACAACAAAAAGTCCAGGTGTGGTAGCTCACTCCTGTAATCCCAGCACTTTGGGAGGCCGAGGCGGACAGATTACTTGAGGTCGGGAGTTCAAGACCAGCCCGACCAACATGGTGAAACTCTGTTTGTACTAAAAATACAAAAATTAGTCAGAGGTAGTGGTGTACACCTGTAATCACAGCTACTAGGGAAGCCGAGGCAGGAGGATCACATGAACCTGGGAGGCAGAGGTTGCAGTGAGCCGAGATCGTGCCACTGCACTCCAGCCTGGGCGAGAGAGTGAGACTCTATCTCGAGAAAAAAAAAAAAAAAAGAAAGAAAAACAACAACAAAAGCCCTAAAACATAAAACAACAAACAAAAAAAACTCACATGTTTTCTTGAAGGAGTGAAAGTACAAGTTACTGAAATTCATAAGGAAACAGGTCCTGGCTCCGTGTCTGCTCCAGTGCTTTCACCCAGGAAGGGCATGGAGTCCAGATGGGGCTTCAACTTTCATCCCAGCTTTGCAGTCCTGTCAGGAAGCTCAACAACACTTTGTGTCAATCACAAAGCTTCACACACCCCTTCACTTCTGGTTCACATGAATGACAATACATTTTTTTCACAGTTCTAGTTCTCAGGACTTCACATTCTCGTGACTTCAGGGTTTAAAGGAAAATAATCAATGGGCAGGTATGGTGGCTCACGCCTGTAATCTCTATAACCTTTGGGAGGCCGAAGCAGGAGGATAGCCAGAGCCCAGGAGTTCAAGCCTGGGCAACATGGCAATACTGCACCTCTACTAAAAAATGTATAAAAATGTTTTTAAAAAAGTAAAAACAAAAGAAAAATAATCACGCAAGCAAAATTCTAGTGGAACCATTAATTTGCTTGTGAATTTGATATGAAAATGTTCCCCACAAGCCATAACCTCCTTTTTAGCATTGTTTTACTGCTCCCACGCAATAGTTAGGAGGATCCCATTTCCCAGGCACTGAGGTCAACGAATAATTATTAAAACACCTAGAATATGCCCAGCATTGTGGTAGGTACTGAAAGGAACTTGGAGAAGTATAAGGCAATGAATGCCCACCTTCAAAGAGCTTAAAATCTGGTTGTGCAAACCTGATTACTGTGTGGCCACAAAATAATATCTAGTAATACAGGGAAGTTCAGAACTTGATAGGGCCAAATAAGAAGTGAAGGTTCTTTCTGTCGTTAGTAAAAGCCTGATAATCCTATTTTGTGCTGGGGCTGGAAAGGCAGGGAGGAATTACTCTCACCTCCAAATACTTGAGGAGCTAGAATTGACTATTCCTGGATCCTAAACATTTTTACTTCAAGAATCAAATCAAGAGTCATACATTATCTTTCGAGTTGGTCTCTTTCTAATTTTATCTATCCACAATCCTATCTCTAATCAGCCATGAGTAAAATAGCCCGAGGAAAGTTTACAGATGATGGAACCAAGATATTCCCTTGAGTATGTAGGCAGTGGCAGATTTGGTTCTTGTGTTTATGCCTGGTTGAGAAAGACAGAAGTCTACTTGGGGTGAAGAAAAAGTGACCTATGGACTGAATTGTTACCTTTGTGTGGCACATTCCCTGTTTCTAGGGCAGCACCGGAGACAAAGAATGCATTTATTTTGTGGAAAGGGATAGGGGGCAGGGGAAGAAACAGAAACCAGAGGATTGTGCAATAATGGCATTTTCAAATCCCTCTAGAAAGTTTATGTTTCAAGTCCTTTGGAAAAGTGAAGCATAGCTGTTTAAAAAGCAGCAGTTTACTGAGGACCCCAGTCCCAGTTCTGCTGTGCTAGATTTTCCTTGTTCCTAGGCGTTCTCATACCTTCAACCCCAGCTGTTGGGGCAGGCGGGCCACTGTGTCTGGACCCTGCCCCAGACAGGCCTATGCCTTTCCCCAGCAGAGACCGCAGGCCTCAAATAGCATCTAGGTGTCCAAATGGAAGAATGAGAACAAGGACGGGAGTGAAAAGAAACAGTTTGTTGAATCTCAGCAAAAGAAAGTACAGTGATTTCTGTGTCATCTGCAAACCAGACTGGACTTGCCTTGTTGAAAATCATTCCCAAAACAAGCCCCTTCCTCGGATGGCCAGTGAAAGGGTGATATTAAATGCACAGTCTCATGAATTAAACATAATTGTGAGGCACAGATTTATCATGCAAAATAAAAAATGCTTCTTATCCACCTAGGTAGTGGAAAAAGTGCAAAGATTGAGATGTAGTGCTGATTGGAAGCCTTTACATCCTGCTGCTGGCTTAATCATCTGCATATTTTCCCTCATGCCAGGGATGATTTGATAGGATATGGTTCAGAACTCTCTCTGCTGCTTAGTAAATCTTTTTGACTGACCGAATGACCTTTTGTCTCTTTCCTGTCCTATATTGGAGCCTCGGGAGTGATGGCCTGAACTCTCACCATCAACCTCCCACCAATGATGTCATCATTCTCTCCTTGCCATCCAACCCCCTGTGTCCCGAATGCCCTTACCCCTGCCCTGTGCTCACAATGCATCTTCATTCTATTGGCCTTTTGTCTTGGCTCTCTGGGTTCACTGTGTCCAGCACACTGTCAGCATTTGGTAAGGTAGAGGCCGAAAGAGAAGACAGCAGTATGGTTAGTGGTTCAGAATTAGGACTTTGGAACCAGACATGTGTGGGCTGGCATCCTGCCTCCATATCTTTACTGTGTAATCTTAATGTCAGGAACCTCAATTTTTTTCACTTATGAAATGGGTATATAAGAACACAAGCCTCAGAGAGCCATGAGATTAAACAAGAACTTACGCCACAGAGTGCCTGTCTAGAATAAGCATTCAGTACACAATAGTTAGGAGGTGAGAGGCTTTCATAGAACACAGGTACTCTTGCCTTTGAAGCCCCTTATTCCTTAAAAAATATTAAAAATTGTATTTTATGACCATGTTGGCATAAAGAGAGATATATTAACATATATTGAAACAGTTAAATTAACATATGTTGAAACAGTTCTTCAACCTAAAATCTTATTTTTTTCCTTCTGTTCTGTAACTATTGTGAGCCCTGGGCTCTGTGTGTCCCATGCCTAATGGGTAGGTCAGCCCTTGGGGAAGGATTTGTTTTGGAGATACTTCCCTTTACCTTTCCAGTATCATTAACTGTTTTCTGGAAGATTCAGGCCCTGCTGCCCCTCAGGACATTACTACCCTAATACTTCTCCTTTCCCCCTTCTCTTTTCTCCCAGCCACCCAAAAGGTCCACAGTGTGGAGCTCCCAACTCCCATAGTCTTACCCCCAGCCTTCTCTATTTAAACCCTTGCCTTTATTCCCCACCATTCCCCTGATTAGGTCTTGTTCCCTTAGGACTTTATTCTTGTTCTGATAAGTTGGCATTGAATTTTCTCATAAACTGTTTCTCCTTGGGGTATTATTGACTGTATTCCTCCTCTGTTGCTTCTGGAGTATTTGCATCTTGAGAGACTCTAAAATATAATTCAAACCCATGTATCTAATGGAAGAATTTTAGTCCAGCAAAGGAGATATTTCAAAGCAAAAAGTGATCCTTGAGAATCATTTAGACTGTATGGTGCTGGTGCTGGTAGCTTGGTGCCTACTGCATGTAGGCATTCAGTGGGCCTCGGTGATATAACTAGTTTAGAAACTTCTAGAAGGTAGGGCACAGCCTATCCCCAAAATTCTCTTGGTAAAGTATCATGCCCAGTGAAATTCTGATGGGTGTCTTTTATCCTAATGGAATCACACATGAGTTCTTCTGTCCTCCATCTTAAGGAATCCCTCCAGTTGTGCTTGCGGGTAACCTTACACCATCACACATAGTGCTTGGATCCCAAACTTCCCTCCTTTATTGCTTGTTATTTTCTGGCTTTGGGCAGGATAATGATCTCAGAGATAATCCCATTTATAAAGGAGAGGAAAACTATGGCCCAGAAAAGTGGAGTATTTTCCCTAAAGTAACAAAGCAAGTTAATGGAAGAATCAGGACGAGATCCCTGGCTTCCTGAAAACACAGGTGTGGGTACCATTTACTTGTGTCAGGGCCTAGGGTGTCACTTACTACAGAGCACAGGCTGTGCAGTGGGAATGCCTGGTTTGATTCCTGACTTTGTTGCTTACTCTGTCTGTCCTTTGAAAAGATACTCAATCTCTAAACCTGTTTTCTCATCTGCAAAATGGGGGAGGGGAAGAAATAATATCAACTTTATAGAGTTGTGAAGATTCTGAGAGTTGTGAGAATTAAATAAGATTATTCACATAAAGTGCTTAGTACAACATCTCACACGCAGGCCTTCAATAAATGACTCATTATTATACAATTATCACTAATTCTATTACTGTCTCTACACTCCTCATGGCCTAAAGAAAGTGTGACTGCTGTTTCCCAGAGCACGTACTGCACTGCCCAGGGAGTGGCCAGAGCAGTGAGAGAATCTGGCTGAACAGGTTTTTTGAAAGCAGTGGAAAATAAATCAAAGGTGATAACCCAAATTTGGAAAAAGAATGTACTCCTTTGTTTGTTCTTTCCTAGTTGTGAAAGAACCTTCCAAATGCAATTTATGCTGAAATAAATCAGAAGCAACATGGCTGACACTCTCTGGTCTGTGTTCTTCCTGATCCCATGAGGATAGACAGTGGTGACTTTGAGTTTCTGCTGAATGTGGTGATAGCTGACCGTGTTCTGTGATGATGTCTACACTAGCGAGTGGACAAGATTAGGAGTCAGCAAATCATGCAGAGACAGCAGAGATGCGGGGAGAGGGGAAGCTTCACACCCAGGTACAAAGCATGCCCAGCCCCTTGCTGCAAATTGTTCGTCACTAAATGTGACATCTCAGGGAACTTGGTTAGAACTTTTCGTTGAAAGTAACAGATGCCCAGTTTGTATTAGCTTAAGCAACATGGAAATTCATTATAAAGATTCCATAGTGTATCAGAGAAAACAAGCAGAGATGCAGAGCTGACCTGGGATTGGAAACAAGCTCCTGAATGATATTTAAACATGTGTCTCTCCTCTGCTTCATTTTTCTCTCTTTCTACAGATGTGCTTCCTCTATGGCTCTAGTTAACATAATGGAACAACAGCTCACAAGTTTTGTAGATGCAGCCACCTAAAGAGAGCCTGGTCTCACTTTCTCCAACTCCAAAATTCCCATGGAAGGGAGTAATCTCCCTGCCTTGGGTCAGATTCCTTTCTCTGATTACCAATCATCAATGATTATGGTTATAATCTGTTGTACCAACATGACCCATTCACCATAACTATTTACCATCTGTGAGTGAGCAAAACTACAGATAAGGGATGACTGAAACAAGTATTGATGAGCCAGATGACAAAAAGCAGATTCCCGCCTCCCCCCCACCCAGCTCTATACTGCATCCTGGCCGTTCTCATATTCCTCATCCTTTTACCTGAAATCTAGGATGTCTCTGTAGTTACTGCGCCTGGCCTCTTCATGCTAGGTTGACCCAAGCCCTAAACAAGTTAATTAGAGCATGGTAGAGTGTAAATGACATGGGCTTTAGAACCACACAAACCTTGAGTTAAAGCCCACTTGCTAGCTGTGTGACCCTGGGCAAGTTACTTAGCCTGTCAAAGTATTGGTTTCCTTATTTATAAATTAAGGGTAATAATACCTTTCTAATGGGATTGATGTGCAGATGAAGGGCAATAAAGTAACCATATTCAAGTGTTTGGTATGTAATACATACTCAGTTATGTTAATTTCCTTTTCTTGATTAGTCTACCTAGAAATCTTCAGGCAGGTGAGAGAGTAGCCATAAGTGAGAAGACAAGAAAGGAGAAGTGATCGAATTTTCTATCTAGGAAATGTCTTCTTTGCCTCAGGTATTTTACAGTTATGCTGAGCAAACACTGAATAATTTCAGTAGGTCTGCAGCACTGGGAAAGCCACACTTTGATAGATATGGTCTCTCACTTCAGAGACAAATCAGCAAGGATATGAGAACGAATGATGAATGTTTTATGTTTCTTTTTAATTTATGAATGTGATTATATGGCTCTTAAGTCTTTCTCTGTAAATTTTAAGGCTCATAAAGTATAATCTGATTGCTAGGTTGTGAATGAAGTGCTTTAACATTCATGAAAAGCTTAAACATGTTGCTATTTAGAGACATGCTCCCCTTTCAGAATGTAGTAAGCCACACTTTTTCTATAAATTGTTGTTTATTGAGTTGTTACTGTAACAGGCACTTTCTAAACTTTTATATGCATTATCTCATCCCTTCCTATGAGTTAAGTGCTATCATCCCCATTTTCTGGATTAAAAAATTGAGGCTCAGGTAAGTTGCCGAGGTCACATAGCATCCAGTGACAGAATTGGCACTTGAGCTCAGTTTAGTCTGCTTCCAGAGCCTAAGCAATTAACACTTCCATTTTGGTAATCAGATTTAGATATAGGAAACAGAAGAAATGAATTCCCAGGAAAATCGGTGCTTAAAGTATCTCATATGAGAAATGATCATCTCATGGCTTTTGTGTGTCCACATAAGGTTGCTACATAGGCTTGGATGCAAAGCAGTGGAATTATAGGAAGAAAAATAGATGAACAATAATAGAATATCTCCTTAGACCTGAGAACTATTCTTATTACTTGCTTAGAGGATAATAGTGATGAAGGGGTTGGGTCTGTGAAAAAAAAGAAACTAGAGATTTGGTCCCAGCTTTAGACTTGTGAGTGTTTTCTATGTTGCTTAAAATTGTGCACACTCTGATCATCTGTAGCTGCGAGGGGTTGTGTGTGCATGCGTGTGGAATATTCTGGCCTGCTCCAGAAAATAACAGTGCTTTAATCTTAGGTACTGTGAATAACTTCTTATGATATTTGAAGGAATCTTTATCCATTGACCTATGAACCACTCATGGGAACCATTGATCTCTAACCTAATTGACCTGCTCCTCCAGAAATATTTTATTTTGTTTTGTTTGTGCTACTGAGAGTTTCATTATATTCCAGACTGTGTTTCATTTGTGCTTTCTTTGTGCCTTTAAAAAAACAAAACAAAACAAAACAAAAACTGAATCTTGTGTATAAATAGAAGAAACATTTAAATATCACATCACTTTTTATTAGAAGCATAATTGGATTAATTTCTCTTATTTTTCCTTTTTGTTCCCTTCTGTCTTTCAGCTCCAGGGTTCCTTGAAAAGAAAACAGGTAGTTAACCTATCTCCTGCCAACAGCAAGCGACCCAATGGCTTTGTGGACAACTCATTTCTTGATATCAAAAGAATTCGTGTTGGGGAGAATCTCACTGCAGGACAAGGTGGCCTCCAAATAAACAATGGACAAAGTCAGATTATGTCAGGGACCTTGCCTATGAGCCAAGCACCCCTGCGAAAGACTAACACTCTGCCATCCCATACACATTCTCCTGGCAATGGCCTGTTTAACATGGGCTTAAAGGAGGTAAAGAAGGAGCCAGGAGAGACTCTGTCTTGCAGTAAGCACATGGATGGCCAAATGACCCAAGAGAATATTTTTCCTAATAGGTATGGAGACGACCCTGGAGAACAACTGATGGATCCTGAGCTGCAGGAACTCTTCAATGAACTGACCAACATATCTGTGCCTCCCATGAGTGACCTTGAACTGGAGAACATGATCAATGCCACCATAAAGCAGGATGACCCATTTAACATTGACTTGGGTCAGCAAAGCCAGAGGAGCACACCTAGGCCCTCCTTACCCATGGAGAAAATAGTGATCAAAAGTGAATACTCACCAGGCCTGACTCAAGGCCCCTCAGGCTCTCCTCAGCTGAGGCCCCCATCAGCTGGCCCCGCATTCTCCATGGCCAACTCTGCCCTCTCCACTTCGTCTCCAATCCCTTCAGTCCCTCAGAGCCAGGCTCAGCCTCAGACAGGCTCAGGAGCAAGTCGGGCCCTGCCAAGCTGGCAGGAAGTATCCCATGCCCAGCAGCTCAAACAGATAGCTGCCAATCGTCAGCAGCATGCCCGGATGCAGCAGCACCAGCAGCAGCACCAGCCTACCAACTGGTCAGCCTTGCCCTCTTCTGCTGGACCATCACCAGGTCCATTTGGGCAGGAGAAAATCCCCAGCCCTTCTTTTGGTCAGCAGACATTCAGCCCACAGAGCTCCCCCATGTCTGGGGTAGCTGGCGGCAGCGGCCAGTCAAAAGTAATGGCTAATTACATGTACAAGGCTGGCCCCTCAGCCCAGGGTGGGCACCTGGATGTGCTCATGCAGCAAAAGCCTCAGGATCTCAGTCGAAGTTTTATTAACAACCCGCACCCAGCCATGGAGCCCCGTCAGGGCAACACCAAGCCTTTGTTTCATTTTAACTCAGATCAAGCAAACCAGCAGATGCCTTCTGTTTTGCCTTCTCAGAACAAGCCTTCTCTCCTACACTACACCCAGCAACAGCAGCAGCAGCAGCAGCAGCAACAGCAGCAGCAACAACAGCAACAGCAGCAGCAGCAGCAGCAACAGCAACAGCAGAGTTCAATTTCAGCTCAACAACAGCAACAGCAGCAGAGCTCGATTTCAGCCCAACAACAGCAGCAGCAGCAGCAACAACAACAACAACAGCAGCAACAACAGCAGCAGCAACAGCAGCAGCAGCAGCAGCAACAACCATCTTCTCAGTCCGCCCAATCTCTACCAAGCCAGCCTTTGCTAAGGTCACCTTTGCCACTTCAGCAAAAGCTCCTACTTCAGCAAATGCAGAATCAGCCCATTGCAGGAATGGGATACCAAGTCTCCCAACAACAGAGACAGGTAAGGGTTCTACTACTCCAAATACAGAGTTCCCAGAGATCATTTAGCTTGATCATTATGTTTTGGTTACCATTATGTTTGTATTGGGACAAGATCAAGACCAAAGACAGTAGTGGTCTTGATGGAGTCATATGAAGACCTCATAAAGCCTGGTTCGTTGGGGGCATCTAGAGGCAAGGGCTAGTACTTCCTTGTAGAGCATTAGTGTCACTGTGATCTGTAATGATCAAAGGTTCTTGCTTACTCAGAATAGAGCATTATAATGTACGCTGTTAGTGACATATCCAGTTGTCAATCAGATGGTCATTTATCCAAGCAGTAAATTAGTCATTAAGTCAATGTGCACTTGCTGAGTACCTACCATGTGCAAGATGTTGTAATTATGCTGAGAATCAGAATGAAGCCAGAGGTGGGATTGAGTATTAAATGACTGATCTACACCGGCACCAACCAACTGGAATATCTAAATGCCCAACCCATCATAATGATCCTGCAATGACTCCCTGGGATGCATGTGGACTGAATATCAGCCTGAAATAAAACATGATCCCTGTCTGCAAGCACAGTAAGGAAAGGGAGACAGGATTTTTCAACTACCATTTCAATACTAGGTAGAAAGAATAATGATATGAGAGCACAGAGTTTTGGTATCTGACCCGGCAAAGGGAAATCAGGGAAGGCTTCTGGAAAAATAATGTCTGAGTTAAGTGTTAAAGGATGAAATCATCATGACTACAGAGAAAAAAATATCTGGTTACCTTATGTCCTTTAGTTAACATAAAACAGAGGTTGAGTCTGCCCCAAATATGAACAATATGAAGACATAACTCTGTCCCTCCAGAGCACACATTGATGAGTTAGTCCTGATCCCCAGGGAACTTGAAAGAAAAAACTCTTCCTGGAAGGAAGGAACTTTGAATATTGCTTTGTACGTGTAATTTGACAGGTCTACATTATCTGCCTAAGCACAAAGATAGCACATTATATGTCAAAACATTATCTCAGGACAGTGTGATGGTGCAGTGCCTAATTCCAATAACATTCCTAGAGTAGTTTTCGTGGCTACTGCCCAGAAAAGAATGCCACAAACACCACAAACTCCGTCCAAGCTAACCTTTGCCCTAGATGTTGGCCAAGAGAACACCAGACTCAATGAGGATTCAAAAGTTATGCACTAAGGACAGCTTTCAGCTCTTTTCCACTTACGTGGGTTTTTAAAAAGTTGTAGATTATGGAGAATGAACTTGGAGTAGAGACATACATGTACGCATTTTTTTTTCTAACAAAATTCCTTTTTTAACCCAGGCAATTTTGGGGGCATTTAAAAGCAAGTCATAGAACTATTTTCTAATGCTATATGTAGGCACTTTGATTTGGATGAATGTAGGTTCAAATTCTTACTCTGACAGTCCTAGCTGTGTCACCTCAAGGGACTCACTGAACTTCTCTAAGTCTAGTTCCTCACCTATCAATAGGAGTGAAAAAATCTCCTAGGAGTGTATTGAAAATAAAATGAGGAAATTCTCAGTTCAGAGTCTAGAATAAGTTGATTACTGTTATGATTATGGAAAGAGTCATAAATCACCAAAATGTTATTTTTAAATAAGCACTGCTATTGTATAGGAGAGGCATTGGAGTAAATCCCAAATTCTAACATAAACAGTATTGTGGAAATAAAAGAGAATTATCCCTAATTTTTCCACTATCCAGCAGCTTGAGTGTATTGCAATTTACCCTTTCTAGGCCCAGATTTCTGACCATAAAAATGGAAATTATAAATAACGAGATAGCAGTGAGTTAGCATTTATAACCGGTATGACTTCTGCCTCCCTTACTTGTGGCATTTCATTTCATCCGTATGAGGGAAATGCCATTATTTCCATGTTACAGGTAAGAGAATTGAGGCACAGAGAGGTTCAATAGCTTTCCCAAGTTCACACAGATAATGAGTAGCAGCTGCGGGTTTCTGATGATCTACTCTGAAGCCTATACTTTCAGCCACTGGGATCTACAGCTCACAGGTGGCATTTGCTGGAATCCTTAGAGATCACTGTGGAATTCTTAAAAAGAATATTCTTCTAATGTTGAGCCCTACTTACATAATCTACATAGTAGATTAAGTCCTTTGGGATAAAAACATATTCTAAATGTCTATTCTTTAGAGATGCTAAAGAAATTTTACATACACACACACAACTGTGTGCTATTAGCCTTCCTGAGGGTAAACATTATGGAGTTAACCAAAATAAACAATTTACAACAGGAGATAGATAGATAGATAGATAGATAGATAGATAGATAGATAGATAGAATTTTTTTTTT
>NW_012106953.1:1768603-1780139 GCF_000951045.1 Mandrillus leucophaeus | reverse complement strand
TTTTTTTTTTTTTTTTTTTTTTTTTTTTTTTTGAGGTGGAGTCCCGCTCTGTCATCCAGGCTGGAGTGCTGTGGCTTTATCTCAGCTCACTGCAACCTCCACTTCCTAGGTTCAAGTGATTCTCCTGCCTCAGCCTCCTGAGTAGCTCGGATTACAGGCAAGCACCACCACACCTGTCTAATTTTTGTATTTTTAGTAGAGATGGGATTTCACCAAGTTGGCCATGCTGGTCTAGAACTCCTGAGCTAGTGATCTGCCTTCCTCAGCCTCCCAAAGTGCTGGAACTACAGGCGTGAGCCACCGCATGGAAATATATATCTTTGGTGCCCCATCAGTCCTTTTCTGGGAGCCTCCCTGCCACCTCCAACATCCTCTGGCCTGTTTCCGGACATATTGCTGATATCAGCAACTATAAACCATATTCCTGACCTCTTAGTACCCACTCAAGTATCTAGGACCAAAGCCCACCAATGGGTGCTGATGGCCAAATCAACAAACATCTTCCAATGCCTCAGATAATTTTTTACATTCTCCTAGGGCATATGACATATATGATACAGAGTTAATTTTCATCTCTTCCACAAGGCCCTTAAAAAGTGGTGGAAATGTGGCAGCATTTCAGGTTAAGGGCTTCTCTTCTAAACAGGGAGTAGCCACCCATTTAAAGTTTTATCCCAGCTTTATAGACTGAACGACATTGTCCCTTCCAGATCAATAATTCTATAACACACGATCCCAAAATCATGTGACTGAGTTTTAAGCAAGTATACTACAGCTGTGTAGTCAAGTAAGTATTGCTCTTTGGAAAGTATTCATATTTAGGAGGGAAGTGTACACATTCTGATAATGATGCTATAGTTCGATACAGCTATAGAGTTTTCTCTGGGGATTGTCTCTAGGGCTTATAGCACATTTGGTAGACTATTACCAACACAGTAACATTCATCCTATTGGGGCAATTTTTGCAAACAGTCAAGTTGGGTAATGCTGCTTTGGGTCAAAACCAAGGGATAACTGTGATGTGACAAGGCTGCATTGCAAGTGTGGTGTGTGAGCTTTCTCTGAAGGCAGTTAAAGAAAGTGAGCTCCTTCTCAAGATGTTAATTTTGAGGAGCAACTTTTATTTTATATACATACTTCTAAGATTCTTCTGATTCTCGTTGTCTCATCCAGTGTGTTGGCATGTGTTCTCAACTCAGAGAGAGTAGTTTTAAGTCTTCCATCTGTAATAGACAGTACAAATGCCTATTCTCATTCTAGAACAGTTAAATCTCTGTTACTGATGACCAAAGTCATGGATAGGGTGGGGAATTTGGAATTAAGCAACTCTTAAATTTATCAACTAAAACATCCTAAAGGAAACCAGTCATGTGTTTTTTTTTTTTTCTGCTTTTCATACTCACTTTGTGTCAAACATAGGACGATTTACTATGGGATTTGTTACTTGAAGCTCTTTAGCCTGGTGGAAATCTTGGTTCTCTGCTACAAATTGGTAGACTAAATTTGTTGATCAGTTACTTGCAGTTTACCTCATAGGTGTGCAAAGGTGACCTTCCCTTTACCTGTCAGAACTCTGAACCCAGACAGATCCACATTTGCAGCTAGAGACTGAATGTGGGCAATTCCTATGCCCCTTCCCCTTTACTGTGTACCTACCTCTATTTTCCTACAGGTAAATGATTCCTGAGAGATGGATGCAGTGTAGTAAAATTGTTCAATAAATCCTTATTGTTCCATGCTTGGGGTGGTTTTAAGTAATCTCTTCTTCAGAGACTGGGAGAACAAATGCTATTTGGTGTTTTACAAAATGTCTGCAGCAGACTCTTGTCTTGCTAATATTTGTAGCTTGGCACATGGAGATACCTCTTGGCTATAATTTTCTTCCCTTCCTGATTTGAGGATTATGGGAGAGGGCAAGATGGGGATGCAATGCATGCATTTCTGATTTATCTTCAAGTCAGTGAACACTTATTTAAGTTGTGAAAGAGTTATTGGCTGATCAGGACTCATGAGGGTTTAAGCCAAAAGCGCTTACCTCTTGAACCAAAAAGTGATCTTTTTCAGAGCTATATAATCAGTCACTTAAAAGTGTGAATTTTTTTCTAACATTGGATCCATGCAACTCAAGTGGATTCTATATTTGGTTTAGATTTCTCCCATATTTAAAACTTCTTGGAGGGAAGGCAGCCAGTGAATGGATGGTTTGTTATGACTGAAACATAAATTTGTACATTGCCTCCTTAGTTTAAAGCCAAGCTCCTCAATCATATATTAATAACTTCACCCTACTCTCTCTTCCTAGCCAAGCTTATCCTTCACTACACCATATCAACCCTTGGTGTAAATCAGGCACATCTCCTAATGTTCTCTGCCCCACTTCTTTAAGGTAGCATTGTATATATCCAATCTTAAGGATGAACACACAGAAAATTGTTTCCAAATTGGTCTGGGTGGCAGTGGAGAAATCAATGTAACTCTCATATGCTGACAATACCTCTACATCCTTATAATTGTCCAATGAAAGTGCCAGAAAAGAAACAGATATCTTGTATTGGTTGGAAATGTCTTTTCCAATGAGAAAATAAAGATGAATTTAGTGTTTTGCAATAATATGATATCCAAGTCACTCCTTTGCTGGATCCTAGAGGTTGGCTGAAGGGTCCTCCAGTTAGGCTGGTGCCAGAGTTTGGGTTCATAGGCTAGAATAGATTAGAGGAAGTCAGGAGCATGGAGGGCCAAAGCAAAACCAAGCCAAAGTCCTACAAAAGCTGAGAAACAAAATTTGTCAGTATATTCATAGCCAAGAAGAAGGCCAAAAAGATGGTGACATACCTGCAGTCAAGGGTAAATATAATGACATGAAATCTATAGTGAAGATGGGATAGAGACTCAAGAGATGCAAGGTGATCACTGCAAATGACTCTCGACCATTTACTCACCTTGGCTGAGTCTTGGCAAAAGGGAACAAGGTTGATACAGACATGCTGTGGGTTGTCAATGGGAGGCCAGGAGCATTATGTTTACATTTTCATTTTATCTTTGATATTTCACCATTTGTCTTTTAAGTTTACAAAGGAAGGAAAAATTTGTTTTTAATACTCCATGAAACTAGTGCTTGACCAGAATGCAGAGTGAGTTTCCAGATACATATGTTGATATAATTAGTATTGAAGAATCATAATTGGAAAATTAACAGGAGGAACTTGGTGTCTTTTTTGTTCTTTTGTCATTATTCTGTTGGTTGGTTGGTTGGTTAGTTGGTTGGTTTTAACATTAGCACTAACTCTGTGCCATATACAAATAACTCAAATGGTAGCTGTAATCAACCATTTTTCACAGGTGAGGACACTGATGCTCAGAAAGATCAACTCACTTCCTCAGGGTTATAGTTAGTAATTGACCTGATTTTATAGTCAGGGCTCATAATTACTATGCTGCTTAAATTAAGGAAATAGGTAGAGGTGGTTTGGGTAGTGTTGTCAGGGCCTTCTTTACGATATATGTTTGAAATTTCACTGTTTTCTACAGTCCCAGGCAAAATCATCACCTCAGGAAAAATTTAAGTCAATTCCAATGTAGGGAGGGATCTTTAGTCAAATTCACACTGATCTTGCCTTATCTGAATCCACAGATCTCTCAGTTTCCTGATCTGCCTACCAGGAGCCATGAACTTACTGAATATTGCTCCATTCTTAGCTCTGGCTAAGCTTCTATTCACTTGTTTAAAAACATATATATTGTGTGCCTGCTATTTGCCAAGCACAGTTCTGGATTACTGATGCTACACCTGAGATCAAATAAGAAATTGTGGTGCAGTAATGAAAGCATAAAATTTTCAAAGTTTTTTAAAAATTAAATAATCAGATTGTTTTCAAATTGAGCTATTTTCATCATATCACAGGCTTATTATTGTTTCTGTTGCTAGGCTGATTTGCTGATGGGCTTCTTGGTACCTCTGTTCCCAGATTAAAATGGGAGAAAAAACAAGAAAGTGAGAATGCAGTTTAATTTTTAAAGGAAACATTTCTGGAGTTTTGTTAGGTATTTTACATAATAAAGAAAATTCATTCATTCTCTTTCTCTTTAACATCATCCATTCGAATTTAAGAATCTTTTCAGTATCACTGTTAGAGTTTCACAATGGGATGAAACCGTAATTCTTGCCTTCATTCGTTCATATGATGAAAATGTATAGAGCACCTACAATGTTCCAGGAACTGGGGATTAAAAGATTAAATGACCCCCTTCATACCCATATAATCTCAAAGATCAGGAAAACATGGTTCCTTCCCTGGCTGAGCTTTTGATCTGAAGGAGGTATCTGTCCTTATTACTTTGTGAATTCCCATTCGGTAATTACATTACATTTTCTCAATTCTTAACAGTCCATTCTATAAGAAGTGAGCAAAAATCATGTGGGCATTTCCCGTAAGTCAACAAGTTTCATTTTAAACATGTTATTTTAACCTTTCACAGAATAGAACTCTATTTGCTGGATATTCTACTTTATTTTCTATTTTATTTTGTTATCCTAGTATGTAGTAGCTCAGAGCACAATGGAGTGAATTTGTGTAAAGCAACAATTAACTCCTCTTTCCCTCAATAAAGAAATAAACACAATAACAAGAAGAACATGTTAGCCTTGGGATCATAATACATACGGTTCAACTCCACAGTTAGGGGAATGGCTTCTATTATTCTCATTCCAGGGTCTTTATCTGTGTGTCACATCCATCAATAAGAGCTGTGCATTTAAAGCATTAGTGGGTAAGTTAGCCTGTTGAATACCAAGTTTCCGACTAGGGAAAGAAAGGGTGTAGGGTTAAGAAATAGATTTGAACCTGGAGATGGAAATGCAAGAGGGTTAATGGAAAATCTGACAGATATTTAACTGTAATGTGCATTAATGTAGGTGACTCAAACAATCCCCTTTGCACTCATTCTAATTAGTTGTGCCTTTTCTAATCAGATGTCAGTTGTTATCAGTTTGGTAGAAGGGGGTAGTGGTTCTTTTTGTGAAAATCCAAAGGAGGCAAAAACTCGTTTAGCCAGTGCACTAATCAGTAAATTTGCACATTAATGGTTAATTAAAGTTAGGCTCAAAGACTTGAGATTCAGAAGGTGTTTACTATAAGGAGTTCTGGGTTTCAAACAGAAGACTGTACAAATGTTTAGACTAGTAGGATCAGAGAGATGTAATGTCAGTGAATCATCTTAACTCTTTTACATTGTGTCTCAAGCAGGAGAAACCAAACTTAAACACACACACACATACGCACAGCCTAGGCAGCTCTCTGGATACTAATTAGAGAACTCTGGCTCAATGTTTGCATTTCATGCAATGAATCTGAACAATAAAGTGGTGCCTAATTCTCCAAGCAATAAATTAAGTTGAACATAATAGAGGGAAGCCAATGACTGCTTCCCTGTGCATCCTGCAAAATCAAGTTTTCAAGATCCTCGATGACGAAAGAACGGGGGTGGTTGACCTGTTTCCCCTTCATTCTACTGTGAGTTCTCTCCACCCTTAACCACTAGCATTTTCCACAGTTTGCTTTTCACAGGCTCCTAAGTTCAGCTCCGCCTTTATGAAACGTGAATTTCATAAACAGGGAGCTTACTGGGTCCTGCTTGGTAGTCCACAGGTCTGTGTGGGTGAGCACAGGAGTGTGTGTATCCCACTTTCTGGTCTTTGGCTCACGTCTCTGCTCTGTGATTCTGAGTCTTTGTCCAGTTCTTTCTCCCCTTGCCTGTACTCTCTCTTCTTTGACCCTTTCCCTATAGACCAATTTTGAACTAGCCTCTTTTCCCTGACCGTTTTCAGACTGTTTCATGGCAGGCCTTGAAAGGGGGAGGGATTGGGGACTTGTAGCCACTGGAGTTATTATTGGCAACAGTGGTGAAGGGACGTTTCCTGAGAGAGGATCCATGCTGGAAAGAGGCATGAGGCTAATAAGCTGGCCAGTCCATCTCCACATCCCCCAGTCTCTGGCACAGGTGAATGAGTCCTGAATGGACATGCCCTTGGACAAACCATATCCAGAACAGCTTCTGACCACTGTCCCTGCTTGCTTCTCATGCTTGCTAACTGACCTGCCTCCTTCCAGTCCTGCCAACATGGAACCAGAGTGAGCATTCTAAAATAGGAATTTAATCATGTCATCACCTGCATAAAACCTTTAAATGGGCTTCATTTTCTCAGGAGAAAGTCCAACTCCATATGGAGCTTATAAACCCTGTATGATCTGAATCCTGCCAAGGTCTCCAAAGTCACTGGTTTTCATTCCCAGCCTTTTTCTTCCCTTGACTCCTACCCATTCACTCATCCTTTCCCCAAACTCACATACACTCTGCACTTAGCAGCCTTCAAAATATGTCCTCCAGTTCTTGAGAAGTGTCATGCTTTTTCTCAACCCCAGGTCTTCAAATGTGCTGTTCCTTCTGCCTGGAACACTCTTCTGCTCTACTCTGCTTGGCTAACCTAATCCTAAGCTTTCTTCAGTCTCAGCTGAGACATCATTTCCCCTAGAAGGTTTCCCTGGTCTCCTAATATGGATTAGCTCCCATCCTATTTGCTGTGGTAGCTCCTTCTGCTTCCTCTCTTTGAGCATGCATTACCTCTCATATATCTTTGTTCTTGTGCATCTCCCATAAATAGCCTGCAAGCTAGTTGAATACAGAGGTCACATCTGTCTTATTCAGCACTGTATTCCAACCCCTAATACATCTAGTATGTTGCAGGGACCCAGAACATAGTTGTTGAACAAGTGGACAAATAAATTATACCATTGACTTATCATCCTTTCTTTTGTTCTGGGGATTTAAGAGCCCATCCCCTCCCCCAACAGAAGTTAGGAACAGGAGCTAGCACTTCCACCTTCCTCCATACCAACTCTGCCCTCTACACACCATTTGCCCAGGGACCTAGTCTTAGTCTGAGTCCTAGTCCTTCCAGTTCTAGTTGTCAGAGCTGGAAGGCAGAGAATGCCCTCCCAGCTGCCCCATGGATCAAATCTATGGGATGAGATTCTGAAGAGGCCCTTTTGGTGGGGGCTGGACTGGCCTACATGCTGGGGAATCATATGGGTAAAAGTAAAGTAAGAGAGTTTCATTGAGGATACTTCAGGTGACTTTTTTCTCTCATCCTGAAGGCAATGGAAAGTTATGAAAAAAACTGCATAGGTTATTTTTAAGCAGAAATATAACTTGTGCCTGGCAAAAGGTAATTGCTTAATTCAAATGCATTGAATGTCAGTGAATCAAAATTGCTCTTTAGAAAAGTCACTCTAGTAGCAGGATAAAGAACACCTGCCGACCTCACAATGTCAAGAATTCACCCATCCACTGTGCCATTGTCTCCCTTGCACCCCACATGCCACTCCTCAGAGGCCGACATTGAACTTCAGCTCTTGCTCCAGAAGATGTATTCCATCAATCTTGTATCTTACATCTTTAATCTCTCCTTTCCATATTCAAACATGCTCAAACCCCAGCATTCTCCAAAAATGATGTTTCATTCACTCTTGTATCCCTTTGAGCCCCATTTTGAACCAGGGTCAGAACATTTGCAGTTAGGACACTTCCTCTCTCCCTTCCTAGGTGCTACTGCTGACACCACTGCATGACCATCCACATCTCTGCCTCCACTGCTGCTGCCTTCGTGCTTTGATACTGTAATTCTCCTTTTTACCTGCTTCTTTCCAGCTACCTTGTCCCTCCAGATGGTAGTTAGACAGCGTGACTAAGCAATTCTGCCTTGCTCCATACTCCTTAGGGATGAGGCCAGTAACTGGGGTTCCAGTTATCTCTATTGCTTTTGCCAGGCCTCCTTCCTGGAACTGCAGCTTTACCCCAGATCCAATCATTTCCTGGGGCTAGACCTCACAGCATCAGCTCTCCTCCCTATGAATGCCTTTTGCCCTACCGCTGCCTGATCCCTACTGGCTGTGACATCCTGTCCACCTTCTTAGGCAGTTCTACTGGTATCTTAGAACCCCAGCCTTTCACTCTCTCCATCCCCTTCCCTGAGTGTCCATGTTGCTGTAATCACCCCATTTCATGAAACAAAGTTAGTTTCTTCTCCCTCTAGTACCCACAGCACAGTGCAAACCTTTCAGTATAGTTCTTACCATACTGTATTATAATTTTGTTTAGGTCTTTGGTCCACTGAACTGTGAACTCCTGGAGGGTTGGGACCACAAAATTTCTTTTTCCCGTCTCTGAACTCACAAAGCATTTTGCATTTCTCATTACATTCATTGTTTTCTGCCTTGAATTGTAGTTAAGTCCATACCTTAACCCCTCTACTAGACTTCAAGCTCCTTGAAACCATGTCTGTACGTAATTGATCTTTGTACCACCAAGGGCAAACAAAGTACCTGAGAGAAAGTGTCAATATACAGGCAAAGAAAAAGAGGCAGGACAAAGGAAAGAAAGGAAAGAAGTTATGCAATGGGGGTGTGTGTGTATGTTGTAGACTATAGGCTGTATAATCTTGAAATCAAAGAAAATGAAATGGGTTTGAATAATTTTATATGAATTTAAATATAAAATATACATTATTGAGAATTTATGTATTACTTCAAAAATGTTGTAAGTATCTTCATGTCCATGTGACTCTGACCAAGTTATTTAAATTCCCTGAAACTAAGCTGTATCATCTGTTAAATGAGAATGACAATACCTGTTTTTCAGGATTGTTGAAAATTTTCCATGGTTCATGAAATAACCCATGAGATATACAACAAACACAGGGCCTGCGCCTTGAAGGCAATTGACAAACGTTAGCTTGCTTCTCTTTGCAAATAAGTACCCTCCAATAAAATAATACAAATTAAATGTTAGTAGACAATTTCAATGGGTGATTTTCAAAACTCTGAGCCCTCATTTAACTCTGAGTTTCCTAGCAACTAAGGTCAAAAGGAAGTATGTGGGAATACAGAAGTTTGTTTTTTTTTTTTTTAATATATGAAAACCATACACATTCATTAAATGGAGGCAAACTTTTTTCTAGAAATAAATTCAGAGGTACATTTATCCTCAGGGGAATTAGGTAACATGATGGACATCTTCTACTGGAAACTTTGGAAAGACACCATGACACTGTTGACTTTGATGTTTCTCTTTTTAAGCTGCATTATAAAATTTTATATGAATATTATACTTTAATTCAGTATTATGCTTTAATTCAGTAAAGGCTTTCCTCCAGGAAGCTGAGATAATGTGGTTACAGTTATAATGTTTTCTGAAGATGTATTTCAATAGTTTTCACACTTTCTTTCAGCAAGAACACTTCTTTCATCCCTTATCCTCTTCCCCATTCCCTCACCCGCTGCCTTTTCAGGATTTTCCTAAGGCAACTCCCAGAACTTTAAGTTCCTTCAGGACAGTTTGCAAACCAGTGTTCTAGTTTAACCCATGAATAGGGGATATAGACTTTATAGGAATGCATAATTAAAATGCCCATTATATTGCCTCACTCAAATATCAGTTTTCTCAAATGAGTCTTTGGCAAACCTATGCATTGTGTAAAATGGATTAGACCTGAGGAGTGTCTACCTCCGAATCAGGTTCAGGTTTCAGGGACAGCTTTCTGAAACCTTTCAATATGTGATAATCTTACTCCTGCAGATAGAACAAAACAATGAACTCCAGGTATGACGCCTGTACTTCCCAGACTAAACTCATTTAAAATCACCTGAAAAAAAATTCAGCAACTGGTATAGTTATTTATCATTCAGCAAATACTTAATCACTGCCTATATGTGGCAAACCATGCCAACTGCTATGAGAAATGTAACAACTGGGATATGCTCTGTGGTAGGAAGAGCATGAGAATGAGAGACGTAACACAGGAAGTCCGGACCCAAACTTGCTGCTAAGGATTTTACCTTGAGTCATCAGGCCTTGCTCACTGCCTTTGTTAAAATTTTGTTCTATTCTTTTGAATTTATGATTCCAAAATGCAATTACTGTCTTCATGTTTAAATCTGAGTCTTACCTTTATCAAAGTAACACGTAAATATAGTTTAAAAAGACAAATCTTGTTAAAATGCAAAATCTATTCCCTGCCCCCTTTTCCCTCACTCTTTTCAGTCTCAAGAGGAAACCACTTTCATCATTTTTAGTTGCTTCTCCTGGTATTTACTATTATATACCTAAATGCATCCATACCTGATACTCTTGATTTATTAATTTTAGGCCATATCCATTACATATTATTATAGTAGATGAAGATTTCAGTTCTATTTTCAACCCTTCCTTTCTCTCCCCTTTTGCCACAATATAGTCAGGTAAAAAATTTAGATAAGTGTTTTCAGAATTTATGAAGAGATAAATAGTATTTGCTGCTGAGATAAGCAGTATACTGTAATTATAATTCTTATCCAGGAGTCATGTACCTAACTTTTCTTTCATTTGTGAAGTTTCCTTACATCTCTGGCTGTCTTGTCATACCATCTAACAGCTCTGTGAAACATTTCTCAATACGTTTTCCACACTGATACTTCTCATCTCCACAGGAGCCCTCTGTCCCCAGCCACAGCCTTAATGGGTGTTCCCTACGCCTGCTGATACAGCTGTCATCCTACGACTTCCTGCCACCATACTTAGAATCTCTTCACTCCTTTCCTTGATTGGGTTCCCTGTTTCTGGATCCCTTTTGTCACTCTATTTGTTTGTTTACTCTCTCATTTTGTTGCATTTCATCTGATAGTCACTTCCTGACCAAGGTTGTGTGAAGGGGAAACTGTTAGAAGCTTCCTAGGTGTCTTTGGTGCCACAGAGTATGCAAAGAAGAGATAAGGAAGTAAGCCTCATTTATTGAGCATCTACTTTATGCCAAGTGCTTTCTCCGTGACATTTCTAGGAAATAGAAATAATTTTCTCCTCTTTACAGATGAAGAGGTTGAGAGTAGAGTGGCTTAGTAATTTCCTTAAGGTTAAACAGCTAGCAGGTGGCAGAACTGGAATCCAGATCCATGTTTATCTGATTCTAGCCATTCTCCACACACTGCATCTCTCAGCCAAAAAGCTTAAATACACGATCCTTGCCCTCAAGGAATTTGCTCAATCATGTGTTCAATCCAATGTCAGGTAATTGTTATTTTTCTGGGCCAATTTTCTCCCTTTTTACATGTGTGTGTAATATACATGTGTATCTATATAATTTAAGTCTGGTTAAAGACTTAAATTACTTTCATAGTCCCAAGTACATCAAGTTTTATTATTAGACTTTCCATGAAATTCTAAAACAGTTATTTCTAAAGGAGATTTCAGGTCTTTATTTCCCTATTTATCAGGTATTGGGCAATTAGGGTCTGATCTGGTTACAACTGAAACTATCTTGGTGATTTTGCCCTCCTCTCTAGTGGATTTTGGTTTCTATGCCAGATCATTTGCTGACATTTATCACATTTAGCTCCTGCCTAAAAGACATTCAGAATAACAGGTGGAAAATTAACTACATAGAAGGAATGATGCACACTTCTGACTGTTTACTGTACCAGCAGACTACTCCAAGCTGCACACCTTGAAG
>NW_012106953.1:1765478-1766838 GCF_000951045.1 Mandrillus leucophaeus | reverse complement strand
AAAAAGAGAGAGAGAGAGAGAGAGAGAGATGGGTTAAAAAGTCAGAAAGAGAGATCCCAAGGGAAAAATAAAAGGATATTTGAGCCAAAAAATGCATTTCTGATGATCTCTTCTGCTATATAAAGATACTTTATAAGGCAATTTTAACTCTGATAACTTGCCCATTTCTGCTTGCAGAAGAAAGTCAGTCATTCTCACAGAAATCTCCATTCGTTTTTCCTCCTTATATTTCATTCAATTTTGTGAGGAGGGATGGGAGGGCCCAATTTTGCTATTGTAAAATTGTTTCTCATTTTTCTGAACACTTGAAATGGGGTCAGATCTAAATGGCTATGAATGCAACATGGATCCAAAGGCCCAAAGGTCAGGTCCCACTTGGACAGTTTTGATATATGTAAAGTGCTCCTAACATTCATTTATAGAGAGCAGCAAGAAGGTTGAGCTGTGGCCTCATGAAGATTCACACACATCTCATTTTCCTCGTATTCAGAGCAAGACGTTCCCAACTACCTGTGGATCTGCATGAGTTGGGGACGGGAGACCCCTCTATTGTCCCCTTTGAGTGTACATATTCTGTTGTGAAGCCAGAGGAAAATGTGTGAGAACCTCGCCAGGCTGTTCCTTGGGAGTGAAGGCAGTCCTGACTTCCATGGGAATGGGATTCCCTGCCAAATTCAGATGCCGAGGCTTCCCTCAGGGACCACAGCCCATCGGAGTGGAGGAAGTTGCTGTGAGAAGTTAAGCAGGCAGCTCTGAAGGACTGTGTGTGTGTGTGTGTGTGTGTGTGTGTGTGTGTGTGTGTGTGTGAAAAGAGAGCAGCCTTGCCCCATTGCTTGCATTATAGTACACATGGAATCAATTTTAAATTTCACAGAAAGAAAACAGTAAACAGAGTAAGAGGGGAGCTGGTGTGTCTCTTCAAAGCTGGTGTTTTTTTCCAAGGCTAGTGTTTCTGTTCATGCATACGATACATGATGCACACCATTCATACCTCCAGGTTGTACACATATTTCTTTCATCCCTGAGCATCTCTGAGACTCAGCTCGATGGTATTTCAATTGACTATGAGAATCACACCTCTTGGCAAGAGTCAGAATAACTTTCTGTTGTAATATTTTAAATTAAGAGTTTCTTCTATCTAGGCATTGCAGGAGAGAGGAGAATATATTAACAAATTGATTCTGAAAGTAGAGATGGGGGAGATATGTGATCCACAAAGCAGGGCTACCCAAGGTTCACTTCAGTATTCACATTTGGGGAAGCATGAGAATGTTGCAGAGCAAGGCCAACTGGCTCAGATGTATTAGCATACGATCAATATGCAAGGCACTACCTGAATGCCAATTAGTAAGAGTCACAT
>NW_012106953.1:1761010-1763333 GCF_000951045.1 Mandrillus leucophaeus | reverse complement strand
TAGGAAATAGAAATAATTTTCTCCTCTTTACAGATGAAGAGGTTGAGAGTAGAGTGGCTTAGTAATTTCCTTAAGGTTAAACAGCTAGCAGGTGGCAGAACTGGAATCCAGATCCATGTTTATCTGATTCTAGCCATTCTCCACACACTGCATCTCTCAGCCAAAAAGCTTAAATACACAATCCTTGCCCTCAAGGAATTTGCTCAATCATGTGTTCAATCCAATGTCAGGTAATTGTTATTTTTCTGGGCCAATTTTCTCCCTTTTTACATGTGTGTGTAATATACATGTGTATCTATATAATTTAAGTCTGGTTAAAGACTTAAATTACTTTCATAGTCCCAAGTACATCAAGTTTTATTATTAGACTTTCCATGAAATTCTAAAACAGTTATTTCTAAAGGAGATTTCAGGTCTTTATTTCCCTATTTATCAGGTATTGGGCAATTAGGGTCTGATCTGGTTACAACTGAAACTATCTTGGTGATTTTGCCCTCCTCTCTAGTGGATTTTGGTTTCTATGCCGGATCATTTGCTGACATTTATCACATTTAGCTCCTGCCTAAAAGACATTCAGAATAACAGGTGGAAAATTAACTACATAGAAGGAATGATGCACACTTCTGACTGTTTACTGTACCAGCAGACTACTCCAAGCTGCACACCTTGAAGGCTGAATTGATATCCTTGTTGGAAACAAAGCAGAATAGTAAGTACAAAGAGTGGAGACCTAGGAAAGGATTTAAAATGAATGAAAGAAGGTAGAATCATTGCTTTTTAGTGAATAATTTACTGACAGGTCTCATGTGCAAGCAAACAGTACCATTGATGCATTCCATTTATGCTGGCACAGCTGAAGCCCTCTGATTGCTTTTCTCACCTAGACATGGCTCTCATTAATCAAGGGAAGTTACATGGACTAGAACAAGAAGACAGTTCTGTCGACACACTTCTAGCACTGTTCTCTAGCAACATTTGGTTCTTGTTCCAGTATCATTGCTCTCAGAAGCAGAAGCCCTTTCATTTAGTTAGAAATTAGCAGTAGATACCTGCTCTGTGAACAGTCTCTGATTTTGAGTGTTCAGTTCCAAAAATTCATTTTCCATTCAGTTGTTTGGCATTTCTGGTACAGTTTTTCCTAAGTTGTAGGAACAATTTAAAGAAAGTGCATTAAATCCTCCTGCTAGCCTATACAAAGTCTGTTTGACTTATATGACATTGAACTATCTATGATTGAACTATCCATGATAACACAGTGTACTATCCATGGTTTCTAGAATATTACATTCTTTTAAAAATACGAGATTTGTTCAGTGTACACTGATTGAGCCAGGCACAGTGGTGGAATGAGAAATACAATCTATTTAGTGAAACGGAGAATTGCAGGACAAGAGAGAAATGTGAGTCCCAGATGTGCACAGAGCACTTTGCTATGGAAACCACAGAGAAGGGGCATCCACCTCAGCCTGGCTCCAGGTTTGAAATGGGGAGACTATGAGCATTTTCGGCTGCACTCTCATAGGAGAGAGGAGCAATCCTTCAGACTGGGGAAGACGGAAAAGGAGATTGGCCAGAACAAGACCTGGGAGGGAGCACAGAACTCTTCATTTCCAGTGGTTCTTTATAGCATGGACATTTACAGCATAGGTACTGCCCGAATGCCCATCCACACCGGTGTTGGGGACTGAATTTTGTTTATGTCATTTATCAAGATATAATAGTTTTGAGTCATCAGTTGTATTTCTATAACCTATAAAAAGAGCACCAGGTAAGGCAGAGCCCACCACCACTGCAGCCACACCCAGAGTCTTCACTATGCTGTACTGTGGACTCTGCATCAGACCTGGGAGGCAGGACTCAGTGGATGAGGCTGTGTTTTCCATTTCTGAGTACAGTCCACAAAATGTGTGCTTCTGAGAAAGCAGTAGTCGTCTTACATCCAAGAGTATTTCTAAAATAAAGTTTCGACCCACATACATGATGAAATTGAAACTACCCACATTGTCAAAGCCAGAAAGAGAGTAAAAAAGATGGTGTAGGCCAGCCGTGGTGGCTCACGCCTGTAATCCCAGTACTTTGGGAGGCTGAGGCAGGTGGATCACTTGAGGTCAGGAGTTCAAGATCAGCCTGATCAACATAGTGAAACCCTGTCTCTACCAAAAATACAAATATTAGCTGGGTATGGTGGCGTGTGCCTGTAGTTCCAACTATTTGGGAGGCTGGGGCAGGAAAATCACTTGAACCTGGGAGGCAGAGGTTGCAATGAGCCTAGATCATTCTACTGCACTCCAGCCTGGGCGATAGAGCGAGACTGTCTTAAAAA
>NW_012106953.1:1725617-1759655 GCF_000951045.1 Mandrillus leucophaeus | reverse complement strand
AACCATGGTAGCAGATAACACATTAAACAGCATGATACCAGCCACAAACCTCCCTAGCTTTTCCAGTAAACTGAAAAGACAAAGACAAAGAGAACTTGGGGAAACTCCTATTCATTAGTCAGGTTTCCCCTTAAACATCACTTCCTTTGGTAAGCCAGTCAGACAGATCCACCCCCACCCGACTTCCCCTAGCTCAGCTCTTCTCTTCTTTTACATTATACCTTCCAGAATCATCTGTCTTCCCTCTTTCAGTCCCCAGCACCCAGCACACTCCCTAGCACTCTGTAGGCACTTAAATTTATGCTCGATGGTTGATGGAATATTATGGGCTTGTCTTAGGTCGTGGAGGATATGAAAATAGAGAAGATAGAATCCCTGCCCTGTCTGGGAGGGAGACAGACAGATAATAATAGACACCATACAATTTGTCAGACTTTGCAATACTTGTAAGTACAGCTTCTCTAAAGGAGAACAAAAGGAGGGTTGAACTTCTGAGCACCTTAGTGATAAAACAGACCTACATTAGCTTCTTCTCTAATTCATTAATTTTACTGGTAAGAAATAATGAACGGAATCCTATTTCCTTATATTTCAAGTTTGCTACCAGGATAGCACAATATCAATAATAATAGGCAATGGATTTCACTTGGGGGAATATTATACCAGGAGGAACACATGAAATATTATCAATATCTTCCCTGGGGAATCTATGTATTAGCTTTGTAATGTCTAACATCAAATTTCTCAACTTTAGAACTGAAAGCAAATACATAATTGGATTTGCATTAAAGCTTTAAAGAGTGAAATTAAGAGTCACACTCAAGTTTCTGGTTATGTTTCTTTGTTGCCTACTCCTTTTGCCACTCGGTCACATAATTCATTTTTTTTCTAGAGGAAAAATCAAAAGCAAAATATGCAACACCCACTCCCTGCCCTCCAGTACTCCCATAGTATTATTTATATTGACCACTCTTGGTGTGCTTGGCTTAACAGACAACAGAAAGGAAGTGAAGGCTCTTCCCTGAGGGTTTGCTGATTCGATTAGAGAGAGCCATTTAGAAGGATAACTCGAAATCTCAGACACAGGAATCTAACTTTTATTCTGGTGTCAAAAATGATTTGAAATATTTTTTGTATGATGACGTTTGTCAGTACTCCTTTTATCCTCTCACAGCACCCGGTGGGTGTCTCCATGCCTGGTGCAGACAATATAGAATCCAAATGCAGTTGCAAAGGTGAATGACTTCAGGTGGCCTTGTGCCGCCATCGTCATCTGCACAAAATGTGAACTGACCATGAATCTTTCCTCCATATTAACCTCTCCAAGAATAGAATCTACTGAAGACATGAATATTTTGATAGCATTTCCTTGGGGTTTTGGGAGAGAAATTACATCTTGCAGATATCTGATGAAACTCTCCTGTGACCAAAAAGACTGCAAATAAGAGTTTTATAAACAGAAAACAGCATGAATAACAATAGTTTCTGGGTAACTATTTGCACTTTTTAGGTACAGCATAAACTGTCCTTCACACACCTGCTGTATTTTGAGAATCTGAGCTTATGGAAGGCCACACGCCTTCAGTGGAACTGTCTAGCTGGGTGACTGCATGCAAGCAGTTAGCCACTCTGCCTCAGTTTCCCTAAAAATACAATGAAATTGACAGTCACTTGAGTGGTCCTCAGACTTTTACATTTACATCTTATAATATGGAAGCTATCATGGATTTGCTATATTTCATTTTTCTGTGTAACTACATTAAAAATCAAAACTACTGCCTACTATTACCATCTTTCATGAAAAAAATATATTTTAGCATGAAAACATTGAGACGAACATAACCTCAGAGTGAACGATGGTCCTTGAAAAGTGAATAAATGTAACTGTTTGGTAAATTCCCTGTATGAATCTTATTTTTTTCAGTCCCATTAGCAAACAAAAACTTCTTCAGAAATGAACACACGTCCACAGAACACCATTAGACTGCACGATCTACACAGATCCATCTACCTGTACATTCTAAGCACAGTACTGGAACTTACCAAATAAGTAAATAAATAGCCAACCAGAGCTGTATCACCTTTTACTTTGTTACACTGTTGGTGTTAATGTTTTATAGCACTCAGCTAACTGGAATGTGGAAGGCCCCGCCAACCACATCATACTCTTTCCGCCCAAGATTGTAGATCGGTTTCACTCCATTAAACCGTCATTGTCTTCAGCTGCCATGACTCCTCTACTAAACGGGGCGCGGTGGCTCAAGCCTGTAATCCCAGCACTTTGGGAGGCCGAGGCGGGCGGATCACGAGATCAGGAGATCGGGACCATCCTGGCTCACACGGTGAAACCCCGTCTCTACTAAAAATACAAAAAAATTAGCAGGGTGTGGTGGCGGGGACCTGTAGTCCCAGCTACTCGGGAGGCTGAGGCAGGAGAATGGCGTGAATCCGGGAGGCAGAGCTTGCAGTGAGCGGAGATGGCGCCACTGCACTCCAGCCTGGGCCACAGAGCCAGACTCCGTCTAAAACAAACAAACAAACAAAAAACTAGCAACAAGGAATTACAATTTTTTTAAATGGAGGAGATGTCAAAAGGACAGGAGACTATAAATGCCAAACAAAAGCTTTTATGCAAGGCTAAGTTGGTCATTTTGCATAAAACACACAAGTAAAACAGTTACAGCACAAATAATGTAATACACTTCTGTTAAATTATTCAGTATTGTTACAGTATTAATGCTACAGCCCAAATTTCATTGTGTAAATTAAATACACAGTCTGTTCCCTAAGATTGTACTTGGTTTCCATAATAGTTTTTTTAAGTCCTCACAGATTGGAAATATAAATATGGAAATTTATGATTATCAATAGTTTGAGCCAAATCCTAAGAGAAGGGGTTTGGACTGAGGTCTAAAAGTACTTAACTGAAATGGAGCCACCAAGAGACAAGTTTAGTCTTGGAGGCACATGTGAGAGGGTGACAAATGGAGTTTATCACGTTGGGAGACTTGTGGATTTGCCTTCTTGTTTCCTTTGGCAGAGCAGGGTAAGAGGCCGGCTTTGGCGTCATTGCTTTAGACACATAGCCATTTTGGCATGAGGTTGGATCTCTGGTCCCAACCAGGGTTCACTTTGTAGTCGATCTGTTTTTAAAATGAGGTAGGTCTTCCAGTAAATGGCCCTCTCCTTGACAGCGAGCTCTTTCAGGTCGAGGGGACTCAGTCTTCTTCCTTTTCTTCCTTACCTGCATGCCACCCTGTCCGTTGATGCAAAAGAGCTTACTTTATGTAAACTACGTAAATTCTCAAATGTAGGTTCAGAATATCAGAGGTGGTGTGAATCTTAGAGATGTTTCTAATAAAATCATTATTCCCTTTTTATATATGTAAGAGAAATTTAATAGCTTCTCTCAAAGTTCATTCACTACTCAGAACCCTGATTAGAACTGTGAACTTCTGATTTCAAGATCAATGCTGGATCCATTTGCATCCCGCAGTGAATCTCTAGAATTCGGGTATTAGCAAGTATACAGGTAACACTGTGTAAGAAGCATGCAGTGCTCCATTAACCTATATGCAGTCAGGACATACCCTGAGGCAAAGTTTTAACTACACAGAAATGTGGCCTTAACCTTATAACAAGAGCTTTTTTTGGCAAGTGGGCTATGTAAGAACACTGCATGCTGGAAATAATGGCAACCAGAGAGGAATTAGAGATATTCTATAACTACTTGAAATTTTCAGTTTTTTAAGCAATAATTATTTCAAGGATGAATTAATTAAGTACATTTCTACGTCCTGTAAAATCTTACACCCCACCTAACTTTAAAAAAATTAATGCAATTTACATTTTGAGGATTTATGTTATATTTGGCTCAACAATCAAGATAACTGAAGACGGACTCATCTCTTAACAGTCCAGCAGTGCAATTAGAGAAGTCTGCCGTAAGGGGTGATTTTTCTGTGAAGACAGCCAATCTTCAAAATGGCCAGTGACGATATGTTGTGTTGACCTGGTTTAATGTATCTCTCTATACTAGGCATATGCAGGATGGACTGGGGAGGAAAAAGAAAAGAAGGCCTTTGGAGTAAAAAAGATGGAGATGAGATTTGGTGACTGGAGAAGTTAAAAATGAATTCCAGTGCACCTAAATATCCATGAGTCTTTTCAGCCTACCAGTCCAAATGAGGTCACAGAACTTCAAGACCAGATTCTCACAGGTTACAACGTTTCTACTGCACCTTCTCATTTGAGAATTCCAATCCCGTGCACAGTTATTCCTAACCCTCAACTATACCCCAGGTATTTGAGAGTCCAAAACAAGAGTTTGACAAGCTCTCCTAAACAGGAGCAACTGCTGGATACTAGCAGCTGCCACTCCAGGCTACACTGCCAGCCGACTGGCCAATACTGCCTGGAGCTACACATCTCCATGGGCTGTGGATTTCAAAGTAATTCCAAGTTTAGTGTGACATCTCTCCTTTTCCACACAGCTTTTTCCTTCGCTAGGTCACATATAGCCAGGATGGCTGGTTCAGGACACTTCCAGGTGCCAGTGCCATGCTGGCAAAATCACTGCCCTCTGACCCTGTGGTCTTATAGCTGAAGCACCCTGTTTATATCAGACTCGACAGTTATTCACAGTTTTATTTCCTCGGGAAGCTCCAGTCCCTCCTGAAAACTTGGTTTCCACTTGACTCTTGTCCCATTCTGCATATATGCCTAGGTAACTGAAAATAAATTAGGAATACAGTTTAAGCCTCCACCCGCCTTCTCCACTCAGAAGGCCCCTTAGCTTTCATGTAAATAACCTAGAGGGAAGGCTCACCTATTTCCACCTGGCAGGTATATTCAAATCTCAGCTACACAAGAGATGCTGAAGTAACAACGAATTAACCAGTGAAGACAGAGATACACAATAGAAAAAAGTCGAAGACCATTTGTAGTCAGTACCCATGAGGTTAAAATGAGATTTATCTGCTGCCTGCACTGAACACATAGCTGTGTGTATCCTATAGTTGTGTTACAGGATCCATGGGGTGTGGCTTTTCGGGCCTGAAACCTCTGGCCAGTGGCACCTTTGCCTAAGTTTTGTTCGGCCCACTGGGCTTGTTCCGCCCACTCAGCAGGCTGTGCTGGGCTCACACTACCGACCTGGATCCCTCCCTTGGCAAGGGCAAGTCGCATGGAGCAGAAAAGGGTGTGTGAACGAGCATGGGGTCTGGCAACCTTGCAGGCAGACAAGCCAGTGGGGCGGGCAGCTCCAGGTGCCGACACAGGTGCCAGCTTTCTGCAAGGCTGCAGCTGGACCAGAGGCACTGCAAGCAGCTTCCCTGGCTAGCACCAGGGAACACAGTGGTGCCCAGAAGCTTGGAGATGCCAGGCACCGCAGGACCCCAAAGAGGGAGTCACAGCCCTGGCTTGGGGAGCTCCCAGGTTTGGTCTCCCTAAGGGGCTGCAGCTCTTCTCTCCTCTTCACCTGCCATGTGGCGAACAAGGGGCATGTTTCAGCCCTATCTTTGTTACGGCTTATTTGTTTATTTATTTTTTTTTATTTTTATTGAGACGGAGTCTCGCTCTGTCGCCCAGGCTGGAGTACAGTGGCGCGATCTCAGCTCACTGCAAGCTCCGCCTCCCGGGTTCACGCCATTCTCCTGCCTCAGCCTCCGGAGTAGCTGGGACTACAGGTTCCTGCTACCACGCCCGGCTAATTTTTTGTATTTTTAGTAGAGACGGGGTTTCACTGTGTTAGCCAGGATGGTCTCGATCTCCTGACCTTGTGATCCACCTGCCTCAGTTTCCTTATTTATTTATTGACGTGATCTCGGCTCACTGCAACCTCTGCCTCTCGGATTCCAGTGATTCCCCTGCCTCAGCCTCCCGAGCAGCTGGGAATTATAGGCACGCACCACCACACCCAGCTAATTTTTGTATTTTTAGTGGAGATGGGGTTTCGCCATCTTGTCCAGGATGGTCTCCATCTCTTGACCTCGTGATCCAGCCACCTCGGTCTCCCAAAGTACTGGGAATACAGGCATGAGCCACCACGCCCTGCCTATAATGAGATCTTCTAAAGTTACATTATTTATCTGAATTTTATTATTTATTCATTTATTTTTGAGATAGGGACTCATTCTCTCACCCAAGCTGGAGTGCACTGGCATGATGGCGACTCACTGCGGCCTCAACCTCCTGGGCTCACGTTATCCTCCCACCTCAGCTTCTCCAGTGGCTGAGACTAGAGGCATGTGCCACGCCCAGCTAATTTTTGTATTCTTTTTTTGTAGAGATGGGGTTTTACCATGTTGCCCAGGCTGGTCTCAAAGTTCTGGGCTGAAATGACCTGCCCACCTCGGCTTCCCAAAGTTTTGGGATTACAGGCATGAGCCACCTGGCCCAGCCAATTTTGTTTATCTTAATCAAAAAATAGAAATGCTTCAAATAGTCACTATAGGTGAAAACAAAGGAAGGAAAAGGAGAAGTAAAGAAAAAAGGAGAAAGACAAAGAAAGAGAAAAGAAAGAAAGAGAGAGAGGGAGGAATCTCAGCTACACAAGAGATGCTGAAGTAACAACGAATTAACCAGTGAAGACAGAGATACACAATAGAAAAAAGTCGAAGACCATTTGTAGTCAGTACCCATGAGGTTAAAATGAGATTTATCTGCTGCCTGCACTGAACACATAGCTGTGTGTATCCTATAGTTGTGTTACAGGATCCATGGGGTGTGGCTTTTCGGGCCTGAAACCTCTGGCCAGTGGCACCTTTGCCTAAGTTTTGTTCGGCCCACTGGGCTTGTTCCGCCCACTCAGCAGGCTGTGCTGGGCTCACACTACCGACCTGGATCCCTCCCTTGGCAAGGGCAAGTTGCATGGAGCAGAAAAGGGTGTGTGAACGAGCATGGGGTCTGGCAACCTTGCAGGCAGACAAGCCAGTGGGGCGGGCAGCTCCAGGTGCCGACACAGGTGCCAGCTTTCTGCAAGGCTGCAGCTGGACCAGAGGCACTGCAAGCAGCTTCCCTGGCTAGCACCAGGGAACACAGTGGTGCCCAGAAGCTTGGAGATGCCAGGCACCGCAGGACCCCAAAGAGGGAGTCACAGCCCTGGCTTGGGGAGCTCCCAGGTTTGGTCTCCCTAAGGGGCTGCAGCTCTTCTCTCCTCTTCACCTGCCATGTGGCGAACAAGGGGCATGTTTCAGCCCTATCTTTGTTACGGCTTATTTGTTTATTTATTTTTTTTTATTTTTATTGAGACGGAGTCTCGCTCTGTCGCCCAGGCTGGAGTACAGTGGCGCGATCTCAGCTCACTGCAAGCTCCGCCTCCCGGGTTCACGCCATTCTCCTGCCTCAGCCTCCGGAGTAGCTGGGACTACAGGTTCCTGCTACCACGCCCGGCTAGTTTTCGTGGGGTTTTTTTAGTAGAGATGTATTAGCCAGGATGGTCTCGATCTCCTGACCTCGTGATCCACCCACCTTGACCTCCCAAAGTGCTAAAATACATACTTTTAAAAAATGCCGAGGCTCACCGAAGACCAATTAAGTCAGAGTCTCTTCAAGTTGGGCCTGTGTGGACCTCTCTCTCTCTCTCTTTCTCTCTCTGTCTCTCCGTGTGTGTGTGTGTGTGTGTGTGTGTGTGTGTGTGTGTGTGTGTAGTAAGCTCCCCCAGGAAATTATGTGCATCAGAGCTGAGAACTACTGTTCTAGGGGAAGTACCAAAAGTGAAGTTCATAGGTTCATAGACTTACTCTACCTCTGTATTTGAAAAGTCAGACTTTCTTCTGTAATATCAAAGAAAATGAACCCAGGTCAATTTTTGTAGTAGAGAAAGTCATAAGGGGGAAAATTATTTTTTCCAGTGGCTGAGTAAAGATTCTGGTGAAAACAGCTAATTTAATTGAGAACAAAACATTTCCTAAGTGAAGAGATATATGCATTATTATGACTCAGGATACTCGGATAATTAAGCAGTAACACTTTTGTTGACATTTAACTACATTAAGAAGAAAACTTGTTGAACCAGAAATGTCAGTGGATGAGGGATTTTCAAAAAATGACTTGGCAGATATTTTCTTCATAAAACTCTTTCTCTCTTAGGAAGAAATTTGCAATTTATTTGGCCCTATTTATAAACATGTTTGATTCTATCACCACCCTCAGGCCAACAAAGCAGGAAAAAAAATGTTAGAATTCTGTACAGAGGTCAAGAAGACCTTTAAATCAGCAATTTGAAAACACAAGCTTGCAAAATATCATATTTGAAGTTGTTCTTTGGGAATGTATAAGTAATACGGGTTTGAAATGAAAACTAGAGCAAGAGAGGCAGTCATGGATATGCATTTTCATGTCTCTGTTTTAATGTTCATATTAATCTGAAATATCATATTCAAAGAACTCAGTAGACCCTCAGTAGATTTCTCATAACAAATCTTTGCAGCAGTTCTAATGTTCTAAATCTGGTTTACCAATGACAGATTTAAAAGATGATTTTTAAAAAATGGGATATAATTTCCAGAAGTGTTTCATTTGTTGGGTCTTGACTTACCCTGCATAGAGTAAGAATATCATGTGATAACTTTGTGTTTTAAAGGGTTGTTACTGAGATGATAGACTTAGTCTCTGAAATAGAAACATTACTGTTATAAGGCTATGCTGTTGGCTGCAAGAAACACGTTTGCTTGGATAGAAATGGCCTCTTGTTACTTCTCTAAATGTGTGCTCTGTTGTGTCGAAGAAGGCATTTTGAAAGGCAGTCCCTGTCCTGAAGAGTTGTTTTTAAAGGAGTGTCAGGCTACACTGGACAGATGAGCATTGATTCTGGAGATGCTATGGCTGGAGAAAAATGCATGCAAATGGCAGCTACCAGCAGAAGAAAGAGTTCTGAAGGGCAAGGCTAGTGTTTCGGTTTAGGAAGGCGTGTTAGGTGTTGTTTGTGATATGTCACAAGGGACTCTGGCCATGTGTTCTGTGATGTCTTTTCCCTGCTCAGAACCCTCCACTAGTTTCCCATGTCACTAGGTGTGAAAGGCAAAGCCCTCACAGGCCCTACAAGATCTGCCTACCACATCACGCATGCATGTGCACACACACTGCCCACCGCTCCTACCACAGCTCCTTCGACTCTCTCTATTTCTCTATCCTCCAGCTGCTCTTGCCTTCCCAGAATGCACCAAATACAAGCCCATCTCAGAGTCTTTGCTCTTTCCTTTCCCCCTGCACTTCTCTTCTCTGTACCTGGGTTTATTTGTCTCCGTAGCCTTTATCACCTTTGGACATTCTGTTCTGTTTACTTGTGTTTTTGTTTATATCTGTCTGCCCTCACTAGAAGTTAAGCACCATGAAAGCTGCAACCTTCCTAGTTTTGTTCACTGTCATACTCCTAGCGCCTCAGAGAGTATCTGGCACATGATAAATGCTTAATCAATATTTGTTGAACAAATAAAAGACTTTTCATCCTACTCTTTATTATAATTCATTCCTATGGGATTCAGTGGACTCTGGTCTCACTTTAGGTCTCAACTCTTCTCCAAAGAAACATCATTAGATTCAACATCAATATAGAGTAAGCATCTAAAGATGGGTAGCTGAAGGCCAAGTGTGTGTTGTCCAGTTCACCTGTATAATTGTATTCATCCCCTGTGTCCCTTCTCCCACACACTTTGAGCCACAGTAGGCAGAGGGTCCTTTGAGGATGGAGACCTTGATCTTCTCCCGCTCCAGGAACTTCTGTCCTCCGCTGGACAAAGATGGGGCTCTGCCTTTTGCCCTCAGAATGGCAGTGTGTGTCAGCCCCAGTGAGTCATTTAATACACGATGACACTATTTACAGACTCATTGGCACTATTAGTGACAAGACCCTTCAGCACTGATGCTTAGATCAGCAAAGACTAGGCAGTGATTGGAAGGGCCAGCCTTGGGCTTAAGGAGAACAAGATACCTCTTCTTACATCCTGTGGAAAGGTTCCCGAAGAACCTTTTCAGGTGTGGCTGCTTGTTGAGCTCCAGAGCCATGAGAGGGGTAATTAGGTGGTTACCAGTCATTGACACTTTGTTTGGAGTGAGTTTTCAGTCTTTCTTTAGAAGAGATTGGGGAGAAAAGGGGGATTAGATGCAGGAGAATGGGTGGATCAAAGCCCAACCTAACCAGTTTCCTACTGCGCCTGGGCCCAGCACAAGAGCAGGTGGAAGGCTGGGAGCTCGCCCTATCCCAGCAGCACCAGCTCTGCCATGTTCTCCCAGTGCAGGGCAGCACAGAGCAGCAACTGACACCATCAGCTTTGTAGTCAGATGGACTCTGGTTCAAATCCTGGCTTTGTCAGTTCCTAGCTGTGTGACCGTCATCAAGGTACCTAAATCTGTGTGTTCCATCAATGTAAAATGAGAATAATACCCACCACACATGATTGTTATGAGGATTAAGTAATACCATTTATGATAAGCAGTTACTGTAGCTCCTGGCACATAAAAAGTTCACAATAAATGGCAACTCCCAGAATCAGACAAAACCTGGATCATCCTTTGTGGATACTGAAGAGATTTATGGAATGAATCATGATTCTTCTCTAGACTCTCTAAGTTGTTATCCAAAGAACTTTGGTAAGCTAACAGCTAAGCCAGGGTTCTTTGCTCTATCTTCTTTCCCGTGTGTGTGTGTGTGTGTGTATGTGTGCGCACGCCTGTGCACTAGAGAGAGAGAGAGTGCTGTATACCAGGCCTAACACAGGAGATTTTTTTTAAAAATCACATACTTTACCCTGATATGCCATGAAAACTAATATCAATTGCTATCCTGGGTATATTACAAGAACTTCTATTTTTTTATATTGGCTTTGGAATAAATATCTGATAAAACGAGGGCAATTTTCATAGCAACTCTTCTTAAAGCTTTTTAAAATGTGATTAAACATTTTAAAATCTATCAGATATATTCAGAACATTTTCCAAATTGTTTTCTTAAAGATCAATTTTGTTCAGATACTTTAGGTTCTGGGAAAAAGCTATTTTCTGTCCACTTTGACACAAAAACATTCCTTCTAGTTTTCTAAGAACACAGTACTTTGTTGAGATGTTGGCTTCTTGGTTTATGGCATGAATTCTAATCACTTCAAAATTTTTCACTTTTATTCTACACTTAGAGTTCAAGCAAAATGACAATGATCAAGTTTATAAAATATAAAACTTCTGTATGAAAAGTGAGAAAAAAAATCAGTTGTTTCCAAGATTCTATTAACATTAATAATTAAAACCAATTGAAGATTTATTCTGTACTGGACAGTGTTCCAAGCACTTTACATTATTGGTTCATTTAACCCTCACATGATATTTTGCAGAAGACACTATTACCCTCCACCTTTTATGACACACTGAAGTTCATGCGGGTTAATTAACTTACGCAAAATCATGCACTTGGTACATTCCACAGTCTGAATATATTGCCCTCTACAAATATAATAGTGGACTTTATTATTTGTAGAAAAGAAAACTGAGGTGGAAAGAACCCCAGAGATTTGCCAAAGATACATAGCTATAAGGGCAGAATAAGGAATTGAACTTAGAAACATCTGAATCCAAAGTTTGGACTCTTCATATATATACTTTACAACTATTTTTCCACATTCGGACAAGCTATCAGAATAATTTACACAAATGTTTTATCAAATGTTCCTTCTCAGAGAATCTGAGGGAACATTAGAAGTTCTCTTGTCTAATGAATATTTTCTAGAGGAGACCTGACCAGTGAACCTATTATTTTCTAGAGCGAACTTGACCAATGGCCACCTAGCTTTTGCTTCCATCCATCTGTCCAGGAACACAGATGATCCATCCAGGAACACAGATGGTTCATTACTGAATCACCCTGCTGGTTAGGAATTTTCTTATACTGAGGTGCTGTGCTGTGACCTAATTTTACATTTTTCATAATTTGTAGGGTAAATATTGCCATGCTTAGGTGCTTTGGTACTAACCTGGCATTACACTGAATCATGTATCTTCAGGAAAATAGAGTTAGAAGGCACTGAACAACAACGTCCTACAGCCAGCCATTCAGGAGGCTTGGAACTCTTAGGTAAAAGATGTCCTGGCCATTCTTGGCTTATTTTACAGACATGAACTCATCTCACTTCTAATCACACAGGGAGCATCTGAACAGAACTGAGGCCCTTGGTTGAACTCTAGTCCTGCAGACATTGTATCAACAGGCAAAAAAGAATATTTAGACTAAATTTGCAAATCAAATGCAATTACAGAGAGATTCTCAAACTGGAAGAAGCTGATATAGCCATAAGTTTTTACACTTTTTTGTTTTGTTTTTAATGAGCATTTATTGGGTAGTTATTTGAGAAACAATAGAGCCCCATAAAAAGCCATAGGCTTTGGAGTGAGCATCCCTGAGCTCATTTGGAGCTAGGTATCCCAGGCAGTTAACAACCTCTCTAAGATTTGATTGCCTCTTTTCTATAAATAGGAGTAATAATACATATTATGGGTAACAATGGGACTACTGTGATGATTTTGTGACATAATGTGTATAAAGTATTTAACATACTTATTGGCACATAGTTACTACTCAGTCCATGGTGATTATTAATCATTCACTTAATCAAAAAATAAAATTTATTGAATTCTCATATAGTAGAACCATGCATTCAAGCTACATACCCCAGGCACTATGGGTACAGTGCTAAAAAGGCAGAGACAGCCCATAGCTTCTCAGAACCTGCAATCTAGCTGGGAAAACCAATACTAAGTGAGAAATAAAACAAAGAATGAGTTATGAGAGGGAGAAGCATAAAAGAGTGTGGAGATGCATAATTTTGTCTGAGATTAAGGAAGGGGCCCCTACAGAAGATTGTGAACCCTGAGGACAGAGTCAGCAACAGAAGTGGAGATGGGTGGACAGCATGTCCCAGGCCAAGGAACAACACGTGCAAGGCCAAGAAGCGAGAGAGCAGGAATGTGCTGGGAAAGAAAAGATCGGAGAAGTGCCAGAGAGGTGGACAGAGGGGTGGACTGAGACTGGCACCAAATCATAAAGGACTTTGTATGAGTATAAGCCATACTAAAGAGTTTGTTTTGGGTTTTATCCTAAAATCAATGGGAAGCCATTGAAAAGCTTTTATTAGGTTGCGGGGGTGGCAACATAATCATATTTGGCTTCAATATAATAGAGATGAGTAAGACACAGTCCTTGTCATTGAAACAGTATAATCTCATGGTGGCAGAAGTCGAAGGGGTCACAGTTAAAGAAGGCCCAAGAACAAAAAATGTTCTTAGGTACAAAATTCTAGGTGAAATTTTTAAAAAGGGAGTGACCACATCTCTGTGATATGACAACTGAAAGAGATCTTAAAAATGAGCTGGGCACCCTTTGGATGAGGAGAGCTGCTGGTGGGAAGGGGTGCTGCCCCCTGGATAGCCTGTCTAAGCGGTAAAATTAGCAGGCATACTCTTAAAGTGCTTCCAGCTTATGTTAACTGGATTCTACATTTCCCTTCCTTCCACCACTCCATATTTCAGAATCCCTTTGAGAGAAAACTCTGCCACCCTTATTGTAGCCCCTAAAATCCACATTCTGTAAATTTTAAATCATTACCATGTGTATTTCCCTCCTCTACTCTTCCAAGGTTATTTCCAGCTGGATGCCTATGTAAGCTTATAGCTTTGCAGAGCACTTCCTATACGCCCCCTCCAGCTGTGAACTTTTTACCTGCGCTTCACTGCAGTGTCTACATGCTTATTGAGAAGTTAAAACAGTACAGGAAATACTATATCATCTCACTGGCATTACCAGTTAAATCTCCTAGTGTCTGGGCAATCTGAGGTTGAGCCATTTATTATAAATGCCACATCACAGTTGTAGTAATTTTTTGTTTCCTTTGAGTCACTGCATGTAACACAAACCAAGGCAAAAAAAAGTACCATACTCCAACCTTCCCTTTCAACTTATTTTATCTTAATTGATTAAATTTATCAGAAAAGACTACTAAAGTGGTAGAATGTTTTAAGATATGATTAAAATAGTCATTTTTCTTTAAAATATGCTTTTTTCTATAAATAATGCTTAAAGTGGAACTCGTCTCTCACAGCGTGATAGTTTCCTATTTTGCTATATGGTTTATATTCAGTGAAATGTCTGTGCTGAATAAAGCTTTCACGTTAAACATCTGATTCACCTTACTTGGAACATACATCTCTGAGGTGTATTTAGAGTAAGCAGGATAAATTTAAGATACTTTCCCCTAGCAGAAAGAAAAACTAAGAAATGAAAAGAAAAAAAAAAAGGAAAAGAAGAAGGGGAGAAGAAAAAGAAGGAATTTCGAAAAGGAAAAAGGAAAGTGGCCTGTCTTGTAGGACTTGTGGATCTTCTGCTCTTTATTCATGTCGTGACATTCTGATGTCAAAACTGGGCTGGTCGTAGACACCTATATTCCGAGGAAACAATTCTGATTTCTGGTTTGTTTCTCTCTTTGAACAATGGATGCGCTTAACAGATTTATCTTCTCAAACTTATTTTCACCTGTATGTTTTCCTCCCTGAGACATTGTTCAGAAAAGGGAAGCTGCATTGCATGGCTTTCCTGCCTCCAGCTCATTTCATACAGCATTCGGTCACCTTCAGATGCACATTCTGTCATGTGAACTTTTGTCCTTCACCCAACTGTTGAAATTGCAGCATCTCTGCATCCAGAAAAGCCAGAGGGGAAGAATAATCCAAGCAGACTACTTCTGGTAATCAAAAGATAACTGTCATTTTGCTTAAAACAAATTCAGAGGATTTCTAAATGAATCCCTTATGTGAATATTTTCTTGAGAATTCGACAACCTGCAGAGAAGTTCCTTAAGGAGAAATCATAGGACAAATAATTATTGTTCCCGATCATCAGATACACAAGAGCACAGTTGCCCTTCATTTTGCTTTCTTTTATGTATGTGTCTGTTTATATTTCAGAGCCAGAATAACTTGGGGATTAAGAAAGTTCATTCTAGGTCCACTTTCTCATCAGACCCAGAGATCACTAAACCTCTTGAGTTCTCAGTCGCTCCTTCTATGACATGGAAGAATGCTTCTTTACTTTGGCCTCATGAAAAACAAGTTATGTCTTTTAAAAAACAAAATGATATTATCCATTGAGCTACTGCTTTGTTACAGTATTAAAAGGAATAACTCTTAGATCTCAGCCACAAGACTGCCATCTAGTAAACTAAAACTTGGCAGCGATTTTAAAGAGGTGATTTTATTGCCAAAGAACCCTAATTTTCTCCCAGGGAGTAGTAGCATTGAATGTGGCACTTTGGTCTTCAAAAAGAAGGCCTCAGCTTTAACGAATTGCAGCACACTTATACTCACAGAAGTGTGCTACCGTGTAATTTTCACTTAAATTCCCAGTTTCTTCTCATTAGGTCTTTTTATTTAGATTTGGGGCCTCTGTGCATGCTTCAGTGTTTCTGTGATATTTGAAATGTCATAAAATAGATATGTGGGTGATTTTGTACTGGGCAATAACATAAATCGTGATCTTTTCTGGAAAAAAAAAATTAGAACAAATGGTCTAACAAGTCTGGATCCTATAGAGACATAGAGATAAAAAAATTGTAAATAGAGGAAGTCATTTTAAATAATACAAGAATAGGTTCCAAATCAATTGAATCCTGTTTGGTATATTAGAAGCATCACTGGTTCGCTATAGTGTAAAATTTACTAGTTTTTCCAAAAAGCTTAACTGTGTGTTTTGTCTACTTAACATGGTGCTAGAAAATTTAATCATACATTTCTTTAGTTATTGCATTTGTAACTTTACAAAACTATTTTCAGCTTGAATACATAAAGTTCTTGCCTCACTTGACGATAAACAGCTAATGGCTTCTACCACATGAAGCTCTTATTCCTTCATGCCTTTGTGGTGTTCCCTGGACCTGAAATACTCTTCCTCTTCCCTCTTGACTTTATTCAGCCAACTAGACCTACTAGCTCATTGAACATCTTTGCCCTCAGCAGAGATAAACATTAGGATCCCCGGCACCTTTTAGCATATTTCTCTTTTAGCACTTAACACATTGATCTAGTGGTTTACTTACAATCCTGCATCTCCCATGGGGCTGTCAGATGCTCAAGGACAAAGACCACTTTCCTTCCATCCTTAAGTAGTTCATGACTAGAAAAATGTCTATCCTATGACCAATTCCCAATAAACATTTTTGAAATACAAGTTGAGTGTCCCTAATCCAAAAATCCAAAATTCGAAATGCTTCAAAATCTGAGACTTTTTGAGTACTGACATGATGTTCAAAGGAAATGCTCATTGGAGCACTTTGGATTTCAGATTTTTGGTTTAGGATGCTGAACTGGTAAGAATAATGCAAATATTCCAAAATCCTCCCCATCCCCCAAAAAGAGAAATGTGAAACACGTCTGGTCCCTAGTATTTCAGATAAGGGATACTCAACTTGTACACAAATTAGGATAGTTTTGTCCACTTCTATGTTTATTACATAATATGGACTTCTTTCTGTTTTTCTCAACCTTACAATTCATCATAAACCATGCACAGGGGACAAGGAAGTAGGGGATTTAAAAATCTGAATCAAAGTCTGCAAATGGACAAGGAATGAGCTAAAATCCACATTGATTTTTTTAAACTATTGCTTTTTGTCTACTCACCTATGGCCATGCAGCTCTTATTTTATAACCTAGTGCTATTATGAAGTATAAATTTAAAGTGATCATGGAATTCTATCATCTGTTTTAGTCATAGTTTTGCAGAATTATCATCATATGCATGTAAATATTTGTGACAAAGAGAACCAAGTTAAGAGTCCAAGGTACCTTCTTACAAACTTGCCCTAGGTAAATTGCCTAAACTCTCTGTGCCTCAGGTTACTCTTCTATTTTTTATTTCTAGTATCACTTTTTATATAGGGTCTCACTCTGTTACCCAGGGTGGAGTGCAGTGGCATGATCTCTGCCCACTGCAGCCTCCACCTCCTAGCTTCAAGCAATTCTTGTGCCTCAGCCTCCCAAGTAGCTGGGATTATAGGTGTGCACCACCATGCCTAGCTAATTTTTGTATTTTTGGTAGAGACACGGTTTCGCCATGTTGACCAGGCTGGAAGTTCCTCCTTTACCATGGGATAGTAGCACTCTCAGAGATGTAGGAAACCCTGTTACAGGGAAGGGCTTGGCACAGGACTTGGCAGTAGGTTGCACTGTAAGTAGAAGCTGAGATTGTTGGACTAGAACTCATGGAACAGGAGATATTCTGGCAGGCAGATGGGCAGAGTTCTGATACCTCCTACAATAGGAATAGAGAGAACTGGTTTCCACTTAAACAAGGTACCTCAAAGAGGCAGTCTCACTCTTGTTTAAAACTGCTTGGGCTGGGCATGGTGGCTCACGCCTGTAATCCCAGCACTTTGGGAGGCAGAGGTAGGTGGATCACGAGGTCAGAAGTTTGAGACCAGCCTGGCCGATAGGGTGAAACCCCCATCTCTACTAAAAAATACAAAAACTAGCCAGGCATGGTGGTGCATGCCGGTAGTCCCAGCTACTCAAGAGGCTGAGGCAGGAGAATCACTTGAACCCAGGATGTGGAAGTTGCAGTGAGCCAAGATCATGCCACTGCACTCCAGCCTGGGCAACAGAGTGAGACTACATCTCAAAAGAAACAAAACAGACAAACAAATAAAAACTGCTTGGACTTGGATTGCCTCATTGCCTCCTTTTCTGGGGATAAGATGAAAGGCTCCAATCAGGCTGACTGGCACTGGTCAGCTTGCCAGAAGGCGTGGTATCCCCAGCCCTCTCTATATTATTCTAAGTTTGGAGGTAGTCAGAAGAAAATAGTATGTAATTGTGGTCCCCAAATCTACTCATTAAAACCATGTGGACACTCTACTTGACACCCTTACTTGAGGCCTTCCTGGCTGTGACACAGATTTAAGACCTAACTTTTGGTGAATTTTCTGATATGATTCCTGGTCCTGCAAATTAGAAGAGTTCATGAAGGGACTGCTGGAAGGAAGCATAACTTGCAGTGAAAAGTGATAACTGCTCGATATTAAAAGAGAAACCTAGAAAGTTCTACACAAAACAATATCCCTGTCCAGTATGATGGTGAATTTTTCTTAAAGATCACTCTCAGTTGTGTAAAATGAAAAAGATTAAATCGTGTTCAGTGTATTTTGTTTCCAAAGGCAGAGAAGTATGAAATACACTTTAAGGAAGATTTCTGTTCAAAAGTTTTGGTTTCAGTGGTCTACAGAGTTTACTTTTGTGGAACACCTCGTTCTCTGCCAAAGCTAAATAGATGAAGTGTTGCTGTATTTAGAAAATAAGGGAAGTGAAACATTTGTTGTAATAATGTGAATCTTTTTAAAATGATGTTAAGAAAAACTATAAAACTGATATACTTTTTAAAAAGATTATTCAGGAGCAAACTCAGCTCTATTATGAGCTTTTTGAGGAACAATACTATTTTATTTTGGTTACCAGGTCTAGATCAGGACTCAACACTCTGAGGTTGTTTGTTTTTTGGATGGAGAGACAGATAGATGCCTGGATGCGTGAATGAATAGATGGATAGATAAACGGACAGATACTGAAAAGATGGATGAATGGGTAGAAGATGTTATTTTGGCTTAAGTTGCATTTAGGAGGAGTTAAAAAGATGTGAGAGAGACATGCAGGGGATATCAACTCCAAATCAGGAATGAAATGGCTCCTAGAGAGCTCACTTCAAAGAGAATAAATTTGAGAGACAGAGAAACAGAAAGGATGCACAGCAGTAGTGAGATCCTGGCGTCCATGGCAGTCATGGATGTATAACTGATTTTAATGTGTAAGTTTTATATATATATACCCAAGTTCTTGTCCTACTTCTGCTACTGTAGATCTGGGTGATTTGGGGGCAAACCCTTTACACTTCTCGGGCTTCGTTTCTTTAATCAGCAAACTCAGGAAGTGAAACTAGATCACTGAAAGTCCACACTACTGATGTAGATCAATACACCAAACAACAAATTTCATTTCAAGGACATTGGTATTCTTAGAATACAGTTAACATCCTCTTGCCTTTGTCTGAAGCACTTACTTTGCAGTCAAAATGGCTTGTCCACATTATTATTTTTTGAATGAAAAGATTTGTGCCTCCCACATGTAAGGCTTGGTGTATTGTGAATGGTAGCCTACACATACGCAAATGAGAACTGGGAAGATAATTAAATCTGAGGTGGAAATAGAGTAGACTTGTGAATGAACAATGAAAGTGTATTTCTCTGGAAGCCAAGATGTCAAAAGTACATTTTATTGATACTGTATACTCTCAGCTTCCATATAAATCAGTATTCTCCTGCTTCAAATGTTCTAACCTTGCATTTCTGAAGAATCCATTGTGTATATTAACAGTGGCTGTGGCAGGAGATGTCAGGCATTTTAAAATTCCAGACTTAAAGAGATTCATGAACGTGCATGATGCTATACGTAAAGAATTGAATGGTCAAATGCACTTTATTTTGAGCTAAAAGTTAGAACCAAAGAGATTCATGTCAAAGACAGGATTCCCAACCTGGGCTTTTTTATTTTTTTATTTTTTCTTCTCTCAGAAAATAGCCTTAAAACTAAAAGAGAGAACATGTGACCCAAAGGATTCTAAAATGCTTCAGAATTTTAGAATCCTTTCCAATGGCTCAGTTTGGGCAAACTAGCTCGAGACCCCACCACTATCCAAGCTCCACCATCCTTTCTTATGACTCACACTCACAAATGAGTGGTAAGAGCCTGCCCTGTGGCTGCAGGGATGCCCTGTTAGAACAAACATGAGCTGAAGGTGAACCCAAAAGTAATTTGGTTCTATCCCTTATATTACATAGATGAAAACCACCTTCCAGGGAGGTGAAGTGATTCACAAAGTAACACAGCAAGTCACACAAGTCTTTTGATTTCTAACCCATTGCTTTTGTCATAGCCACATTGATCCCTGACAAATAATACAAAACAAGGAAACCAGACTCTTTAAAAAAAAAAAAAAAAAGGTTATAATGCTATTACTTTTTTTCAAATGAACCATTTTTCACCTTTTCACTTTGTTGCTTTTGTCTTGTCAGCTTCTTGTAGAAAGATGACTTACTACATGAAAATTCAACTTGGCATTTTCTTTAGACAAAGTGATCTTTTAAATGTAGCCAACATTTCTTTTGGAGTATGACTCCATTTCATATAACACAGCCTAAGATTGATGTTTACTAAGTTGGTTGTTCAAATCATGTTCGGCGCTTGGTTACATGGGCTGTTTCTTTGTCTCTGTCTCTCCCTCTCTCTCCTTTTTCTTTGTGCTTGACACAAAAGGATGGGGGCCCCAGGATCATCTGGAAATGGATCAGTGTATTCATGTGTGAGCTTTACAAAGCACTGGAGCAAAGGTGTCATTAAACGTTAGAAGTCATTCAATCACACCCATCTTTTCATACAAAGTACAGAGGGAAAAGGCTCTGTATGGTAACTATGCATAAAGCTTTGTGTATTCATTTACCCCTCACTTCTTGGAGGAGCTGGCTCTTTTTTTTTTTTTTCCCTCTGCCTCTTTCTCTCTTAAAGGAGGTTTGAGATTAGCTTTGCTTGTCTAAATATGCCATTAATACTAAGCTCTTGTGTAGTGCTGAAAGTAATTAAAGTAATAGATTTTTAAAGAGAGCTTGTGGGTTTAATTCTGATTATGTTTCCTTTCAAATTATTGAGGTTTTCCTAGGTGTCCATGGTAGTGCCATGGGCATGGCAAGAGAGAAGTATGACTCTTACCAAGAAAAAGGGAATGAATTGTCTACCCTTAATTATATTTCCAGCAACCTTTTCTAGGTACTAAATGTAGAAGTCAATTAAGAGAGGTTTCAATGTATCAGTATCCTGTTTGTCCTGAAATGTAAATGGAAGGAGAGTTTTGAAGCAGATGCCATCTGCTGGATAGTTAAGATACTGTAACCAAAAATAATATGAACAGAAAACATATGGAACAGTATATCTAAATGAATGGACTGATTGCTAATTTAAGTAAATACTACTTCCCAGGCCGCAGGTAGAGTGAAATCTCCCTAATTTACTGTCTACAATAGAAATACTTAAAATTTATTTTTTTCTAATCTGAATAAAGAAATCCCTTCCTGTTCATGTGCGATGCTAGATCCTCACTCTTTATTTAGTTTGCAATCATAAGAACAAATAAAATAAGTGCACATCTTCTGAGAAATGATAACTGCAAAAGTGCATTTGGAAGCCCCCAAAATTAAAACCAGAAGTAATATAAGAAAATGGGGAAGGGTTAATATGGTTATATGGGAATAAAGGGTAAGTATATCAAATTAAAACCATATGTAAGACAAATACAGGCTAAATAGTTAATTCTTCTCTTTTTTTTCCTCTGAGGGACCCTTTTAATAGAATTGGTCTCTACTTAACACCACCATACTCCCCACACTCCTCCCTCATTGGAAGAACCCATGGATAAAGGAGCCCCTCCTTAAACTATCCAACCTCCCTTAGAAATTGTTCATTACAGTCATGTTCTGTATAACTCCTGTTGTTACAGGATCGCAGTCTGGCCTCCTCCTCTAACTATCAGAACAGGTAGTTTCACATTTTTGAAACCCATTTTCCTTATTTGTTAAATAGCACTCCATGAATTTTACTGTCCAGGTGAGCTATTTAAAAAGTTAAGGCACAAATTAATAGTATATGCATAAACAGCGTTCCCCCAAAATATCCCCGTCTACAGTTACTACTTAGAATTAGGACACCGACAAGTTAGTCTGTGAAAAGAATGGCATTTCCCCGCATGTAGAAAAATGTCCTAAGAAATAAGAACCTTTAAAATTCCAATCTACATCTGGCTAAGAAATCCTCTGGGGATTTTGCAGAGAGGAAGGGGCGAGGGACCCATGTATTACTGTAAGATTGTTCTTTTTTTTTTTTTTCTCTCCCGATGGACTATAAAGCAGTGAAACAAACTCCATGTATTTCTTATATGAAGAGCTCTCAAAATGACGGCACCCAAGGCGTCAGCTCCATTTCCATTTCTGAGTCACAGATACACATATATGGCTAAAAGGAGGGAAGGAGCAGAAAAAATACCAAACGGATGAAGAGAGAAAGGAAACGTGTTCTCAAACATGTTAACTGTTTGCCCACATGACTTATTGGTATGTTAATGTCGCAAATCAGCCACCGCTAAGGAGAATATTGCCTCTTCCTTCCCTCTTAGTTTATAAATGGAGTCACATTATGTAATCACCCTAATGAGGTAATAGAAACATAAGTACACAGGAAAATTTGATAGCGTTTTCTCCTAATTCATCCTCTGTTATGTTGGTCACCTCCCCATCCCATTAACCCTCCTTCTCTCTTCCAGACTGCCCCCTCCAAATTGGCTGAGTTTCCCGTCCCAAAGGACATATCGTTGGCTATTGTTTATAATAAGTCTCTCCCCTCTTGGCAGGATAGAGAACAGCTGCTGGTCTATTCTCTGCCACAAAGACCAACTTCCTTCTTTTGCCCTGGATGATTGGAAGAAAGTCGGGGAGAAGAGCAATTTATAGTTGTGTTACAGTACCTCTATTTTCTTTTATGTTTATTTATATTGCTTCCATTTCTGTCAGGGATTTCTGAGATTATCAAGATCATTCTGCTACAGAGTTTTCATTTGAGTAGGCTCTGGTGGCAGTTGGCATTTTTCTTCATTGAGTCAGACATTTTAGGACTCCAGGCTAGAGGAAGTGGTGAACATTTCTCTATGAGAGTTTGAGAATCAATATTCCTTTTTTTAAAAAAATGAACTCATGAATGTGTTCTGTGTTACATGAACAATTAATGACTTTTAATTTCTCGAGGGAAGACATCTTGTCTTTGACCACTTTCCGTTCCCCAAACTTAGCACATTACCTGCTTCATAGCGTTGGCTAGATGAACTAAGTGGAGTGCTGAATGGAGTTCTGGTTTTTTCTGTGAAATGTAAGCTATGCTGACAGTCTAGCACTTAAGTCTCACCCTAGACTTCAGGCCAGGCAAGGCTCATCACCTGAGATGGGACCTTCTTCTGAGATCTTTGTCTTGGATCATTTCTGGCTCTAGGCTTCATTCTAGGCAAAGAAGCCAGGGAACTCAATGTTTCAGAATCTAACCTCCAGCAAAAGAAACCTAGAATAGGTATTGAATCTTTAGAGACACTTGAGCAGCCCTGGAAGCCGAATGTGGAGAGCATTTCTCTGTTCTTTCAGGAGTAGAAGGAAACTCACGAAGTGGAAAATCGATCTAAGACTCCATACCCAGGAAAGATCCAAATGGCATTGACGCAGGGTATCAATGTGATATCAGACAAGACAGCTCTGGTGGATATAAAGGAACCACAGCCTATCATTAAGGTTTCTCCTGAGAAGTGTTTGGAACTAAGATTGGCTGATGGTAAAGGCCATGTTTACTAAAAACTGGGGGGAAGCAGAGTGGTGTTGTTAAGTCCAAGGAGTGTGGCAAACAGGAGAGTGGCTCCTGACTCTCTTACTTATTTCTGTATGAACTTAGTTTGATAAGCATTAATAATAGCAAATTTTCTCTGTCGTCAAAACAGTCCCCTTTCTGGAGGAGTAAGAACTGGAGAGCTGACAATTTCCATGTGGTAGATGCCTCATGGTAAGGGTTCTTAATGAATTTTCAAATTTCCTAGTATGTGTTCCTAAATGTATCATAAGGATATTGATTAATATGGCTCCCTATACTTTCTCTGGTCACTACCTTGGTTCACTCAACAAGCACTTAACAAATATGTTCCTGACAACATGCAAAGAATGTATATGACTGAAAAGAATCCTAGGTGCTAAAGCCACTGAGATGTCTGACTTTCTGATAGTTTGTAGCATTTTGCAAGCAATATGGGAAGAAAGAATAATAATAGCTATGACTTATAGAGTGTTTAAGACATGACAGGCACAATTGTGGTCACTTTACATGCTTTGTTTCATTTCATCTCACAGTCTAGTTTCTAAACAGAATCTTTGAAGACATACAATGCCACAGTGCTCACTTCTGCCTAATTGTGAGCCAAGCCCTTCAGAACTGGACAAGGAAGCTAGTCAAGTTGGGTCAGAGAGTAGTTTAAGCCATCTTTGGAGATAGGCATAAAACTGATAGACAATTAAATCCAGGTAAAGTTTGCCCTTTTTCTGCTCTTTGCCCATCTCCCTGGTTCTCCTGATGACTTCTAAATGGTTGCTTGTTAACTCAAATGAATTTTAACTGGTGGGCTTTCAGGCATTTGAGGAGATGGGAAAGTGGAGGCAGGAGACCCTGCATAGAAAATTGGTGAATGAAGTCCTTGACATGAACCTCTATTTAGTTGCACATGACACTAAATAACATACACGTTGAGATCTAGAATCAGACTGCCTGAGCTCAGATGCCACGCTAGGGGTGTAACTTTGAGACAGCTTCTATATGCCTCAAATTTATTGTCTATAAAATGTGTAGAATAATACATATTAGTATTACTAGTAGGTAGGATAATACGTACTTCACAGGATTCTTCTTAAGGATTAAATGAAAGGGTCAAACTAAAGATTAAATGTAAAGGGTTTAACAAAGTATCTGGTATTTAATAAATATTGGATATTAGTATTACTGGTATTACTAATAATCAATATATACCTCTTTTCCTTCCACAGAATGTGAGAACTAACTGAGAGAAAGGACCTTGAATATATGTTTTTATCTACCACAATTCTTACCACATTGTAGATTCTAAATAAATATTGGACAGATGAATGGATGGTTGGATAGATGGATGGATGAATTAATTTGAGTTTCTATAGATAAAGGCACTACAGAAGACCTCCTTGTTTTCAGATGTCTTCCAGAAAGTCATGCCTCACATGTTATCCAAAGGAAATCACCATGACACTAAACCAACATGCGACAGCCAGCAGGGGGATTTCTTGGGCTCAGTTAGACATTTAGACTCCTAAGACCATCACACATCACATTTGACATTATTAGTCTGCTCAGAAGAATATAGGATCAGAACTATAGCTTGCCAGTAGGCCAGCATCAGGTATTCTTCTGCAATTAGAGCCATGGAAGCTCGGGTGCCAGATGATGAGATCCACATTGGGCAGGTGAAGGAATTGCCTTTACTTAAGGGCCTTATTTCCCACAGGAGTCAATAACTCTTATAACAACTCCATAGACATAGTTTGCAAGGTCCTCTCCAGAGACATGCTAGTTACAAGAACTGCTGCAATCAGGGAAGTCCAAAGCATAGCCAGCAGGTATTTGCAGTTCATTTGTAGTTCCTCCCAGTCCAGATGCACTCTACCAATGAGGGGTCATTTTTACCATATGCAATGTTGCCTAGTAACATAGTTGACACATACCATCTTTATCTGTTTCCAGGGAAACCAAGTTAAGAAGTTAACCAAAGGTCAGATTCTCATGCAAAAAGGAAAAGAGTTTTTGTTAACTCTTTGCCTGCACCATCCACATAGTTATTTACTGCATAGCCTGAAAAACTCATTCAATGTCCCTGTGAAGCACTCATTCTTACATCTCATATATACCACAAATATGTCCCAGAGTGGAATAATACAGGCATGGCCATATTTGCCACCCTGTGTCCTCCCTCCAACAACCAAGAGTCAAGCCCAGTGATCGTTCACCACATGTCTGCCTTCACATCAGCCCCCACCAACAGTCCCATTCTTCAGAACTCAAGTGTAGGTGGCTGTCTCACACATGCACTCACTTGTATAAATACCCAGGGATGTCAGTTTCCTTAGATCTGTATGATCTTAATAGATTATTAAATAGGCCCAGGAGCCACACCGGTAAGGATCTTTTGAGTTTTACCCTTCCTTACTGGGTTGTTTTGAGGGTAAAATGAAAATAAAATGAGATCAAAGAGGTAAAAAGTTGAAAGGGCCATGGTAAAAATCTATGGTAGCTTTACTGTCCAGAAAGAATGTGAGTGAATTCCAACACGGTTGGATGGGGTTTGATCTACTTAAGTGAGTAGCTCAGAGAAGTCGTGACTTCCCTGATTTAAATTATTAATGATAACAAACATCTTTAAGTAATTAGGGAAATTTTTGACCAATGAGAACCATTAAACTCCCAAGTCATTCCACATTAATGAGATGTTAGAGATTTCGGTTAGCACACAGTTGCATTAGTAAAAGGATTAAGTACTGCATTTATTCTTCTGCCTAGATGATAATAGTAGTTTCTGTTTATTAAATTCTTACTGTATGCCAGGCACTGTGCAAAATGCTTTACTTACAGTCTCTTGACTAATCACCAAGTATCATTAGCCTTACTTCTTAGCAAAAACTAAAGCTCAGAGAGATTACAACACTTGCCCAAGGTCGCTCAGGTATACATAGTGGAGCCAAGAGTTTAGTCAGGTTTCGTGTTAGTTCAAATCCTATGTCCTGTGTTCAGTGATACCTTCATGGAGATGGTTTATAAACTATGCATTATTTCTATAAAGCCAATCTATAAACACAGTGGGAACAGATTCCATGTTTCCTTTAAAAATTACTTTTACCTCCTTTTGTCAAAAAAAGAAAAGGGACTTTATTGAAATGGAAAGAAAGTTAAATTTGGATGAAAATACATGTGAGACAAAGGGAAATCTTTATTTTATGTAAATTTCTCTATATTATTACATATTCTAAAATGGAGTTGATAATACAAATGATTTTAAAAGGGCATAAAGTACAAAGAGGAGTAAAGAAAACTAGAGCATAGTATGCCAGTTCTGAAGTCACCACCCTGCAACTCATCTTGTCAGAGTTCTTTTAAAGGAAATAGTAATTACAACTCATTATCTACCTTGAAAACCTGCTAAATAACATGAGAACAGGTTCCAAATCAATAGAATTCTATTTGAGATATTAGAAGCATCACTGGTTCATTATAGTGGAAAGTTTAATAACTCTTCCAAAAAATTTTCAGCTACATGTTTTGTCTGCTTATAATGTACTTGAACACATATTCCTGCCAAGAAGAAAAATTAAACTAAATTCTTCCACTATGGCTAGCACTTTTCTACTTTGTTCTGATTAATTCATAGATCTGTGCAACGAAAGAATTTGCAATTGGCAAGCAAAGTTCTAAATTAGGCAGTTTAATTGTCAAGTAAATTTTGAAACTTGCATGAAGGATGGAAAAAATATAGAAATGTCGACATGTTGGCATTTGGAAACCATAAATGGGTATTTTATTGTAGATCATGCTAATCTAAGAGAAGGGAAAAAAAGAAAGACTTTCGTTCGTCAGATAAAATAACAGTTTCTTCAGGAAACTTTAAGAACTCTATTCCATCATATAATCTTCCAATGAAGGTAAATTTAATGAAATTTTATAATTTATTTCCTTCAACTCCTCTTAAGACATTTTCTTAGAAAATAGCCACATAAATACAATTACCTGTATGTGTTAAAAAATTTAATTTAAAATCATTTTCTTCCTGCCTAAATGACAGTGCAAACAATTAGTTGTATAAAAAAATTCAAAGCGGATTTTATTGGAATGATTTCATCCTCCTAAACTTTATTTATTTGGGACAGCAAAGAAAAACAGGGAATGAACATGTATCTATTTACTTCGTTTTCTTTGATCATGTGATAATACATTTTGATTCCTATAAATTCTTATTTCTTGATCCAGATTGCATTGTTTTCTATTAACTTGCTCACCCATTAAATTAAGTTAGAATAATGTTAATTGCAGTGTACGGGGGAGTCAGCAACCTTTTAGAAGTGGTGCACCTTTTTATAACACCTGATCTGAAGTGCTGAGGTAACTAGAGTGGGTACTGGCTGTCTAAACAGAACATGGAGGATGGAGGTAGCACAGAGCAGGTAAGGAACCCTAAAAGGTCTTGACTTCTCAAACTACCCCACCTGCCACCTCCGTATTTTCTACTACAGTCTAGAAGGATTAGACTCATTCCTCATTCATAACTTAAGAAGACTTGTTTTTTGTTGTTGTTTTCTTTCTCTCTCTTTTTTTTTTGAGACAGAGTCTTGCTGTGTTGTCCAGGCTGGAGTGCAGTGGCATGATCTTGGCTCACTGCAACCTCCGGGTCCCGGGTTCAAACGATCCTCCTGCCTCAGACTCCCGAGTAGCTGGGATTACAAGTGCCCACCACCGCACCTGGCTAATTTTTGTATTTTTAGTAGAGACGGGGTTTCACCATCTTGGCCAGGCTGGTCTCAAACTCCTGACTTCATGATCCACCCTCCTTGGCCTTTCAAAGTGCTGGGATTACAGGGGTGAGCCACTGCGTCCGGCCAACAAGTCTTGTTTTAACTACATTTTTTTTTTCTAATACTTGATGGAGATTATCAGAAGGGGTGAAAAGAAGAAAGAGGTAATCAGTCTCTTTTGGGTGTTCACTATATGCCAAGAGATGGACTAGGTGTTTTATTTAAGTTTTCTGTATATAAATTGTCTAGTGAATCCTCAAAGCATACCTGTAAAGTAAATTTTATTAACCCCACTTAAAGATGAGGAAACTGAAGCTTAGTGAATTCAGTGATTTGCCCGAGGTTTTTTATTATAAAATGACAGAACAAGGATTGGAGATAAAACTGCTTGGAGTTTGGGTTAGGAAGTGAGTTAGTTGAGCAACAAGAAAGTGAAAGGAAATTTAGAACAGAGGCATTTGAAGGGAAAGCACTCATTTATTCATCCAACAACTATTTAATTAGCTATTAAGTGCCAGCCTTTTGCCAGGCACTGGGGAAGCAGGAGTGAACAACATCCATGTGGACACTGTACTCCTGTCAGTTGGAAACTGAGTGGCCAGGAACAACACAAGCAACTTACAGATGTGAAAAGAAGATAGAAGGTACCAAAGGCAAAATTTTGTTTCCATCTATTTATTGAGAGCCTCAACTTAAAAATGCAGTCTTCTCATTGTAAGGTCCTGATCTAGTCTTGGGCTAAGCTCTTACTCAAGAGTCAAATCTAACAAACTTATTGTTGGAAAGTAGGGACTGTGATTCTGCCAACTAAACATTTTGAGAGAGTGTTAGTGTAGGCCTCTGAAGGAAAGCCTCTGTCAACTTCCTGGGTGATCTGGAGGGCACAGGTCTTGGAGGTGATACCAAGATTCCATTTCTCCACCGTATCTTTTCCTAAACAGACTTTGACACTTAGAAGATACTTTACAAATAATTTGGGGAGGAAGGAAGGGAGAGAGACAAGGAGAGAGGGTGGAAAGAGAAGGAAAGGAAGGAACAAATCTTCCTGGGCCTTTGCTCTGTTTCTACCTGTCCTCCCCAGGGCCTTCTGATGTAAGCAGAGTTCACCTGTTCAAATCCAGGGGCTAGAATTGTCCAGTGTATTCAAAATGTCCCAAGTTGCACAGAGCTACTATCATCTAAGTCCATTTTGTATAGGTATTACCTTTAATTTGAAGGTAACTTGTATCTTACAGTATCTGAGGTGAAAAGAAAAGCATTCGTCTGACAGAGGTAGTCTACCATTCATGGTTTTGAAACTAGAACATTTTGCTGACAAAGAGAAATGTATTTTTAAGCCTGAGTTCTTAAAAAAAATAAAAAAAAAAAACCAACAACAAAAAAAAACCCCTTCCATCCTAGTCCTTTAGCTGGGCTATTTCTGCCAGCTCCCCGGCTATGAACACAACACATTCTTGCAATTCATCACGTCTCTTGGCTGGAGCCTGCCTTTAAAATGGTTGGCGGCATATGCTTCTCATTAGCTCTGCTTCTACCTCACCTGCGCTGGTCAGAATCCTCCCTCCTGCCCCCTGCCTGCTTCCCTCTCTTCTCCTCCCCCAGCTCAGACCTATACTCCTGCCAGTTTCTCTTACCAAGCAGCGCTGCCTGCTGGCGTGGCAAGAGGCAAGTGAAGGAGAAGGAGAAAGAAATCATTCACTTCTTTCAAAAGTAAATTCTGTGGGTTAGCAGCCTTTCGTTCGGAAATAAGACCTAACATAAAACAGAAAGTCAAGGGCAAAACCAAAAACAATAACAGAAATGGAAACAAAACAAAACAAAACAGAAGTGTGCTGACTGGGAGAAAATTAAAGAGGGACAGCAAAAGGTTAAGAGGGGAAAAAATCCCATTATTACATCACTTTGGCTGCCAAATGTTTCCTGAGGTCACCAGTTTGTCTCGATTTATCTTCTAGGCTCTGCAGGGAAGTTTTATCCACTTGGAGGGTATTCTCTGTTTAACTCAGTTGTCTGAGTGACAAAATATTCCTTTTCTTTGGTGCATTCTGTTTTCTCTGTGACCTGTTCATAAATTAAGAATTACATTGAAGCAAAGATTTTTGGTTCAGCCCAAAAGTTACTTTCTATACACACCAATTTTTCTTTATCATGTGTCTTTTGTGTGGTAGCTTTTAATTAGCAATTTCAACCCTTGAATTCCTTTCCAGAGTAACTGACAAAGTAAATTCTCCTAACATATCTTCACAGTGTAATTCGACAACTCTGACCCCGGTCTATTCATACCTCACAACTTAAGAATGCAGGTTAAGTTGCGCTGTTTTGTTTTATTTTGTTGAAACTGGTTTTGAATGGCTAGAAAGGACTATTGGATGGGTAAAGGACTTAATCTTCGATGGCATTAGGAGAGAATCATAGACATCTGAGGTTTGGGAGATCTCAGACATTCACAAATCCGTAACCTTAATCTCACAGATGAGGAAGCTGAGACTGAGACGTGAACTCCCCTCTGCCACACAAAAAGGAAGTGGCAGGACTAGGATTCACCCAGGGCTTCTTAGCCCCAGTTCTTTTCTCATTGCATAATATACAGGCATTATACTCTCTCACAGCAAATAAAGAATGGCTTTTTGTTCTAGCTTCAACAGTTAATATAGAACTTGATGAACAAAAATGACTTTGCCCAGTATGGCTGACCAGAGACATCCATGTGACCTAAATCGCCAGATACAGGAAAACCTTTGAGCAAATTAGAAAAAGGCTCCTCTTCCTTAGGGCATATCCACCACCACCAACCCCGTCCGCAGCCACCTACCCTGGGTGCAAGGCTTGATGAAGTGCAGGATGGATATATTTCAGTCTTAACTTGCTTCTTCAACCAAGTGCTCTTGTGTGGGCAAAACCTCCATGACTGTATCTGCAGTGGTCCTGTCCTGACAGTGTGCATGGATCAAGAGACTCACACTAAGTGCAGGGATATCCTGATTTACAAAAGTCATCCTGATGCTTTTATCTGGAACAAGAGCCCTTTCATTATAGCAGATGAAGACAAAAATACCTCATCTTCAAGGACTTGAATGACTTAGTTTTTCGTCAACAACTTTCATTTCCAAATAGGTGAGACAGATTCATCTCTGAACAAAATTGTACAGTCAGATAAACTTGCCAATGGACCTCTTTTTCTCTTGATTCACTTCTTTTCAGCAACTAATGCTTGTGTATCATCCCAGCTACCTGCACTGTTGCTCTCTCCTGGCTTGCAGTCACAATCCTTTCTAAGATGTGAGCTGATCATGGCCTCATGCATTCATTCCAAATATAATTATTGAGCACTTCCTCTATGCCAAGATTAAGGTTTCTCCTAGCGTTTTTGTGTTTTAATAGGAATTCTTAAGCCTAGCACAATGCCTAGGACATAATATATAATAAATAACCATGTGAAAGGAGAGGAAGGGAGAGAATGGGGGACATTTTATACCCAAAGAATGGTGGAATTCGTGCAGTAGACAGGGAAGGGTAAAACTGGGAGCAAAGAACATTTATCACCACCCTACATGTCATGACAAATAGGTTGTGTGTGTTCTGTCCCATATTCTACAAAATACTTAGGGCATCAGTGCAACCATGTGAAAAACTGCTGCTGGCACCTAGAGTCCACCACCGAAACCCTTCCAGGCATACCTCCTTCTTGCCCAGCCCCAAGATTTTTGGGGCCCAGTTCTTGTCCCACAGCTTGGTTCCGGTTGTTTATCCAGCCCCTTGGTTAGCGACACAGTCTTGGATCCCTACCTTAGCTTTTAACCTTCATACAAGGTGTAATTTCCAGAATTTCCCTCTGGCTTTGTGTACTCCACACCTGCCTTTGTCCCCATGGGTCGTAGGCCCTGGGCCCTTACTCACCTGACTGACATAGATGATTACCTTCATCTACTTATTTTAAGTCCATTATGGAAGTTACTACCAGAGTTACTACCAGCACTTAGAGAACTCTTTCTTTGAATGCCTCTGTTGGAAGGCATTCTTATTTTCTTCTTATTAGGATAGTTACTGTGTGTTTTTCCAATCCTTTCAACTGAAAGTTCCTAGAAAGAAAACACTGCCCCCTACTCACCTCTGTGGCACCATTATTGTTTAGTGCAGTACTTCGTGCAGAATAATTGCCTGCCCAAAAAATATTTTGTTATAGTTGAATTATTCAACCCGACATTCTATCATCCATTTAGTTTTTGTTGTTGTTTTAACCAGAGGAAATGAACAGGGATTTCTCATCGATTCTGGTCTTCCTCTGATGGGAAAATTTTTATATTAAATGCAAATTACTTTACCATCTGTGTGCAGCATAAGTTCCGGAATCCTTTCCCTTTATATGGGGAGACCAGGTTTCCACCAGTGACCATTAAAGTATATTTGGCAGCCCTTGTAGCTCTTTCTCTGTAGCCCAGATGGCAAAGTTTTTTTCTCGTTTCCACTTGAGAACTTTTATAAGTCTTCTTTATGTTGTTCCTTCTTTTGAAGTACTTTTCTGTTCCTGGACCAGGGGGTTGGACCTTCTGCCTGGACCTCCCTGCCTGTACTCTCTAGTCATAGTGCTGATTCTGGGAGAGGAAGCAAATTTTGCTAGTTAGAACCCAAATCCATTTGCTAATGGGTCTGATCTTTTGTGTTCCTGTTTGTAAAATGATATCAGTATTAGCTGTTGGTCCTTCCTTCCGTTCATATAAAAGTAAAGTAATAAGTTAGCTGATCTAAGATAAAGATGGTGTTCTTTGTGTGTTCCCTGGAGAACCCAGTCCTAAATTAAAGGCGGTATCCAGACTACAGAATGTTAAGGATTCGCCAGGTAGTGGCTCACACCTATAATCCCAGCACTTTGGGAGGCTAAGGCGGGAAGATCACTTGAAGCCAGGAGTTTGAGACCAGCCTGGCCAACATGGTGAAACCCCATCTCTACTAAAAATACAAAAAAGAATATAACCGGGCATGGTGGCACACGCCTCTATTCCCAGCTACTCAGGAGGCTAAAGCAGGAGAATTGCTTGAACCCAGCAGCTGGAAGATGCAGTGAGCAGAGATCGCACCACTGCACTCCAGCCTGGGCGACAGAGCTAGACTCTGTCTCAAAAAAAAAAACAGTGTTAAGGATTGGCTGGTAACAAGCATCATCTTAACAAGAACTTCACTGAGCTTTGTGACATTGGGTAAATAAGGAAGATGGAGAAAAGGCTTCATGGGGAACAGGTCTGGCTTAAAGAAAGAAAGATAGGACGGGAGCCAATGGTGAAGGACTTTGGTTTTCAGGCTAAAGGTTTTAGACTTTATATAGTAGGGAACTACATTGGGATTTTAAATGAAAGTGTGACATGATTACATATGGATTTAAGAAAGGTGGCTATGACCTCAGTGGGGAAGACCAGGGGAGGTTACTGCGGTAGTCCCTGAGAAAAAAGAGAAGGCAGCTGGGCACACTGGCTCACGTCTGTAATCCCAGCACTTTGGGAGGCCGAGGCAGGCGGATCCTCTGAGGTCGGAAGTTCGAGACCAGCCTGACCAACATGGAGAAACCCAGTCTCTACTAAAAGTACAAAATTAGCCGGGCATGGCCAGTCATGGTGGCTCACGCCTGTAATCCCAGCACTTTGGGAGGCTGAGGCAGGCAGATCACAAGGTCAGGAGATTGAGACCATCCTGGCTAACAAGGTGAAACCTCGTGTCTACTAAAAATACAAAAAATTAGCCGGGCGTGGTGGTGGGCGCCTGTAGTCCCAGCTACTCGGGAGGCTGAGGCAGGAGAATGGCGTGAACCCGGGAG
>NW_012106953.1:1724217-1724842 GCF_000951045.1 Mandrillus leucophaeus | reverse complement strand
CTCCTGACCTCAAGTGATCCGCCCACCTCAGCTTCCCAAAGTGCCGGGATTACTGGTGTGAGCCACCACACCTGGCCTTGAATATCACCTGTTTAATGAGCCCTGCTGTAACTAACCTACTTAACAATCCATACCTTCACAAAAAGCCATGTGTTCAGAATGTTCATAGCAGCAATATTTAGGATAGCCAGCAACTAGAAAATACCCAAGTGCCCATCAGCAATTGGAAGGGGTTTAATCACATACTGGAACATACTGTACAGCAATCCCAATGAATGATTGATCTACAACTACATGCAGCAATGTGGATGAATCTCAGAAGCATAATGTGGAAGAGAAGCCTGATTAAAAATACATAATGTACAATTCCATTGATATAAATAAAAGTACAAAAACAATCAGCACTGAGCTTTGCTATTTGAAAACAGAATAACAGTTACCTTAGGCAGGGTGATTAGTTATAAAAAGAGCACAGGAAATTTCTTTTGTTTTGTTTTTCTTTGAGACAAAGTCTCTGTTGCCCAGGCTGGAGTATAGTGGCACGATCTCGGCTCATTGCAACCCCCGCCTCCCGGGTTCAAACAATTCTCGTACCTCAGCCTCCTGGGTAGCTAGGATTACGGGC
>NW_012106953.1:1716923-1724067 GCF_000951045.1 Mandrillus leucophaeus | reverse complement strand
GACTAAGGAGGTTTTTTAGACTGTTAGTAATGTTCTGTTTTTTTGTTCTCCAAGCTAGTTACATAAAGGTCATATACTGTGTGAAAACTCAGAGTTGTACATTAATGATATGATACTTTTCTGTGTGTATATTATACTACAATAGAAAGTTTAGAAAATGCAATTTTTACCCCAACACTTTTCATCTCCCTTACTCTATTTTTCTGTAATACTTATCACCTTCTAATATATACTATAATTATGACATTTATTGTATTATTTCCTCATTAGATGTAAGTTGTATGAATGCAAGGATTTTTATGTCTGCTGTATCTGTCACCTTGAAGTGTACCAGATACATAATAAATAATAAATACATAAACAAATAATTATTATGTTTATGTAATAAATGATACATAAACATAATAAATAATAGAATGAATGAACAAACTATTGAACCAGGAAAACATGAATAGAATAGGCCAGGCTTAGACATCTAAAGGGAACTCTGGTTTGAGGACTTGTGTTGCTTTGGCAGTTTCTCATTCCTGAGTGCAGCGAATAGGCTGCTAGCCCCAGGCTGTGATGATCTCTTTTTTTTTTTTTTTTTTTTTTTGAGATGGAGTCTTGCTGGGTTCACGCCATTCTCCTGCCTCAGCCTCCTGAGTAGCTGGGACTACAGGCGCCCGCCACCTCGCCCAGCTAATTTTTGTATTTTTAGTAGAGATGGAGTTTCACCGTGTTAGCCAGGATGGTCTCAATCTCCTGACCTCGTGATCTGCCTGCCTCAGCCTCCCAAAGTGCTGGAATTACAGGCATGAGCCACCGCGCCTGGCCGATGATCTTTTTTCCTGCCTGTCTAAAGGTTACTTTTGCAAGGCTGCTTCTGGGCCTTTAAGCTTTCTTTCTTATCCTAAACTATTTATTCTATTTGCACCATGTCAGAAACCTTTCCATCTTCAATGCAAAGCTCAAATGCCATCTTCTCCATAAAGCCTTTCTTAGTAGCCTCAACCCAAATTCCTCTAGCTCCTCCTATGGTACTTTTATGGAGTTTTTTTCTCTTCTCTTCCCTCCTCTTCCATCCTCTTCCCTCCTCTCCTCCCTTCTCCCCCTCCCCTCTCCTGTCTCCTGTCTCGTCTCTCCCCTTTTCCCTCCTCACCCCTGCCCTCCCCTCTCCTCCTCTCTCCCCTCTCCTCTCTCCTCTCTCTCCTCTCTTACCTCCCTCTCCTCCTCTCCCCTCCTCTCCTTTTTTTCTGAGATGGTCTTGCTCTGTCACCAAGGCTGGAGTGCAGTGATGTGATCGTGGCTCCCTGAAACCTCAACCTCTTAGGCTCAAGTGATCCTTCTGCTTCAGCCTCCCAAGTAGCTGGGACTACAGGCATGCATCATCATGCCTGGCTAATTCTTTAAAAAAAAAATTGTGTAGACAGGGTCTCACTATGTTGCCTAAACTGGTCTCGAACTCCTGGGCTCAAGTGAACTTCCCACCTTGGCCTCCCAAAGTGCTGGGATTACAGGTGTGTGCCACCTGTACTTCCGCCTGGCCTGGAATTATTTTCATTCATTTATTTATTCATTCATTCATTTGGCAAGTATTTATTAAGCACCTACTAAATGCCACGTACTATACTAAGTGCTGCAGATACAAGGTTGAACAAAACAGTTATGTCTTTTATAGGACTATGTTTCGATAGAGTAGATGAACAATAAGCATATAAGGAAATGCATAACATCATTTTGGGTACTTTGAAAAAAATTAAGCAAAGTACAGAGTTAGAGAGTGATGGAAGTGCTATTTTAGATAAGTTATGAGGGAAGGCAACACTGGAGAAGAGACCCAGATAAAGTAAGGACCATGAGGAGGAGCATTCCAGATAGAGGAAACAGCAAATACAAATACCATGCAGTAAGAGCAAGCTTGGTATATGGGCCTCTTGTGAATTCCTCCGGATAGGACTGAAGTGCCTAGCAGATTGCTTTGGATGAGAAAGTTTTAAGTGATTGAATAGTTGAACCAGTTTAAAACATTGAATTTATTCAAGATCTAGTCATAATTTTTATCTATTTTGTGTTTTTCCTTAAATCAACATTTCCTAAGATGTGTTCAGTAGAATACATTCCAAATTGAATTATGCAAAATCTAGTTTCACCACATACACCAAAATGGTTCTGTAGTTAAATAAGTATAAGGAATGATGAAGATATGTACGTCTGTATAATACAGGTATTCCTAAGTCCCACAGTAAAACAAACAAACAAAAAAATGTCTAATACATTATTTTCTAACCACAACCTTCCTTTCCCATAGAACACACATTACTAATGCACAAGACAGTCGAATTCCATAGAATTCATTTTGGTGGAGCATGTTCCTCAGATTCCTTCATTTTATATTAAGTACATATTTATTAAAATCTTAATATTTACCTGCTTTCATATTTTATGAGTAAAATATAGGTGCCAGAATATTACAATGTTATTCTAATTATGCCACAAGAATGTGGCTTTTCAACATTCTCTTTACTAAGTTAATGTAATACATATTTTCACAGCCCTACCCTGCCTAATTTTAGCCTATATCTAGTGATCTTTATTAACCAAGCCGTCTCTTGGGATATTTTGTCACTGTCAGGATTTGGAGCTAAAATATCAAGAGGCAAGTTTGTGGGCCTTGAAATAAACAAATAGCAGTCAAGGAAACAGAAACAAGGCTTAGAATGCCCAGTGAGAGCTCCTGGCTGGTGACACACCCAGGCTCTGTGGGTGAATTGCCTTTGAACACAGCTCCCTCCAGGAGAAAAGATCCAGCCAATTGCTGGTTCTGACCTGTGTGTTTTTGGTCCCTTCCCCTTTACACGTCCTCTCTGAATTGGCCTGCTCTATATTACTGGTGATTGCCTCAAAACTCAGAAGTCATGGTATCAATCCATGCTGCTTTGCTCACTGATTGGAGACCTCTTTAAGTATTTACTGGTTTTCCATGGTCAGCAGCCAGCTGGTGAATGCATGCTTTAGTAACAAGCCTAAATTTGCAAACAGCTGTCAAATAAAGTTGAAACTGTTTTACAACTGTGTATAAGGGTGTTTGTCTCGAAATGCATGTGTATATACCAGAGAAAAAGCAAGAGAGAACACCTGGACTTTTGGACAAGTTTAGCCAAAGATCTTGTAGCCACTGGTGATTTTTAAAAAGAGAAAAGAGCACTTATTCTTATTTTATTGTGGGCACGTCATTTAGCTTTACAGGTTTAAAGGCAGCAGGGAAACTGCAAAGCCAGAGTTGTTTTTTTGTTTTTTGTTTTTTGTTTTTCTGAGGCATTAGTTGCTGTGAAGAAAAACAAGCCAAAGTTTTGCTTGTGGGCAGAAACATCCCAGAATGCATCTGGTGCCTGGGCAGAAAGCAAGTACTGGCAAGTGCCCAGGTGCGTTGGCTCCCGGCTGCAGTGCAGGAACAACCTAGGCGGTGTTCTCAGACTCCGATCAAATTTCCAAGATGGACCCAGTTCAAAATTATCTACTCAGCTTTCACTTATCTAAGATGGTGCTCCAAGTTTAGGATTACAGTCCTCTGAGCTGGGAGTGGAGACTATAGGGAGAAAACTCACTAGTGTTTTTAAATACCGTGAAAGGTGTTTTATCTTGTTTAAGTTGGCCGCAGCACACCTGGAAGTTAGAAATGTACTGTCATTCCTGGAGAATTCAAGGCAGTAAGAATTATTGGGGGTTAACAATTTTCAGGAATTTGGATTACAACATCTCAGCCATGGAGTTATTTTTACAATGGGACTTCTTGGTTAAATCTCTAAATTTAAATAGATATGAATTCAACATATTCTTGGATCTTGAGATCTAGTTTCCCTCATCATGGGCCAAGTAGGAAAGAAAGAATGTGAAACCCCCAAATCACAATGTATCCCCATTTGCCATCCTATCGTGAGTTCCTAGAATCTTATTTTCACACCAAGTGCTTTTTTACTGTCCACTGCAACTGTGATTGTGGTGGTGACCAGACCTGTTCCAGGGGCTCTGAGTCAGGAATGGTGATCGTGTGTTCTTTCCCACCGTATTTGTGCACAGAGTAGTGCTAAAAGAGTTTAAAATGAATGAAAGATCCATCTCTCCTACTTGTCAGAGGAAATAAAAGCCTCTGGAGTGAACTTAAAGTGCCCTTCTACCCCTACTTAAAACCTGAGACATACCATCTTTTTTCTTGGGCCCTATACCTTTATCTTTCCCCTAGCTTTTTGATTTTGTCCATTTGTATGTGTCATTCTGGTGGGGTTAAGTCACTCATTAGATGAGAGATTTTCTGTGTCTCACGTGCCTACTTTATTAGAGAATTACATGTGTAGCATCTCAAAGAATAGCTATGTTTTCCACAAAAATCTATTTTGATTGAACATAATACTGGGGGTAAAGTTTTTAAAAACTGCTATACTTGTGCATTATTTTATTCAGTTATATTCTGTTTTTTGAGGGTTTCATTGTATGACAGGCTCACTTTCAGGCCATTTTCATATTTAATCCCTATAGCCTCACTAAGGAGTCTATATCATAACCCTTAGTTCACAGATGCCCAGCACGTGTATCAGCGAGGTTATGTAACTTGCCCACAGTCACATGGAGCTAGGACTCGAATGGAGGCCTTTTGATTTTGAATTTGTTTGTCTCCCTTTCATCTCTCTATGTGTGAGGCAGTGTTGCATTTCATGGAACAGAAATCTCCTCAGTCTCTTTTGAATATATGAAGATTTCCTGGAAGAATACAGTGGAGTCTTAGAGAACCCAATGTTGGGAGAATACCAAAAAACGGGAAAGTACAGCAGTAATCTTCCCTTTCTCTGTGCTTCTTTCCTTCTGAGGTCTCATGATCTCTTGCTTCATTCCTCTCTGAAGTTTCCTCTACAAAGATCTTAGTTACTTTTGCCCAGTGATTTCAGCCTGCATTGGACTTTGGGTTACCATGATACTACTTCTTGCTCTACATGACTTTCCAGTGCCAGGAGCTAACACCTGAGAGACCCAGTCTCCTATTTTCCGTAGAATCCATATCCTCAAAAAACAGGAATACAATTGATCTAGGCAGAGCAGATTGTTCCAAAAGAAGGTGCTGTGAGAAAATAATGGGCATACCTGAAACACGCGCTACATTTTTCAAAGACACTCTATTTGAAATTTTAAAATTGGAATTACTTAAGGTTGGCTTCAAATAGCTTTCTTACAGTCTAACATGGTTTCTTTTCCACATTCCTGCCACTGATAAGTCTACCCTTTCTTGACCTATCTCACACTTGCCCTGATTGCCTTCTTAGAGGGTACCACACAATTCCAGAATTCTAATCTTTTATCTTTGTGTTAGTTATGCAAATTCTTTTCCTTCTTTGAGAGTTAAATTCCACCTCCACTTCCTCAAGGTAGCTTTCCCATATTACCCAGTAATGATATTAGTCTGTCCTTAATTCCGGGACCTTTGCCTATGAGGATGGGTTCAAATAATTTAGAAAGCAGACAAGCCTTTTAATCTTTTAAACTAAACCTCTTGGACACTCCCATATGGTTCCCCATGTGACTAAGGGCATATATTGAAAGCCATATGGTTACAATGATTAGAGTCCAAGAAAAAGCTAACTGGCCCTATATGATCAGACCAATAACTCTGACCCCCCAATATGCCATCTAGACAAAATATGGCCTCAGGTTTATAGTGGACAGTCTGAGTCCAGTGCTCAGAGATGCCACGTATTTTCCCTTTAGAATATGCCTTTAAGATTTCTCGTGATGCTGAATGATTTTGAATGCTCAATACAGTATCGAAAAAGATTTAAGTATCAAGAATAATTCTGGTATTCTGGGCAGAATTTGAAAAGCTTCAAGTCTTCTCTTAATACTTTTCTCCTTCCACAAAATTTTTTTGCATTAGAAAAGGAGCTTTATAGTAAGTTGATGGAATTATTTTTAATTAAGTGGTTTAATAAATAACAAATGTTTTTAGACAGAAGAAGTCTCTCTCACCCTCTCTGACACACACACACACACACACACATACATACACACACACACACACACACTCATACACTTGAAAGTATTTGACCAACTGCCCTAGCTGGCTGGCTGTGCTGTTTTAGAAGCAATGAAAGGACAGGGAGATGGAGGTCAGATTCTGTGCTTCCTGGATTGGTTGTTAGTCATTAGATACAAACAGCATAAAACCCGGACTTTATTAGTGATCATTATGTTATTATATATCTTTATGAGATGCATTCCCCTCAGGCCACCTAAAGTACTAGTATGTTTTGGATGTTGAACTATTTAACCATAATTATTACAACTAAAACCTCATTAAATGTATCCAATAAAATAGATTCAATGCTTCCACTTAGTTTAGGAAAAAGAGCTGTAAGGAACATTGTTCTTTCCCCAAAGAGTTTAAAATTCAAGGAGTGGCCAACAATAGGGAGTGGGGGATAAAAATAATAGGAAAGAAAAGATTTTCCTTAAAACCCTTTGTAAAGTGCTTTTTATTTTCATGCCTAACAAATGAAGCCTTCATCATCTTTGCTTCTGGGAAGAGTTTCAAGCCTAAGAAACACAATTGGAAACCTGCCGTGTTGCAGCCCATCCCCTGTTAGTAATTCTAACTGGATCCAAATGGAATATCTCCCTTCCAAGAGCTCTCTGAAAAAAGCCTCATGATACGAGATGAAACCTAGCCAATTCAACCTGGAAGGTTTCACATTTACCCTCTGTCACTAGGTTTCCCAGACGTGACCCAGGGTACACTCTCCTCTTCAATGTGCTCTCTCACCAGACCACAACTTTCACTCCAAATGTCAGTTCCTCTGCCATGCACCATCCAAAACAAAATTAATCAGAATCTGCTGGAATCCACTTATTCAAAAATTTTTGAGCATTTACAGTACGTCAAGTCCAGTACAAGATTATGTATGCACAATCCCTGTCTTCAAGGAGCTCACAGTCTCTGAAGGACTTACAGACTTAAAGCTATTACCTAAGCATAGACTCATTTATGTGTTAAACATTCTTTGTAGCATTCCTGCCAGGCATTTTAACAGGCACTGTGGTAGATACAAGTAAAGCATGGATTTTTATTGTATGGAACTTACAATCCTAAGATGATAAGACAGAGAAAGAACTCTAATAT
>NW_012106953.1:1670481-1716358 GCF_000951045.1 Mandrillus leucophaeus | reverse complement strand
TTTTTTTGAGACAGACTTTTGCTCTGTCACCCAGGCTAGAGTGCAGTGGCACTATCTTGGCTCACTGCAACCTCCGCCTCCCAGGTTCAAACAATCCTCCTGCCTCAGCCTCCCAAGTAGCTGGGATTACAGGCACCTGCCATCACGCCTGGCTAACTTTTGTATTTTTGTAGAGATGGGTTTCACCATGTTGGCCAGGCTGTCTTGAACTCCTGACCTCAAGTGATCCCACCTGCCTCGGCCTCCCAAAGTGCTGGGATTACAGGTGTGAGCCACCACGCCCAGCAGAAACATAACTTTTTATTTCTCTTAAATACCTAGGAGTGGGATTCTTGGGTCATATGGTAAGTGTATATTTAACTTTACAGGAATCTGCCAACCTGTTCTCCAGCAAAGTGGCTGCACCACTTTGCTGTCCCATCTGGAGTGTTCAGGTATTCCGGTTGATCCATATTCTTGCCAGGATTTGATCCCAAACATTCTTAATTTGTGGACATTTAAAACTGTGGGCTCACTTTCAGGTAGAGAAATAGCATCTCCCCATCTTGGCCCACTGATGTACAAAGATACGAGTAATTTATTTTTATTTTTATTTTTTAATTTTTAGATGGAGTCTTGCTCTGTCACCCAGGCTGGAGTGTAGTGGCGCAATCTCAGCTCACTGCAAATTCTGCCTCCCGGGTTCACCCCATTCTCCTGCCTCAGCCTCCCGAGTGGCTGGGACTACGGGTGCCCATCACCACGCCTGGATAATTTTTTTGTATTTTCAGTAGAGATGGGGTTTCAGCATGTTAGCCAGGGTGGTCTCGATCTCCTGACCTCATGATCCGCCATCTCGGCCTCCCAAAGTGCAGGGATTACTGCTGTGAGCCACCGTGCCCGGCCAGATATGGGTAATTTAATGCATAAATCAAGCAACTGGAATTTATGAAACATTTTGTCTGTACCCCAAGCATGCCACGCATTGTGGGCATGCAAAAAAAACGCATGAAACCAGATCCATTCATTCAGTGAATCTTTATTGCACATTTTCCCATGCTGTATTCTGAGAATAATAACTGTTTGGGTCATGAACTATGTTAACTCTTTTCTGGAAATTAGCAATACACCTTAGTGTACCAATGACTCTGAGAGATACTGCAGTAAATAAACTAGTTTAATTTGTTTTTCTCTTTAGCATAGTTTGGAAAACACTGATTTACAGTTTCATCGAAGAGAGAAAACACAATACACACACACAAGCTGTTAGGTGGAAATAATAGTACTTAAGTTCATAGGATTCAATGAAATAAATGTGTAAAAGTACCTTTTACAAAACCTGGTATTCAGTCAGAAAAAAAAAAAAAAAAACATTAAAATGTGTAATATAGGAGAAAAGGCCAATAATAATTGCACAAATTTGTTGAGCATTTATTCATACCAGGTACTTTGCTGTGCTTTTGAGATGTATTACCTTGGTTAATTGTTACAGTAACCTAAGAAACATAGGTGCTACTATTGTTCCCAGGTCATTGCGAGTCAGAGCTAGAACCCAGGTTTGGGTGATTCCTAACCAAACTCTTAATCTCTGTGTACTTAATCTCCCAAGACTAGGAATGCTCTAGGGGTCCAGAGGAAGGAAAGAGAGAATGCATGAATCCTTCTTTGTTCACCCTTAATGAGAACAAGGATTGGTAGTAAGTGTCACTCAAACTGAGATCTACAGCATCTTTAGCACCATTTCCTTTGGGATCTTGATGTAGCCTTGGGTTCCCAGTTTTGTATTAGCACTCCAGGAGTAGTGAAATTACCGCTGGAAGTATTTCTGCCTGCTTGGCTGACTTTAAGTAGAGTCCTGGCAGTTCTCTGTCAGGTCCATGGTCCCTGCCTTTCTCTGGAACTGGGTCACTGTAGAACACTTAGTAAAACCTGAATGATCTCCACCATCCATACAGCTTGAGTTTTGAGCTGTTTTCCCAGGGGTGTTGATGGAAATTCAACTGTAATTCTATATTTGGGCATGCCGTGGTGTAAAGATATAATTGTTTTTACCATTTGGATGAACAGCTGTCACAGAGGCATATATTAAATAGTCCATTCTTTCCTCATGGATTTGTAATGTTATTATTCTTATATAACAGTTTTCCTTATATTTGTGAGTCTATTTCTGGGCTCCTAGTCCATTCTATTCTGTTCATCTATTCATTTCTTTCAAAGCCAATTCACATTGTTTCAATTACAATGGCTTTTATAGGTCATCACATACCTGGTAGAGTAATTCCCCCATCTTCTCTTCCTTTTTTTAAAAAAAAATATATTAACTATTTTTGAACTTTATCTTTCCATATGAATTTTTTTTTTTTTTTTTTTTTGACGGAGTCTCACTGTGTCGCCCAGGCTGGAGTGCAGTGGCACAATCTCGGCTCACTGCAACCTCCGCCTCCCAGGTTCATGTTATTCTCCTGCCTCAGCCTCCCAAGTACCTGCGATTACAGGTGCCCGCCACCACGCCCGGCTATTTTTTTGTATTTTTAGGAGAGACGGGGTTTCACTGTGTTGACCAGGATGGTCTCATACGCCTGACCTCATGATCCACCTGCCTCAGCCTCCCAAACTGCTGGGGTTATAGGCGTGAGCCACCATGCCCAGCTCCATATGAATTTTAAAGTGAGTCTTTTAAAAAAATTAGCCGAACACTTTTTCCAGAAATATTTTGTGGTCTGGTAACATGCAAAAACAAAAAACTCTGCTTGACATGAGGTGGGGTTTCTGAATGTGACCTTTAGACCTATCTTTGAGCACCTGAAATCTTTCATTTCCTGAAGCCCCACCACTAAATTTTCAAAGCTCCACTGAACATAGAAAGTCAGAGCTTTTAGCCAGTGAATGACTAATGGTGGGAGTTTCCAGACCATGGAGAGAACAGAAGCAGAGAAGAAGATGGGAGGAAGATACAGGTGAGAGATGTTAACCCAGCCTATTTTTGAGAGTTTTCTCCTAGTACCATCCGTGACTCTGTTCCAATAATTAACGACTAAATTATCTGTGTTATCCTCTAAAAATTTTGTTCACAGGAAGACATAGTTTTGCCTTAATTATGACTCCAATTTTAGAAACTGGAGAAGTTTTGGTCTCCCACATTGTTAAAGAACCTCTTTGAGATGGCAAACAACTAGAAACCTGGATATTGTCCTTGGAAGACAAATTGGTCTTCCAATGTAAAAATCGAAGAGATTTTACATTTTTACAGTGTAAAAATCTCTTAGATCACAGTCCATCCCTATCGGGTAATATTACTGCACAAACAAGATGAGCACCAGTTAAAAGGTGATTTCCTGAAATGGTCTCATGTGGAGCAAACTGAAAATCCACAGTCCTTCAGCAAAGTTTTGTTTTGTTTTGTTTTTCTCATTATTTGATGTTTAAAAAAAAAAAAATGAAAAAAGAAAAAAAAAAACTGTTTCACTCTTCACTTCCCTAGCAGATGCTGCAAATTTCAGAAACAGACAGGCACTTTTGGGTTGAAATGAGAAATTGATCCACTTAAACAAGTACAATTCAGTTCAACATGTTTAGAAGATAGTGAGTAGGGCCTGGAGAGTACACGTCTGACTTTCAGGATTTCCTCTCTATGTTATTCAGTTGCCATAAATCTGGCAAAAGCAACACTGTCCTGAATGTGGTGAATGACATTTGTGTGTTGGGGATGTAAGAATATAGGATGTTACTATTGATAAGACCTGGAACATTATTATGTGTTTCAGGAAGTAAACACAATAATACAGTAAAGGGATACAATAAAGGACAGCAATGTTATACTGTGTCACGTTTCCCTCTGCCCTTTTTCAGAACACATAATTTTCTTTTTTTCTTCTTTCTCCAGTCTGACTCTACTGTCCAGATATTAGACTTTGCTGAGTATTTAATTTTTATTTTCTAGAAGAAAAAAACCTTATCAAATACTTATTCTTTGTACAGATATTTATTATTGAGTGCCTATTATGTGCCGGGCACTTTGCTGATCACTAAGGATATAGGAGTGAAAAGATAGTCATAGGCTTTCATGGAGTGTAATGTTTAAAGGGAGTGACAGATAATTAAGTAAATGGGAAAAAAAGCCTGATGCGTGTCATGACAGAAGGATTTGGAGGACAATATTAGGGGACACTTAAACTAATCTTGGGGTCGAGGAGGCCTCCCAGGGGAAGTGGAGTTTAAACCTCGAAGAATGAGCAGGAATTAGCCAGGTGCAGAAATGAGGAAAATGTGGTAAAATGCTTCTAAGAGAGAAAAAGTAGTCTTTGGGGCACAGAGAACAGCGCATGCAATGGTGCTGTGGCACATGGCAGCATACGTGTTTTGAGGGAGCAAATATATGAGGAAAAATCTTATTTTTAAAACTTTCAAGGTCCAGACCAAAGTACCTAACACCATTTATACTCAGTCTGTGGGATAGCATCCCTTAAATTTGGTCAAATAATAATAAATAGAAAAAGATGCAGACAACTAGACGTTATTGGGACCTTGTTTACATATGAGTCCATTCACACAAAATAAAGAAAAGTGGGCCGGGTGCATGGTTCATGCCCATAGTTCCAGCACTTTGGGAGGCCAAAGCGGGCAGATCACTTGAGCTCAGGAGTTTGTGACCAGCCTCGGCAACATGGCAAAACCCCATCTCTACAAAAAATACAAAAATTAGCCGGGCACGGTAACACATACCTGTAGTCCCAGCTACTTGGGAGGCTGAAGCAGGAGGATCACCTGAGCCCAGGAGGTTGAGGCTACAGTGAGCCATGATCATGCCACTGCACTCCAGCCTGAGTGACAGAATGAGACCCTGTCTCAAAAAATCAAATAACAATAAAATAAAATAAAATAACCTGAAAAAGAACACACTATGCTCCCCTCACCTTTGTGTCTCTGCCTCTCACTCCCAGCCCTCTTCCAAGACTGAGGATAGCATCTCCTCTAGTGTTCCTTCCTGGCTCCTTTCTCCTCAGATCTGAGTTAGATGTCTTTCCTCTGTGGTCCCACTGCACCCAGTCCTTACCTCTGTCAGAGCACTTTTCCCCCATTGTGTTTATTTTCCAGATCATTCCCAAGTTCAACTCTGAGTTCCTTAAGGTCAGAAACTGTATAAAGGAGAGAATACGAGGGAGCTTTGGAGTCAAAGAGGCCTAAGTTGAAATCATAGCCTGGCCACATACTGTGTGGTCTTGAGAACTTATTTAACAACTCTGAGTCTTGGCTTCCTCATCTGTAAAACTGGTATTATAATAGCATATATTTCTCAGAGTTGTATGTGAAGTACTTGTCATAGTGCCTAGCTTTAATAGCACTCTATAAAAATTTGCTGAATGGGTGAATGAATGAGTGAATAAATGAACGAATGCATGAATAATAAAACGTAAGATTTGTTCAAAGGATTGCTCGTTGAGAGCTATCTTGAGACTGTAGCCAATTCAGTAATCAAAGTCCCGTCAGCTCAATCCCGGGCATTGTTACCTTAGCTAGAAACTCCAGAGGCATCAGTAACCTGTACTTCCTGTAGGTAGGGAAATAAGCTTCCTACAATGCTATCCGTGCATTGGTTTATTTATTCGTCCATTCATGAAGCACTTATTAAGTACTTACTATGTGCCAGGGACTGTTACAGGTGTTAGCAATATAGTGAAGACTTGATTAGAGATTTTATTTATTTATTTGCCAGGAGGCTAAACAAATGCATTGTATAGGACACTTTTTTTGTTTTCCCCATGGCAATGCTGGGACCATCTTAGTCCTTCTCATGTTGTATCTACTGTGCCGTATCTACTCACGTTGTGTCTACATCATCCCTCCTTTCCCTTTTCATCTGCTACATATAAGTATAAAGGGATTCTTTTATATCCGGTTGAATTTTAGTCATGTGTGCTGAACAAACAGTTGCCAAAAGGAATACTTTTGATCACCTTGAAAATGAAACTCTATAGAGAGGGTTACATAAAGAATAAGGGGAGACTTACAGCCCCCCTGCCTTGCTTGTATGGTACTGACTGTGTGAATCACCTCTGAAGGAAGGGAGGATTGTGTTCATCTATCACATATGCATCATCTCACCACAGTAGAAGCCGATGCTCTTACCGGTGTTGCTAAGAGGATGAGAGACTTAAAATGATGACCAAGGATCCAATTCAAACCTAACTATTATCTCTCTTGGGTGGTCCCTATGATCTCAAGGTACAGAGGAGATTGATATTTTAGGGTTGTTTCATGAACCCACCTTATATTCAAAATGAGAACCCACCTATATTTTCATTCAGCAAACTTTAGCCGCAGGGCTGCAGGTGTACTGCTGGCTAAAATGTGATTCCTCTTCTTTGAACACTCTTAGTCTAATAGGAGAGGAGGAGACTGATCAGTGAACAGTTCATAACAGTGCAGTCCAGATGGTGGTTAAAAACTATTAATTACTTGTTTGCAGTCTAACTGGGGCTAGTTATTCAACCTCTCAGAGCCTCAGTTTCCTCATCTATAAAACAGGCATAACAACAGCATTACCTTCGAAAAACTCTTGTTGAAGAATTAGTGAGATCGTCTGTGTACAATGCTTCTTAAGATGCCTGGAACATTATAAGTCCTCAATAAATGTTAGCTGGGGTTTATTTGTTGCTTGCTTCTATAATGGTTATTATCAGAGGCTATAACAGAATCTTTTTAAAAAATAATTTACATTTTTGGCCGTGCACAGTGGCACATGCCTGTAATCCCAGCACTTTGGGAGGCCAAGGCGGGTGGATCACAAGGTCAAGAGGGTGAGACCATCCTGGCCAATATGGTGAAACCTCATCTCTACTAAAAATACAAAAAAAAAAAAATTTAGCTGAGTGTGGTGGCGTATGCCTGTAGTCCCAGCTACTTGGGAAGCTGAGGCAGGAGAATTGCTTGAACGCGGGAAGTTGCAGCCAGCTGAGATTGTGCCATTATACTCCAGCCTGGGTGACAGAGCGAGACTCCATCTCAAATAATAATAATAATAATTTACACTTTCATTTTAGATTCAATGGATACACGTGCAGGTTTGTTACCAGAGTATATGATGCTGAGGTTTGGGCTATGAATTATCTTGTCACTCAAGTAGTGAGCATAGTACATATGGTACATAGGTACATAGTACAAGAAGTAGTGTTTCAGTGCTTGACCACCTTCCCCCTCTCCCAGTAGTCCCCAGTGCCTGTCATTCCCATCTTTATGTCCATGTGTACCCAATGCTTAGCTCCTGCTCATAAGTGAGAACATACACTATTTGGTTTTCTGTTCCTGCGTTAATTCACTTAGGATGATGACCTCCAGCTGCATCCATGTTGCTGCAATGGACATGATTTCGTTCTTTTTTATGGCTGTGTAGTATTCCATGGTGTTTATGTACCTCATTTTCTTTATCCAATCCACAGTTGACAGACACCTAGATTGATTTCATGTCTTTGCTATTGTAAATAGTGCTGTGATAAACATGCGAGTGCACGTGTCTTTTTGGTGGAATGGTTGTTTTTGTTTTGCATATATACCCAGTAATGGGATTTCTGGGTTGAATGGTAGTTTAAGTTCTTTGAGAAATCTCCAAACTGCTTTCCATAGTGGCTGAACTTATTCACATTCCCACCAACAGTCCATAAGCATATAACAGAGTCTTGAACAGAGGAGCACTGTGGGAACACTGAGAGGATGTGGCCTATTTGACCCAGGCAAGGTGGCATCAGAGCGGCATATGGAGGGCTGAGGAAGAGGTAAGCAGAAGGAGAAGGAGTGGCAGGACAGTCTGGGCCTCCTGCACAACATATCCACAGTTGCCAGGGCGTGAAAATACCACACCCATTCCGAGAAGTTCTGTAAGGTGAATGGGTGACAGCCAAAAATGATCCTTAGGCACAGGGCTGGGGAGACATAACTGCCATAGAAAATAGTTTGAAATTTACTCTGTATTCAGTAGAAAATCAGAAGAGATAGCCAGAGGAAGTCTTCCAATTATTCCTTTTAGTTCTACCTATCACCAGCCTACTCAACAAACAGACGTGACTTTTAGCAACATGAATGCATGTCTGCACACTTAGAAAGTATGAAATATAGTGGAGGAAAACAAAGAAATTCTGTGATAATAAAAGCTAACATTTGTTTAGAACTTTACAGATTACCAAGAGCCTTCATATGCAAGATCTGTTTCAAGCCTTATGATATCCCTGTGATTTGGCATTACTAAGATCTCTAATTTGTATAGAGGGAAATTGAGGCATAGAGAGGTCAAACTACTTTTACAAGGTTGCACAATTAGGAAGTTATGAAGTTGGGGCTATAAACCCATGTTCTTTCCCCAAAGCTCAGGCATTTTGCAGAAATATCTTTTCTACTATTGCAAGTCTTTCATTTTCAACCTAAAGTGTCTTTCCATGAGAGAAAATTTTTAATCGTCTATTAAAAATAGGTCTTCCTCTCACTGTTTTGCTTCTCTACTGCTGAAATCTCCTTTACCAGCATTTCCCTAGTCTTTGCCTCAGCTATTTTGTGTCTTTGATATCTGGACTTTCCAATTTTATGATCATCCTATATCTTAACTTTCTCCAGACCTAGACAACTAAGAGGGTTTGCGGTTTAATTAATCTGTCACTTCACTGCAGGAGACTTATCCATTTTTAAGGTGATTCTGTCCTTATTCAGCAAAACTGCCCTCTTCTTCACTACCTCTTGACAGAAGCAGCTTATCCTGATAACCTGACATTTTCCCACCTTCCCTAACTTTCTCCCTGCACTTTCTTACCTTCTGCTTTGCGCAGAGTTTCTCAGTCATATTCTGTTTGCTCTAAGCCAGGAAATGTTCGAGATGTGAACTACTTGTATAGGAAAAGCCATTAGGTGGAAAGGCCTTGTGATCAATGGCCACCCTCATGTTTCCAGGGCCTCTTAGGAGAACTCATGGAATCTGCCTGCATTTCCCCGGTAGTCTCCTAGATCCCACGCCCATAGATGGGACATCCCATGTAGCGCTGTGGGCCTGCTGCACTCCACAACATAAACCCACATTCCACATCAGTCGTCTCACTAGCTGGGTGGTCCAGACTCCATTCTGGGGAGCCTTGCCAACTGCTCCTGCCTGGCTACCGGGCAGTCTGTAAAGCTTTGACATGTGTGGGAACTGTGCTGAAAAGTGAGGCAGTAAGGCTGAGCGCAGCAAGTGGGTGCATTGGGAATTACTATAAGAAAAAGGAGGTCCTCCAGAGGCCTCAAGACTACCCAGCAACAAAACATGCAAACAGTGACTCCATCATATGGCGACAGTGCCGTCTGCAGCTTCTCCTCTTGTACCTCTGCCCATCGCGACTGCAGATCAGGAAGGGAAGTGGTGTGATTGAACCTCCCTGATTGATGAGGGTCCAAGTTTTCTGTCAGTAGCATAGTGGGCTGAGTGTCCTACCAGGGATCGTCCATTCCAGCCTGCTCACTGCAGAGGTGCTTCATCCTCTTCTAACTTCTCATTCCTGAAGTCTTTTCCTCACTGAATCTTGCTCAGCTCTACCCAGCCCCAGTCTCAGGGAGCCCCTGCATGCCTTGCCTTCTTCAGATACAGTATCTTTAGTAATCATTTTTTATAATGTGACAATTGCCTGGTTCTATTTAAACACAAAGATGCCATCATCACTGGTTTTGAGGTTAAGCCTCAAGTCTACTGGCCTCATCCATCTGCCCATCTGTTCCAAACATCCTCATTGTCATAATACTCCCCTACCTTAAAAAAGCCCTTTACAATGGGCCAAGTGCTTCCTCAAACATCCTTTCATCTGATCCTTGTGAGTGAGATCCCAGTCAGCCTCATTATGGGCCACATTCGACACATATAATTGCTTCATTTTACATAGGCTCAGAGAGGTTAATTGGCAGAGCCAGCGCTCAAACCCATGTTTTTTGACTCTTACGCTAGTGCTATTTCCTCTACAGATATTCAGGGGACAGATAGACGGTGACAGTGAGGGCTAACGAAATCCAACCACTGTTACATATGCTTATGGGCCCCAGTGACCCTTTTCAAATCAGCTCCCCAGTGTCCTTCTCTACCCTTCCCACCAGGCGAAAGACTAATCCTTCTAAAAACCCTCTGCTCTCTGTTTGCTACCTTAATCCCCAAGATCCCATCTGTTATGTCTCTGGATGCAGATACACATGGCCCATTTAACTGCATGATTCAGGGCATAATGAGAAAGGCAAGAAACTGGGACAAAATTTCCTGATTATAGGACAGGCACTGGGGTCTCAGGAAAGATTCAGGACAGGGGCTAGCAATGGATATCATTGTGGCAGACAGAATACAGCACCAGATAACCCGTGGGAATACTGTTATGAGCAAAATGAAATTCAACGCAGTTTCTTCAGGGTGCCCTGACCTGTGGATGGATCACATGGTTGGAAGAGCGGGAGCAGTGATAGAGATCCAGACCAGCCCTAGGGTGCCAGCCCTAGGCAAGGCAGCTCTTCCCATTTTAGAGGGCCTGGCCTGCAGAGACCCCATCTTAGTCACAGACAATGGCAGGAATCCTCCAACCTGAACCAGGTTCAGGGTAGGAACTTTGTTTCGAGAACAGAGGCAAAGCCTTTTTTTAAAACCACAGTCTTGGATCTGGGTTGCACTTGGAGCCCAGCTTCAAGGCAAAGAGGAATGCTGGGACTGGGAAGAGGCAGGACATGGCATCCCTCAGTTCTTGGCATTACCCTCACAACCTGTATTAATCAGGATAGGTGAAGTTATGTAGCAGTAACAAATAATGTCAAAATCGCAATGGCTAAAACACAGTATTTTCTTTCTTACACTAGATGTCCACAATGAGGGGAAGGGGTTCTGCCCATCACAGTCACTCTTGGGCTATAGGTGATGGAGCAGCCACCAACCAGGACATTGCCAGCTGCTGTACCAGAGAGAAAAGCGAGTCCTCAAGTGGCTCGCATTAACAAATAAATTCTTAGCCAGAGAGAGAGACACACATTACTTCAGCTCACAACTCACTGGCTTGAGCTAAACAGTAGTCCCAGCGCCTACAAGGAGGCCAGGATATTCAGTCCTACCATAGGCCCAGTAAGCAGAGAGCTGCAGACATTCAGTGAGTAGCCCACAAGGAGGCTTTTATCTACTGGGTTCATGATGGATTAGTATCTTCACCCTTAGTTGGGAAACTAAAGCATCAGTTACAGAAACCTGAAATGTATCAATTTTCCATTCATTTAACAAATATTTATTAAGCACTGCTATGAGTGAGGCCATGCTGGTGGTTGTAGATACAATGGTGACCAGATACAGTCCTTCTTTCAAAGAGCTCCCAGTCTAATGGAGAAGAGAGCAAACCTATACAGTGTGACAAGAGCTTCAGTAGAGAGAAACCCAGGAATCTATGGAAGCACATGGGAGAGGTGACTGATTTAGGCTCAAGGGTGAAAAGATCCATTTGAGGAAGGCTTTTACATTTACATATAACTCTACTCATAAATATAGATACACATACACACACACCACAAAAGAAAAAAGAAAAAAAAAGGGAAGAAATCCATAATTCCTAGCACGATTTATCCCCTATTTCCTTCTATCCATATAGCATAGTTGTCCCTACTCTTTTGAGACTAAATTTTAAAGAGGAGAGTTTCTGGTTTTATCCACTAACGGTTAGGTCTAGAGTTCTGGTGACTTAAAGGTAATTCAGTTTGAAAGGGAGTAATGGCCATTCTTTTTCTCTCATTCTGACCAAAATTTTCTTCCTTACACTCTTCCACTAAGACTTAAAATTCCTGTTTTATTTATTTATATGATTAATGTATAAAATATACTGTAAAACTGTAAACATTGTCTGAAACCCGACATACAATAATTCCCTACCACCTTAGCTTACAGTAGCTCATCCTTGAAGCTTGAGTCACCTAGCCTCCCATCAGTTCACGTGTGGCCTGCGGATCCACTGCGTCAGAATCACATGGAGCTCGTTAGAGATTCAGAACTTCAGTGCCCCAGTCACCCCCTCTCTTAACACCTACCGAGTAAGGCTCTGCCTTTTAACAAGATCCCAAAGTGATTCATATGCACATTAAAGTTTGAAAAGTCCTGACCTAGCGGAGAACAAGAGAAATTGGCCATAAGTTAGATACATTTTGATACCAAAAAGGAGACCTTTATAAATCTGAGTCATGGTGCTAACAGGAAGGCAAGTGTGGGTTAGACTTCAGAAGCTGGCAGAAGAAGCAGACTATAGAGTCCTGTGCAGAAGAGAGTTGCTTTTCAAAAATGAGAATCTGATGGAGAGGGGGAAAAGCAGCAAAAGGGAGGTTTGAAGGCACTTTTGCCTGGGGATACTCTTGGGAATATTTGATGGTCTTTATTGGAGTTTAGAAGTGAAGTAAGGGTCCAGAAAAACCCTCCCAATTACTCTTCCTTTTCCCCCTACTAAATCTGTGTGTGCAAAGTTCTTCCCTCTGCATGCACTCCCCTTCACTGACTGGTACCTCCAACACTGATCATGAAGATAATGTGAATCTATTAACTGGAAAGTGCTTTACAGCCTCTTTAAAGGGCACTTAACAACTGAATAGCGCAAACTCCAGTGCTAGGAGACCCAGAGGGACAACCAACGTTTGCACTTTTAATCATAAGTATGGAGAAAAATGTATAAACTAGCTACTGGATTTTTGAATAAAAGTTTTACTTAAAATGGACTTTGATGTATAATCATATTCTTCCAATATTAAGGTATTCTACATTTTACCTGTTCCCCAGCTAGACTGTTTCCAGTAGCTTTTCAATCCACTATTCACTGCCAGGTGTCTGGTTCTACATGTGTATTATTATTATTATTAGCCTTTGGCTGCTGAAGTAGCTAAAATGGGGAATTTAAATTTATTTTTACAGAACTCAAAGTTAGGTTACCTTAGCTAAAATAAAATCTGATATGCCAGGAGTGATATCTCAAGTGAGTGAGTGAGTGGCTAATTTTTTCCATAACGTTTTTCCATATTATGGCTTTAACTGTATTTTATTCAAAAACTTGTCTGTGATTTTTGGAGCACATTCAGCATGCATTCCTACCTAGAGGACCCCATGTTGAAGCTAATAGCTTCCTGTTGCAAGGTATTAAAGACCAAACCCTACAGAGATTATATTCAAAATTATTGTTATGATCAGGATGATAGGCAAAGACTATCACTGGCACTACTATAACTTCACTAGCCACACTTCTTAGCAATATTATTTGCTATATAACTAACTATGTATAATCAAAACTTATATACTAAAATGCATATATTATAGAGCAGAAAAAATAAGGGGAAGAATTTACATGAAGGCATTTGCCATTTTTTATTTAAACTATTCTCATAGGCATAAAACCTAAAACTCACCTTAAGAAACAAACAAACAAAAAACCTCCACATTTTCTTCTGCTACCTCTCTATTTTTCTGCTTTTCAGCCATACTCCTTGAACAAAATTATCCCCAATCCTAACTCCCTACTTCTCTTCTCGTTTTGTCTCAAACTCATTTCAATCACATTTTTGTCTCTAGATTTCCAGTGAAACTGCTCTTGTCAAAGCTATTAGTGGCATCTACATTGCCAATTCCAGTGATCAATTCTTAACTCTCAGCCAGGCACAGTGGCTCACATCAGTAATCCCAGCACTTTGGGAGGTGGAGGCAGGCATATCACTTGAGGTCAGGAGTTCGAGACCAGCCAGGCCAACATGGTGAAACCCCATCTCTACTAAAAATTAGTCAGTCATGGTAGCAGGTCCCTGTAATCTCAGCCACTTGAGAGGCTGAGGCAAGAGAGTTGCTTGAACCTGGGAGGCAGAGGTTGCAGTGAGCCAAGATGGTGCCACTGCACTCCAGCCTGGGTGACAGAGCTAGACTTATCAGGAACATCAAATTCATTAATCAACTCCTTTCCTTGACATACTTTATTTTCTTAGCTTTCAGGACACAACTCATTCGTGGATGGGGTGTCCAGAGGACAGTTACTGGACTTCTTTTCATCATCTATACTCACTCCCTAGATGATAGCATCCAAATTCATAACTTTCAATATCTTTTCCATGCTGACAACTCCTGAATTTCTATTTCTAGCCTGTTTCTCTCCTGAACTCCAGACTCATATATCAAGTTGCCTTCCTGATATCTCCACTTGGATGTGTAATAAGCATCTCAAACTTGACATATCCCAAGCTAAATTCCCTATTTCCAACTCCTCCAACTCCTTCCCCACAAAAAGCAAAACTGTTTCACAGTCTTTCCCATCTCAGAAAATGATAACTCTATACTTCCCTGTGCTCAGGCCAAAAATCTTACAGTTGCTTATTAGTGGCTCTGCCTTCAGAAACTATGTGGAATCCAGCCACTTCCCACTGCTGCCACTCTGGTCCAAACCCCTGCCATCTCACCTCTGAATTATTCCTGTAGCCTTCCTTACTGGTCTTCTTTCCCCATACAAACTATTCACCACATAGCTGACAGAGTGATCTTTAAAACATATCATGTCACTCCTCTGCTCAAAATCCTCTAATGGCTTTTCTTATTATTCAAGTAAAAGCTAAAGTTCCGAAAGTTGCCTACAAAGCCCCCACAGGATCATGTCTCCCCTGCTTCTCCACCCCCGTGCCCCACCACCAATCTTCCCTCTTCTTGCACAGCAGCACAGTGGCCTGCTTGCCAGGCTTCAGGTGGATGGAACATGCTCCCACCTCAAGACCTCAGGACTTGAAATCCCTCCACTGTGCACAAAGCTCTCCCCTCACTTCCTCCAGGTCCAGTGTCATCTTATCCCAGAATTCTTCTCTGCTCACCCTACCCTCCTGCCTGTACCAGCAACACACCCCGCCTTCAGCCCTGTTTTCTTTTTCTTTGTAGTATTTATCATCATATATTATTTGTTAAAATGTCTATTATCTGTCTTCCTACACTAAAATGTTGGTTTCATGAGGGCCAGAGCTCTGGTTTATTTACCACTGTAACCCCAGTTACTCTTGTAGGCACGGTAGGAACTCAAATATATTTGTTTTATGGAAGGAAGGAAGGGAGGGAGGGAAGGAGGGACGGAGGAAAGATGGGGGTAAGGGAAGAAGGAAGGGGGGACGGGGAGGACGGAGGGAGGGGTAATCGCTCAGTGTGCTTTGGTTTTTAAGACTTCAGTTGCATGCACTTTTTCAGATATCAAGGTATGCATAACCAAAGCACATCTGTCTTTCCAAACTGGATTTAGATTCGCCATTTACTAACTAAGGAATATTGTGCAATTTAGCTAACTTGTCTAAGCCTCATTTTCTTCATCTATGAAATGGGAGGAATAGTAAGATCTACGTCAGAAGAATGTTGTAAAGGTTAAGCAAGGTAATCAGATTGTTTAGTAATATGCCTCCCACATATCAAGCCCTCAATACACACCAAGTATTATTATTATTACTGGTTATTCTTCACATAGTTAATTACCTTTAAAATTACTACACTTTAGTATTATTCTCAGAAATTTTACATTTTGTATAGTTTCCACATATCATAAGAAAGGGTTACTAGAAACATTTGGCTGATTCTTTATCTCCCTTATTTGAGCCATTTAAACAAATCTTTTCTATAGTTTCTGGATCTGTTCTTCCTAAATTCAAAAAAGCCTCAGATTAGAACACAATCTGAAAGCACTCTAAATTGAAAGCTTAGTCTTTAGGATACTAACAATAGTCATTATAAGGACCCCTTTTTAATGTCCCTAAGGTCCATAATTCCACACAAACTAAGCTGAGAGGGACAATCTGCATATTTGTGTTTATATGAACATAGGAACCCTTCTTCTTCTTCTTCCCAAAGGCTTTTGTAAAATGTCATCATAGTTAGCTTTTATCCCCACAAAAAGTGTTCCTTCTAGAATCTGAGTATCTCTGCTCGACAGTATGATGTGTACTGCCTTCAAACTTAGGAGAGGTGGGGACTCCAAAACATCAATAGAAGTAAGGTGTGAGAGGCATGGTGGAGGGACACGGTCTGGCAAGGGTCTTGAATCTGATGCAAGTGGCAATCTGGTAATCTGATCACCACTAGAAAGCTTCCTGTGGCTGCTAGGAGCAGGATGGGCAGAATGACCCTTTGATCTCTAGCTTTCATCTTCTCATCTTTCTCTCCCCTCCCCTTCACTTTTCTGCTCTCTGCTCACTCCTAATGTGAACTGCCCACCCACCTTCCCCCCATGTACACGTAGGCAGTGTCTGTTCTCATGATCAGTCAGAAAGCAGTTCCAGATTCATGGTGTAAATTGGAGCACAGTTCACTGAACCAAACAGTCTATCTACATGAGATACAGAGACCTAATCAGAATTCCTGATATGAGTGGATCATTTATTTAAATAAGTAAGTTTAAATAAAGTTTAAATAAAGATTTAGTTTTGAACAAAAGGACTTTAGAAGCAACCTTTGCAAACGATGCCCCAAATACCTCTTTTATGTACATTCCCTAGGGCCAGCCATACATGTATTATCTCTAATACATACCTCTCCTGATTCTTTCCTTTATACTGTACTGACCTGAGAAGTTAAATAATAATAATAGTCACTATATTAACTGAGCCTTGTCAGTATGAAGCACCTCATATGCATTATCTCCTTTAATCTCTACATTCATGATTCAGTATCATTAATGAGAACATCAGATACCTTAAGACAGGAATAACTTGTTCAGGATTTAAACCCAGGTCTGTCTAAGTACAAAGTTCATATTCATAGTATCCAATGCCGTAATGCCTGCAGAAAATTCATTTATTTTTCAGGTCACTTTGGTCTTCCCCATGGCATAAAGGATCTTCTACACATTTTGGCACACATGGGTCATCACCAATATGTCTTCATGAATTGCCCCCCCCCCTTTTCCTTTGCCTTCTTAGCACTTTCATTTTATGGTTTGTCTTCTACATCTATTGAATTGCCTCAATAGGAAACATGTCAGAAGCTTCATTCTTTTATATTTCACAGTAAACCATAATGAACAACCATCTGGAGTACGGTGTCTACAAAATACTTTTTACAGATACTTTCTCAATTAAAACTCACTGCTACCCTGGGAATTAGGCACTTTACTACTTTTGTAGATGGGGAAACTGGGGTTTAGAAAAGTGAAGCTACTTACTCATTGTCATATTACTCCTATATCAAATGCAGATCTTATATAACCAAATTGTACTATTATGTAGTAGCTTAAGTTGCTTGATGTTTCCATATGAAGTGCCAATAGTATAGATTTACCACTGCTTTAGATCAAGGGCTCTGGCCAGCTTGGTTTTGTATTATTTCTTTTCGGATATTATGGAAGGGCTCTGAAGTCAGGCTGCCTGAGATAGACTTTTGGCTCAATCACTGACTAACTAGATGAAATATTTAGCTTCTGCAAATGTCAGTTCTCTCATCTATAAAATGGAGACACTAATAGGGTGGTTAGTACATAGATGGTTATTACAGTTATGAAATGTGATCGTGTATAAAGTGCCCAGTGTAGTGACTGACATGGAGAAAGTTTCCAACACATGATAGCTATTACAGTTATTGATGAATTAATGACTCAATCATGCATTGGAATTTCTTTGAGATTTGCATACTCCATGATTTGGAAATTGCTTCAGTGTTCCATGCCATCTACACATAGTTTTAAGCCCTTTAACATGTAATTGATTTAAGTCTTTGTTCTAAGACTTTGACATAAGCCCTCAAATGTTACAAGTGGAGCTTCGAATTAGAGAAGGATAAGCAGACCAGTTCAAGTCAAATATTGTTTTAAAAGTGTGTTTGTGTGAGGTGAAGTTGACGTACCCTAACTACAGAGATAACATAGAACCATTTAGAGTTTTTTCTACAAGTTGAATTGAGTCAAAATAATCAGATTGGTTGGTTTATAAGAATATAGTTTGAGACCATCTGAAAACCTGAAAACTTTCTTCCTACAGTTCATCACTGTTTTCCTTCACAGTTCAGAGTTCACTGATGTTAGTTTTAAATGTTGATTACAGGAGGCTGTGGTTAAGTTCATTTTCTGAATGTGGTTTCCTCTCTGTCTGCTTTGATCTTAACGTGAGTCAACGACCATTATGTCATCCCTGTCACAAGGATTCGTGTGAAGAGCCTAGTTACCAATAACAAGGTGGTCTTTTTGTTTGTAGAGTGGCATTGTCATTTCCCTTTCCTCAGTGAATATACTTAGTTTAAAGAAATTGCAGCTCTATGCTAAAATGCTGAGTATACTGGGAGAATTGCATATTTTATACTTTTGAGACAGGAAAAGTTCCTTTGTCCCCCTCACAGGGTGTGCGATGGGGGTGTGACTCGCTTCTTCAGTGCCCCGCTGCTCAGACCTCTAGGGGAGCATACATACGGGCAGGCTGTGGGGCTCCGACCCCATGGCAGTGTCTAGGGGTGAATGTTTACAGCTCCTGAAGCCTGTGGGTATGTATTACAGAGAGCTCTCTTAGTTTGCTGTCTATAGGTGGCTCGTGTTAACCAGCTCAGTTAGACCCCCTTCCTTATCACAAGGACAGAGGGATTTCTGTATCCTGGGTTCCTGCCTTTGTGTACAGGAAGAATCAGATCACACGTGGGCTTGGAGAATGAATGCAAAGTTCTATTTAGTGAAAGTAGCTCTCAGTAGATGGGGGAACAAGAAGGGAGATGCTCTTTCCCTGGAGTTGGGCTGCTCAGTGGCCCTGGCTCTCCTCCGATAGCCCCACCTCATCCCACCAGTGTCCTGCCGATGGCCTGCAGGCACCAGTGCTTGTCCGTGTGCTCCTCGGCCAGATGTCCGCTTGTGTGTCTACCTGCTAGGGTCTGGGGTTTTTATAGGCCCAGGATGGGGGTGTGGCAGGCCAAAGTGGTCTTGGGAAATGCAACATTCGAGCAGGAAATGCCTGTCTTCACCTAGGTCCATGGGAGTGGAGTCCTAGCCAGGGACCTGCCTTTCTCTACCCAGTACTTTCCTTCCCCCATTCCATGTCATTTAAAGGGACCACACTCTTCCCTTCCCAGCAGTCCTGTATCCCTTTGTGGTTGGATTTTATACTTTAGCTTTTATATTGTAGATGGACTAGTTATAGTCTACTACATGAGCTACTGGAGACCTCACATTACTTAATTCTGATTACTTTGAAGAGAGAAGTGAATAGATACAAAGAATCCTTGGGGTTATCTCATTTTGTTGTTCTTAAATGTGATACTTGTTATTGGAAAAACAATATGTTTGTTGATACATAACCTACTTCCCCTGATCATTTAAAAATTTTCCATTAACCCTTGTCCCTCACCTCTCAGAAACCTGTATCTCATAACTCTTCTCTTTTTACCTGAGCTCCTAGCAGTTTACAGGCAACATGGTCATCAGTGAAATTACATGTTGAAGGAGAGAAAATAAAAACCCTCCAAGTTAGTCTGTTAAGGTGAATACATATGCTATTGCATGACTAACTAAGAGAGATAGATAATGCCCAGACGGGTAATTAAAAAACACACAGGAAAAGGGAACATTGCAGAAAATGATGGCAGCATTAGTTGACTTTATAATTCTGTTGCCTTGTGAAACAGAATTATTTGAAAGAGGTTTCTAAAAATGTTTTTGTTGCTTTTCAAAGCATGGTGCTTTGACAACACAGAAGCTATTTTTATGTAGAAACAGTAGTGAAGGTATCTTATGTTCACTGCACGGCTAAATTATATCAACTTATTGTGTTGCTCAAGGAAACAAACAGATTTCAAAGGTTTATTCTAGAAAACAGTGTTTAATCAATTTCTTATACTGTCTTTGAACATAATCTAGTAAGCAGATGTGGAGTTAACGGCTTATTATGTTCACACTCCCTATATCCATTCAGAGTCTGCCAGGCTCAGAATAAAAGTCAAGACATGTGCACATAGAGACTCTGTAGATGTTTGTAGCATTTGAAATTAAAATAGTGAGAAGGCTGCCTAGGCGTCCCTTCAGACATGGCACAGTGGAGCACAGAGACAGGAAATATGCCAGACTGCCTCTGTAGGAGGCTGCTGCGAACACGTGCAGCAAGGAACAGGGAACCGCTTAATGATTAATCACTGTCAACCTTTGTTCTCGTTAAAGACTTGATTGTTGGACAAGGCTTGTAATGAGGGACTGTTTTGGTGTCTGTTGCTATGAGATTGTGTTCACTGATCCTCAGTTGATGTAAGCCGCTGTTCTCTTTTTGCCCAAGTCGAATGAACTTGAATGAAAATGCTCTCACAGTGCCTGCTAGTGGTGCTTTCAGAGGAGGTTCTGGGCATTCTGTTTACCAAATGCTACTGCAGCTCAGAAATAGAGAGCAGATAACCCAAGAGTTTGGCTCAGCTGAATTTTGGCATATGAGATTTACGAGATTTTGGCAAATATTTTAAAAGTTTGATTCTAAAAGAAATAAATAAAAGTAGATTTTATGGTAGTAATGGAATAAAAACCCTTCAACACACCCACACACCTTTTCTTTTTAACAAGCACAGATATTCAAGAATCAAAATTTAAAATTGTTACCATTTCTCTTGACTTCTATAAGTAAAATATTAAATTGTGTTTTGCAAACCAAATTTTTAAACCACCAACTCATGTGAGAGGTGGGAATGTGTCTTGGCATTTTCCTAAAGGCTAAGAAAAAAAAATTCCATTTATTCTGTCATCGATTACAGCTTGCAGACTTTTATATAACCATTTTTTTGTTTGCTTGTTTTTAGATTCAAGGGGTACATGTGTAGATTTGCTCCATGGTTATATTGCATGATGATGAGATTTGGGCTTCTATTGATCCCGTCACCAAATAGTGAACTACCCAATGGGTTTGTCTGCCCTAGCCTCTCTCCCAACCTCCCCCTTTTGGAGTCCCCAGTGTCTACTGTTCCCATCTTTATGTCCATGTGTATTCAATGTTTAGCTCTCACTTATAAGTGAAAACATATGGTATTTGGTTTTCTCTTTCTGTGTTCATTCACTTACAATAATGGCCTCCAGCTGCATCCATGTTGCTACAAAAGGATATGATTTAATTCTTTTTTACGGCTATCTAGTATTTCATGGTATATATGTACCATATTTTCTTACTAATCTACTAATCCAACATTAGTAGATACCTTGGTTGGTTACATGTCTGCTTTTGTAAACAGTGTTGCAATGAACATACAAGTGAAGGTGGCTTTTTGGTAGAATGATTTATTTTCCTTTAAGGTAGATACCCAGGAATAGAATTGCTGGGTCAAGTGGTAGTTCTATTTTTAGTTCCTTGAGAAATCTCCAAGCTGCTTTCCACAGTGGCTGAACTACAATTCCCACCAGCAGTGCATAAGCATTCCCTTTTCTCGACAACCTCATCAACATGTATTATATTTTGACTTTTTAATAAGAGCCATTCTGACTGATGAGAAATAGTAAGCATAACCATTTTTGAATCTTTATTTTACCGCAATAAAATATCAATGGAATATTTTAAAGGAGGAAAAATGCAGTATTTTTAAACTTTAAAGAATATTTTTCTGGATCAAAGTGACCTTATAAAACTCTGAAAGTCGTCTAAACATAATTGCATCATTATCGTGAAAATACTTTAAAAATATATACTTATATGAAAGTACTAATATAGAACAACTAAAACTGTTAGTGATATTCTCAGATTATACTTGCTATCCCCAGGAAAAATTTTTCTCTCTCTCTCTTTCTCTCTCTTTCTAAGAAATACAATCTGCTATAGTTTTTTGATGTATCTGCATGAAGCAACTTTTCTTGTGTTTTACATCTGTATATAACTTTTTAGTTCAAAATATTATGTGTCTCTATTGTTCTCTCTTTTTTCATTCCCCACTCTTCTTAACTCATCTACATTGTAATCAGGGAAGTTGAGTAGGGACTGTTTGTACCTCAAGAAATCTAAAATGTAGCATCCGTCGGCATCCTGTGCCCCTACCTGGTCTATAGGTAACTATGAATGTTCTACTTGATTCCAGAAGTGATCTTGTCTAACCCAAGGACCTGTCTCTTGTTAAGTGTTACCTACATATAAAAGTAGGAAGGGACTGGGGAACGGCCAATCTGCCCCTGTATCTTCTAGTAGATTTGCTCTCAATCTTCCCACACAGGAAAATCAGTTTTTTATATAAATCTCTAAATAGTAATCCAGTTTTCTTAAAAATAATCACAATGTATGACTTGTAAACACTTCAATTTTCAAAATCTTGCTTCTATGTTTAAATATGTATCCACATATAATTAGGATATAGAATGTAAGTTTTCTCTGAACACAATATGTATCTGTCAAAGTTATAATGGGGTAATATAATTAAGATAGAAATCAGAAGGTTTACAATGATAATGATAACTATAATTGGTTTGGTCTTTTAAGACATATTACAGTTTGCAGTAAGTAGATCATTCCCAAAGTTCTAAATTATTCCTGATTCAGTTCACAGAACTGCAGTCCTCTAAGGAACATCTTTTCATAACCCACACCTTATAAATCCTGTTAGGCCTGATCGTTTTTTAATCCTTGACCATAGATATTTACATTAAGGAATACATGACCTTTTTGTAAAATTGGTTCTTGAACAGATGTCCTTGGGCAATGTTTCTAGTAGCTGGCCTAAAATCCTAGGGCTGGGGGAAAACGTATCAAAGTAAATCACTCTCTACACAACATTGTGAATTATTATATGCATTTAAATAGAAACACTACAGCCCTCCTTTACTGTAACAAATGTTTACAGGTAAATAACTGTACTTTTCCTGGCTTCCCTAAGAAGTGAAGCTATATATCAATGCTCACATTGTTTTCTTCTACCCTCTGAAGAGCAGTGTAGTAAGTAGTGAGCACACAGTTGGTTCTCCTAACGTTAGATTTGACTGGAAGATATTCACCACATACCAATAGTCTCTCTTTGATTTCTTTTGTAAATAACAAATATAGTTACATTACTGAAATAAACTAAATTATTCAGATCTTCAGTGCTTTCCCTATATATAAAAAGAAACCATTCCACTTTCTCTTATGACCAGGACCAAGTTAAATTCAAAGATTAGTACCTTCCTGGTATAGAAAGCAATAGTAGGGTATTTGAATGGACGGCATATTATCTGGGGAAAACCCATGAACCCAGCTGCCAGATCAAGATGAAGAAAATATATGAGAAAATATTTAGATTTAATTAAGATGTAAAGGAACAGTTGCAGCACTGAGGTGCAGAAGGACTGCTATACATGCTAATGGCCATCTTTAGCCTTAAGTGATTAAAGGAACTGAATTGTCCTTCCTTCTATATGACCTATATGGCTAGTCAATTGCACATTAATATTACATCTAACAATATTATTTTGCCTCCAAAGAACTCAAAATACTTTCATTTAGTTAACTCTCAAAATATCTATTAACATACCACCTTCCCCAAATGAAGTACTATTGCTTGCCCAATACCTTGAAAAAAGCAACTTTTAAAAATGGTGCTAGAATCTCAGTGGTGTCAATATAACTGTGTCTTCAAGAAGAAAACTGAAGTGAATACCTGGCAAGGGTTAGATAAATATGATGAACTTCAACCAAAAATCTATCAAGGAAATCATCTCCTGGGATGAGATAATCAAGCTGTTCTTTTTATACCAAAACAGCTAGTTGACTCCATTAGTTTAGTTAAATAATTTTTAGGCCAATTATTTGGCAACATGTACGTGAAGCAAATAGTTGACTGATTTTAAATTTCCATGATATTCAGTGATGTGGCATTTCTCATGCTTGGCTCAAGTTCTGTTAACTTTATGGAGAAGAAGGCAGTTTTTAAAATTCGTTTTTGTTTTTCTTCTGAGGATGGCTAGATAACAATATTTTCAAATTCTAAGGAGGATCTAATTGGCTCAAATTTAGTCACAGTTTTGATTTAAATATTTAGAATTGTTCAGATATGTACTCAATGAACTGTTATTTGGATCCAGCCAGCAGCTGAAAAGTTGTTCCAGTCCCAAATGTATATCATTTTTAAAAAGCACCACACGAATCTGGAAAGTACAAAACAATGTAAACATTGGTAACTGCACAATATATCAGTCTCCCTTCCTGCATTCTCTCCTGATCAGCAGTGAGGAACATAAGCCGCAAATGTTTACCAAATTGAAAAATCACTGGACAGTTATGTTCAAATCACGGATCTGTTTTCAGTTACAAGTAACAGAATCCAATACAACCAACCTACTCAAATTGCCGAGGGAAAAAAAAAGGTTAAAAGTTCATGTAAATCTGGGTGTGATGAATTTACATTCAAGGTTTTCATCACAAATGAAAAGGTTTATATATTATATTGAACTGACAGTAATAAGTATTCCCAGGTAATACATGTTTTTATATGATATGTAATGTTGATATTTGTCATTTCACTGAAAAATTTTTATATACATGTTACTTTCTTAATAATATCTAAATAATTATAAATCATGTTATAAATGCAGTTTATCTGATTTTCAAGTAATTATTGAGTTTTTACTTAACAAATATATACTTAATGTGGACTTTCAGTCAGGCTTATATATTCTAATAGGAGTGCATAACTGAATAAAACAGTTCATGTTCTTAAAATAACCACTGTGTAGTAAAAGAAAACATCCATTTAAATAAATAATTGATATATTATTTAGCAGATAAATGCAAGATATAGTCATATCTTGTCTCGCCAGATCCAAGTGATATCAGTTACCCATGTTGGAAAGGTGCCAAGATAGACCTACCTTATTCTGAATTTTCTATTTTGATGAATTAATGTAAAGAGTCATTCTGTTAACCCAAAGATATACTAGAAATCTTTATAGAAGAAAAACGCCTTTAAAAATGGTTGATATCGGCCGGGTGCGGTGGCTGACGCCTGTAATCCCAGCACTTTGGGAGGCAGAGGTGGGCGGATCACGAGGTCGCGTGGCTGGCGGGCGCCTGTAGTCCCGCGTGGTGGCGGGCGCCTGTAGTCCCAGGTACTCGGGAGACTGAGGCAGGGGAATCACTTGAACCCGAGAGGCGGAAGTTGTAGTGAGCCGACATCGCGCCACTGCACTCCAGCCGGGTGACAGAGTGAGAATGCGTCTAAAAAAAAAAACAAAAACAAACAAACAAACAAACAAACAAAAAAGTTTGATATCTAGAAATAATTTAGGCTTACTAGTCTACCTAGTCTTTGTAATTCCAAACAAAAAAAAACGAAACATTAAAACACTTCGTGTGTGTGTGTGTGTGTGTGTGTGTGTGTGTGTGTGTGTGTGTATAAGATACTCCTGGCCAGGCGTGGTGGCTCACGACTGTAATCTCAGCACTTTGGGAGGCCGAGGCAGGTGGATCACCTGAGGTCAGGACTTCAAAACCAGCCTGCCCAACATGGCGAAAACCCATTTCTGCTAAACATACAAAAAATTAGCCAGGCATGGTGGCACGTGCCTGTAATCCCATCTTCTTGGGAGGCTGAAGCAGGAGAATCACTTGAATCTGGGAGGCAGAGCTTGCAGTGAGCCGAGATCGTGCCACAGTACTCCAGCCTGGGCAACAAGAGCAAAACTCCATCTCAAAAAAAAAAAAAAAAAAGGATACTCCTAATCTTATTGCTCAAAATAATTAATAAAAAATTTAGGTACTGTTTTCTATGTTCATAGTCATAGAGTAGCATCAGATCTGGCAGTAATTGTACCACTTATTTGATCAATGTAGACAGACAAAATAATGAGACCAAAAAAAAGTTGACTTTCCTCATTCTTCTCCACAGTAGACTTTTCATTTAAGGTTATCATTTTTCTAAAACATCATTTTGGTACCCTGCAGATCAAAGTGTGTTTATATAGTTTGCATAAATAAGATTTGGTAAATAACTTGATTTTCTGGGAATTGATCCAAGTGAAACCTCTAATCTTTTGAAGTTCATCCCTTAGTGATTCTTAGGGAGAACTCAGCTTTTTTGAAGTCCCACTGAAGTATTTAGTGGCTTGCTTTGCTAATCCAAGAAAGACTTCATAGCTACATTTAACAGAGAACACATGGCTCCTTTTCTAATGTCCTCTCTGGCCTTTATAATAGTACATTCAAAAAAGCAATCATGTCACATTACACTAGACAAACACATTGGAAGATGTTGACCACAGTCACTATATTTTATTTGTGCACCTAGATTTCTATGTCTGATAGACAACCTGGAATAACCAAGACATTCTCTCATTTCTCATGAAAAAATATGTCAAAATTTGTAGGTTACTTCGTAGGTTAATACATTTTGTATATTTTAGTGAAGAATGGAGAGATTCAAAGTATAAAAATTATCTCTAGCAAAATATTTTGTATTCTTTTTATAGTATTGGGGAAAATATGAATCGTTTGGTAGAATTAGTTGAGAAAAGTCAGAACTTATTACCAGAGCTGTATAATTCTACCCTATGCCTTGAAAATCCAGTCCAGAATTCAGTCTAATATATTTATTCAACATTTCCATTCCCAAGCTTCAGTGTATTTACTTCAAATGTCGTCAGAAGACAACTAGCTTGATCCCCCACTCTCCACCCTCAACTGAATCAATCTATTATTTGTTCAGTATAGAGGCAAAATCTTTGCATGTCTTGTTGATAGGTTGTATTTTTGACTCAATGAAAAAAAGAAATCAAATTATTTCATTACAGTGGTAATTATTTTTCCTTCGATTAAATAAAAATGAAATTTCAACTATTCTAGCACTAGAATGGAGTTGAGAAATTATAGTCTAAGTTCCAGATCTTAAAGTTGGAGAAAGTAAGGCCTAGATAAGACATAAGGGAAGACTGAAAAATTTTAAAGATTTACAGTTAACATAAAACAGATTTCTAGAAGAATCAATTAAATGTCAGTATATGTGATAAGAAGAAGTAAAAATTGTCAGAGGAGATAATAGTTAAAATAAATGCTAGCATTTCTTGGTAACTGTCTTGTTCATTTGTGCTGCTGTAACAAAATACCACAGAATAGGTAATTTATGAAGAACAGAAATGTATTTCTCACTGTTATGGAGGCTGTGAAGTCCAAGATCAATGCACTGGCATTGGTGTCTGGAGAGGGCCTGTTCTATTGATTAGGTGCCTTCTCATGGTGGCATTCTTCCATGGTGGTAGGTACAAGGGCAAAAAGGAACTGGACTCACTTTCTCAATCCCTTTTATAAGGTCACCTTATCCCTCTCATGAGGCAGAGCCCTCATGACTTGATCACCTCCCGTAAGGGCCCATCTCTTGTGCCACCACCCTGAGGATTAAGTTTCAACAGGAATTTTGGAGGAGACCCCATTATTAAAACCATAGCAAACACCTCATAGGGGCCAGAGACTGTGTCACATATTTTATTTACATGATCTTATTCAAGCCATACAGCAATTCCGTGAGGAAGGCACTATTATTTATTCCAAAATAGACAAGAAATCAAAACATACAAAATTGTATAATTTGCCCAAGAAAGACAATTAGTAAATTATGAAGCAAATATTTACACACAGACATTCTAATTACAAAAGCTACATTTTTTTCATCATTACAATATATTGTCATGGGATATCACGTGAGACATGTGAGAATTTTCTTAGATTTCACACTTTGCTGTCTTGAAGAGTATAACAAGCAGCTAAGAGTAGTCTATACAATTTTCATTAAGGTGAAATTCCGGAGTCAAAATTACATAATGGGTTTTTTATTCCCAAGGGAAAGATCTTATATTTTTTATAGAGTATAAGAAGCTATCTTTGGAAATCAATTTTTTTATTCCAGATTTGTTTCGTGTATAATTTGGCCATCATTTTGATTTAAGAACTAATCCTTTAAAAGGGATTTTCTTTCTTTGGAACTGTGGTATCATTTACCCCTTCTTTAGTCTTCATTACTACTTGTTTACTGAATTGCCTTTATTTTTAATGAGAACAGAAAATGTTGATAACTTGTCCTATCCCAAACCATAATACTTTCCAAACATTTCTAGAGGAATTCACAATTTTAGGGTATAAAACTAGTTTCTAATGTATATCCTTTTGAAATGAATGCTTTTGTGAAGAGAAAGTATAGGCCTGATATACAACATACCAAAGAGAAAAGAAAAGCGGAGGGATAGTTTATTCAACTCATATAATAAACTCAACAAAAGATAAAATTACTCTTAAATACAATTTCCTAATCTTGTTTTAGTTGGTAGAGGCAGTGGTGATAATGCTCAGCTATTGCTAAGTTTAAGTGAGAATATTTCTGGATAATTATTGTTTGTTGATTTATTACTAATATTACTATAAATACCATGCTACCATCACTATCTGATGATCAGAAATTGTATATTATTTAATCTAATGCCTTGTGTTATATGTATGATATTCAGAAAATTTATATGATATTCAATTAATATCAAATTGACTTAAGTATAGATATTAATATTTGTTTTGAATTTGTTGTATACCAGATACTTCACTTACTTTATGCTATTTGTTCTTAATCATCATTGGAGGTAACATTTATTAAATATTACCCCTATGCAACTTAGAAAAAAGCAGAGTTGGAATTTGAACCCAGGTCTGTCTGATCCCAGAATCCACCTTTCACTATTGCTGCCTACTCACTGAAATCGCTTTTTGAACAGAGGGATTTTTAAATGCATATACATTGTGTGTATTATCTTGTTTACTAAGCTCAATAGCCTTTAAAGTACTCTTGATTTTAAAGACATACATGTGGGGAAAAAAGACAAGTTCTGTAACTTGTACCTCCTTATCTTTAAAATGTGAATAATAATTAAAACGGAACTATTGTGGGGACTCATTAAGATAATAAATGCAGGCCCTCAACACATGGCTTGGCATTTATCTTTCAAAAAATGAGAAGTATTAATACTAGTAGAACTCTTACTCCATCAGTGTGCCTTCTCCCTGCCTTCTAACACATGCACATCATCTTCCTCATCATCTCCATCATCTTTCTCATCATACCCATCGTCCTCCTCACCATCCCCATCATCCTCCTCATCATCCCCATCGTCCTCCTCATCATCCCCATCGTCCTCCTCATCATCCCCATCGTCCTCCTCATCATCCCTATCCTCATCATCATCCCCATCCTCCTCATCATCATCCCCGTCCTCCTCCTCATCATCCCCATCCTCCTCATCATCATCCCTGTCCTCCTCATCATCCCCGTCATCCTCATCATCCCCATCTTCCTCCTTATCATCCCCGTCATCCTCCTCATCATCCTTGTCATCCTCCTCATCATCCCCGTCATCCTCTTCATCATCCCCGTCGTCCTCCTCCTCATCCCCATCGTCTTCCTCATCATCCCCGTCATCCTCATCATCATCCCCATCCTCCTCATCATCCCCATCATCCTCCTCATCATCCCTATCTTCCTCCTTATCATCCCCATCCTCCTCCTCATCCCCATCCTCCTCCTCATCCCCATCCTCCTCCTCATCATCCCCGTCGTCCTCCTCATCATCCCTGTCGTCCTCCTCATCTCCATCATCCTCCTCATCATCCCCATCATCTTCCTCATCATCCCCATCATCTTCCTCATCATCCCTATCATCATCTTCATCAGCCCTGTCATCATTATTGTCATTGTCATCAAGATCTCCATCATCATTCACCACTAACTTTTCTTTCCTAAGACATTCTATTTGCCAAGGGCCCTTCTAAGGTGGCACACCCATAAAAACAACATTGGCTTCAAAAATGTTGCACAACCTTTGCCTTTCTCCCCTACTTTGGTTTTCCAGTTGCCTTTGGAAAGAGCCAACATTTTCAGCCCATGTGCCTCACAGCAGAAAGTTCTGTCCTCATTTTTTTCCTTCACATTGCTTCTTCAATCATTCATGTATTTTTAATTCAGAAAACATCTATGGAGAGTCTGCTATACCCTGGGAATTTCACAATGAACATGTCCCAGCCTTCAAAGCACTTAAAATGGGAGAGAGGTATAAGCAAATGACCAATTATGATATAGAGTGACAAAGGCTGCCTAATAGGCCGGTAATGGGTCTTACAAAAGCACAGGAGAGGGGCACCTAACTCAGTTCTAGGCAGTCTAGAAGAGAACTGAGGCACTCTAGGAAGAGAAGACTTCCTGAAAAAAAATTACATCTGAGTTGAGCCCAGAAAAAAAGGATGTTTGCCTGGAAGGAAGAGGCAGAGAAAGAGTGTTCCAGACAGAGAGGATATGACCATATACAAAAATTTGGAGAAGAGAAACAACTCTGTGGGTTTGGAGAACTGCATGTAGTTTAATATCACTATAGTATAGAGTGAGGAAAGGATGTGTTGAGAGAGAATACTGGAGAAAGATGCAGAGGCCAGATCATGGAAGGCCTTATATATCATTCTTGGGAGTTAGGACGTGATCCCAAAGCTAGTGAGGAGCTATGTATGATTTTAAGCTGGGAGTACAGTATGATTTTAAGCTGTATCCAAGGGAAAAATCATTTTATTACTTTCATAAATACCAGCATTGGCGGTGGGGAGTGAGGGAGGTTGAGTTCTCAACCTGAGCTCTATGGATAGTCTGTGGATGTTTAAGAATTTGTCAACTCCCTGAAATTGTAGACAAAAGTATTAGTTGTATGTGTGTTTGGGGGATGGGAAGAGACACAGAATCCATAGCTATGAAAATCCTCAAAAGGAACTATGATCCAAATCAATGTTTGAAACCATTGCTCTACAGGCAGAAAGCTGAAAGCTAACTTATAGAGCAGAAATTTGAAATCTGCCACAAAGAGTCCTTCTAAAACTGAAGAATTTCTGTTTTAAGAAAAATTTCTCATTCCTTCCCCTGAGTTACCAAACTCTTCCCACTCCACCCTGACCCACTGACGTTTTGTTCCTGGCCACTCTCCCACTGAAAGCTGCTTTCTCACTCATAGAGCTGGTCTCTGTGCCAACCCATAATACGTGTCCACCCCAGAGGCTAAGAATAGACACAGTGTCCTGGTGACTTAAAAATTGGGTAATATCTGAAGAATAAACTCTATAGTGACTATAAAATTCATTCTAATAATTTGAAATAAACAGATTATAAACATATGATTGGGGTTTCTCTGCAGGGTGCAGGAGAAGGTACTGAGCAAGTAAAGAAAATTCCCTATTAAATAGAAGGGGAAAGCAGCTACTATTCACAATTGTGAAGGGGAAAGAAGAATACTAAACCAAATACTTTCTTCTGTTTTTTTCAAGCTCGACCTTCATCTCCACCACCCAATCTCTCACTCCCAATAAGTTATATCAGATAAGCTACAATTCTTTCAAGCAAATAGACTTTGTTCTGTTTATTTCTTCTTAATGTATTTTCCCAGATTTGGGATCTGTGTTCCTCATCTCTCAGTTAGGTTTGTGATCTTGTGCAAGTCAATTCCTTAAACTTTCTGGGCAGCGTCTTCATCTGTAAAATAAAGTTGGATGAAAGTTGCTTTTTAGTTCCTGCTGTGTGTAATGGTTACTAAAGTGGAAGGCTATTGTAAAGAGATTTTATGATAAATATTTCTTGTTTTCAACTTGCCGGTTATCTCAAAGGATTGCTGTGTACTTCATCTAAGGCATTTTTAAAATGTAATGTAAAAGACCAAAGTACCTTGCATTATTTGTCCAATACAGCCAAGTATAGCAAGGGTCAAGAAACTTTTTCTGTAAAGGGCCAGGTAGCAAGTATTTTAGGCTTTGTGTGCCGTAGGTCTCTGGCACAACTATTCAACTCTGTTATTATAGTGGGAAAGCAGCCACAGGCATATGAATGAATGTGTATGGCTGTGTTCCAATAAAATTTTATTGACCAAAAATGGTGGCAGGCGGGATTAGGCCATCATGTCATAGTCGGCTGACCCTTGAAATAGAAGACTGGAAGATCTGGTAACCTGAAGATAGGAGGGTTTCATCCCTTCAGTCTTTTCTGTTTACAAGCTGTTTCCTGGATGATTTCCTGACAATTGTTTTGTTGTCGTTGTTGTTGTCATTGTTGTGTTAAATAACAACTGCTCAATTATTTTGGCCACCCACAACCACCTCACTGTTAATGCCCCAAATAAATAACTTTGAGTGAGTGGGTCTGCCAACTTATTGGGAATCTGAAACAGTTGAGACAACTTGTTTTTTAGGCACAGAGATAAATAAATGGCTTCATCAGGAGACAGTTCCGAAGATGAATAGCCAAAAGGAACAGTTGAGCAGTTAGTTCATTGGGACAGAGAAAGAAAGACAAAAAGAGGGAAAGAGAAGGGGGTAGGGAGAAGAAAGATTGATTGAATAGCAAACCAGTTTGTGAGATCTACTGTACAGACTTGCCCAGCTGGGTACTTTATCTTGAATTTGTTTTGCAAATTGCAGATGCCTAGCTCTAGAAGCCAAGAAAAAGAAAAGGCAGTCATCCCACGCCAAAATACTCTCATGGATCTCAAGTAATTTACATTACTTCATTTTTGTGGGGGGAAAATCGCTGTACAGTCCCCTTCTAAAATAAGTGAAGAGGAACAGAGAGCTATTTTACCCAACTGCCTAGAACAAGACAAATATTTTGTAGAGCTTTTTTTTTTATTTTATTTTTTATTTTTTTTAATTAAGAGAACAATACCTGCCCGGTAACTTTGCCTATGTTGTGAAAGTTACTGTGTCACTGTTCAGCCCACAAAACTGCTTTAACTGTAAAACTGACTGAATCCAGTGAGTCTTACTATTTCTGTATATACTTCAATGAAACCAGGGATATTTTGTACCCCATTCTACCTTTTGCTGAGATCAGTCCTGCCTGATGGAATCCTTACAATTCCATTGAAATGAAAGAAAGAGGTAGTCCCAATGATTTTATTAGTGAATATCTTTTTTAAAGCTCTCTAACATATTGTCCATGATTTACAGAGACACTTTATCAAAGTAACACCCAGTAGCCAGGCCTGTCCTCTGCTTTTGGTTATTGAGATTTACAAGATTTCCTTCACACATACTATTTCTTTAGCAATTTATCCCAGAAAATTTAAAGAAAAGGGTAGTGGTGAATTCACTGGCAGAAGGCTGGGACAGTGGGGTTTGTTCTTAATTTTTTAATCTGGACTTTTTTTCAAAAGGACTTCAAACTGCCTTTGAGAGAAACACAATTAATACAAAGGACAGGTAATTTGTCTTCTAAGGGAAAAGGGTACCCATTTGAAAGAGTTCATGTGTTCTCCTAATTGTCTCCTGGGTTTGTAGACATAGTTTACAACGTCAGTGAGCTAGTACTTCCCATGGTGATACATAAACTAGATATTAAATGAATGAAGTAAAAAATTGGGGAAAGCATTTTTAACCAGATTTTTTTCCGTAAGTTAAAACATGCATCCAGCTTCCTTGTGAGCTTACTTAACTTGTGAGCATGTTTTATTTGCCTCAAGTTAAAAGATTCGGTCATCATATACCTGATTTACCAAATGGTCTCCTAACATCCTTGAGACCATTCTAGGAAATAAATCATCCATCAGTAGCACAGTTGGAAAACTTAAAAGTATAGTCAGGTAGCAGGATTTTCCAGCAGGCTGCATAAACTTTGTTACCCTCCTAATGCAGGGCTGCCCACAATCCAGGGTGTGACTAAGACTATCTCCACTCCTTGGAGGTAAAAGCCTTGTAAACAAGAACTGTGTCCAAATTATCTTCATTTCTCTAGCACCTGGTGAAATGCCTGGGACATAGGTTATACTTAGTCAGTACCTGCTTTTTTAGAAAATAAGTGAATGAATGAAACCCATCATGTCAAAAGCATTTTCTTCGCTCAGATGCTAAGAATAGCAGCTTGGAGTTCTGAAGAGCATTCCAAATAATACATCAAGAATGTTTCTGTAATTTTAGCAGAGGTTGAAAGATCATTTGCTAGGGATGTGGTAGAAGAAAGTACAGTTTGGAGATTTGGACTAGAATGGACAGGTAAGGAGGTTGGGTAGGTAGATCGATGGATGGGATGGATGGATAGATAGATAGATAGATAGATAGATAGATAGATAGATAGATAGATAGATAGATAGATAGATAGAAAGAAAGAAAGAAAGAAAGAAAAGTGGATAAATAGGTAGATAAAAGCTTTGCTATATAGGGAAGCTTTTGCTATATAAAGAGTCTAGTATCTATATAGAGTATGAGTCCAAAATTCTTGAGTATAGCAGTTCGATCAAGAATATCTAGCATCTTCTTAAATGGCAGATGAGGTTGGAAACATTTTTTAAAAAATATATGAATGCATTATGAGATCTTTACTACTGCTTTGACATAATTTTAAAACATTCTCAGAGTAAAAGAGCAGAGATGAGATGACTAAATACTAGCAGTGGTTAGGGATAGAGCAGTGAATTTCTAATAACAGGGCCAAAGACTTAGAGGAAGAAGATGCTCACCAGCGGGCCTTAGAGTGAGCTCAGGACCACTTGTGTACAGCTGAGAAATATTGAAATGAAGATCTCAAATTCTTTTTGATTGGGATGGCATTTTGAGAAAAAGATGTATCCTACTAAGAGACTGTGATTCTAAAACTCATAAAAATGTCGTTTGTTTTAGGTTCATAAGAAGTCCTTTTAGTATCTTTTTACTGCTTTATCCCCAAGGTCCAGAAGAATGCATGATGTGTAGTAGATGCTTAATAAATACTTGGTGAATTAATGAGTAAGAGTGCAGTGAGGGTAATAATTCTAAAGATAGATTGATTGATAGAACCTTATTAAAAGAATACAAATATATTTTCATTGGTCTGGCAGTCCTGTGCTGGGTTAAAACAAGGACCAAGAAGTTTTATCCATACTTAAGCACTGGCATGCTACACTATCTCAGGCACTAACACTATAAAAAGACTTTAAAATCTCTAATGCGCACGCACACACACTCACAAACGTGGAAAACTATCTAGAAGTGCACAATAAATATACATTACTGTACACTCATAATTGATTTAAAACCCAGGAGGCTTGGATCTGAAACCTATTTTGTAGGTTAGAACCAAACACTATACTTTTGTAGGTAAAAACGGAAAAAGAACATGTAAAATGAAAGATCATGAAAGTTCTTGATTTGAACCAGTCATTGACTATTCCTTGCTGCCAAATCAATCTTTAACTACAGTTTCTCTAGAAAACTGGGTTTTCTATCATGTGAAACACTACATTGATGGAAATAGCCTAATTCTTTCACAATCTCACACACACATGCATGCACACAGGCACACATACTCTCATCTATCAGCTGAGAATGTGCCATTTTTACCATGCCTCCATATGCACTACAGGAGAAAATGTGTGTCGGGGAAAAACCAGATGATTTCTATTAAGTTCTACATAGGTTGAGTTTAAGGCAAAGAGTGAGGCTAAGTATGAAAATCAAAGCCAATGCATCGAAGCAGATTTTTCTTTCAAACTATTTTATGTCCTAAAGTTTGCACAACGTGTTGGCAATGACAGCAAGCTTGTATAAGGAGGTGTTTTGTGTTTTACAGCAAACATAAGGGCAAAAAAAATGCAAGGGCAGCCAAATATTACTTCAATCATGAATTCAAAGAATGTGTGTAGTAGGTACGTGGTAAAACCCATGAGCTAGGAACTATAAGATTTTTAAAAATTTTACAAAATTCCAAGAAAGAGTTTATCTCTTATTCTTTCCTCCATACCAAGGCACCTCCCTTCACCCCAGCACTAGTTTCAAATTTGGAAAACCCTTCAGACCCTAAGGGAAAAGGGTCCCAAAGTATCTTTTGGTACCATGAAGGAAGGAAACTCTATTTAGCACAGTCTATCTGTTTGATTAGAGAGAGAAAGAGACATAGTTACATTTTCCGGCATGCAGATCTTTTATAAATCTTAGAAAAGGGTGGTTTTCCAGAATTCTCTGGAAGTTATTTTGGAGTTCATCAATTCTGCCAACACTGAGCACTCTGTCTACCTCTTTTCTTTCTCCTCATTTTCTCCATTTCTAAATACATTTTGGTCTGTAGAGAATAAAAACCTGCCTAGCACAGGGTAGACATTCAGTATACTTTGTCAAATTCATTAATGGATTGATGGATTAATGGGTGACTAGGCATCAGGTGATCTGAGATTGATTGAATGATTGATTTTTCCTTCAACTTTTAATTTCCTGGGTACATGTGCAGGATGTGCAGGTTTGTTACATAGGTAAATGTGTGCCGTGATCTGGGTTTTAATCTTAAGACACTAGTAGGTGTCATACCACCTAATGGAAATGATTGCTTTTTGTTATCATAACTTTGGGTGAGTGGATATGTGGAGTGTGTGGTATGTGTAGCTTGTCTTTCCAGATAAACTGTATGCCAGAGATCTTAAACTCATATGGCCTACATGGACCAGGCAAGTGATAGAAATGAGGAAAATGGGTGGGTATAATAAAGTAAGGAGTAGTAGAGGCTGCTGTGGCCAACTGGAGAGCACAAAGAGCAATTTGTGTTTCAAACACAATGGGGGCCAAACACACCACATCTGTAGTCCAGGTACACGTACAGTGTGAGCTCCTTCACAAGACTCATTGGATATAAAACATCTCTCTAATATTTAAAAATACAGAAATAACAAAATAATAATAGTTAAAGTGTATCAAACATCTCTACTAAGTCCCTGGTACTGTTCTAAAATTCATCTTGTCAAATTTTAGGTAATTAATATATTACCTTTATGTTGCAAATGAGGAAACTAAGGCATGGTACTTAGTAAATATACATGATTGCACTATGCATAAGTAATTGGATGTTAAGAGAATAAAAACCAGAACAGCAAAGAGCAAAGTTAACAGGGACCTGAGCTGAGCCCCTAAGCAAGAAAGCAGCATACCCCAAAAGACAGCCCATCAGAGAATGATACCCCACCCATCTTCTGGCATCTTCAAGTAGGAGGATGAAGGTAATTTCCCAAATCCCTGGATGGCTCATAATCTGCAATATAACTGAGACCTCTACATTTCGGAGAGACCTGATACAGAACAGCTTTCTGTAGTCTGCGAGTTCTATCTCCTTTGTTTCACAATGAAAACAAATGAAAACAGACTATTGTTCCTATGTGTAGAAATAACTTTAATAATTATGAGCGGCTATTGTTTAGTAATAGGTATTGGATTATCTCCCCTAATTCTTGTAGGGAACCTGTGACATCTATACTGTTATTATTTCCTTTTTACAGATAAGAAAACTGAGGCTTAGAGAGGTGAATTAACTTTTGCCATATCACACAACTAAGTGTCAGAACCGTGATATGAACCAAGGTGGACTTATCTCCAGAGCTTATGGTCTCATCCACTGCAGGGCAAGGAAACGAAGACGAAAAGAAAAGTGTTTTGAATTTTTCTACCTATGCTTGTCAGCTACTTCCAAAACCAAACCAAAACAAACAAACAAAAGAAACCACAAAATCTTATTTTGAAAGTCCTGCGTAAAACTCCAAACTATATCAAAGAAAAGAGCAGACTCTTTCTATTCTGGTTCAAGTGGAGAGTAGAAAGCAAACTACCATCTCCAATACATTCTCTCGCACCTTGATGTCTTTCCCCACCACTTCCAGCTGTCTTTACGCTTCCCTGATCCTGCCTCTTTCCCCCGTCACAGGCTCTGCTTCCCTGTCCTTAGTCAGGGTGCACCCAAAGACCCAGTCCCCAATCCTCCATGTATTTCTCCTCCTTTTGCCCTCCAAGACACTTAGCTCACAGATCCTCATCTCCTGCTATTCTGTCAATGACTCTTAAGTGCTTGTCTCCAAGCCCACGTTCCTAGTGGCTTATAGAACACAGGGGGTGAAATCTTCTCCAAAATTCATGATGGATTTAAAATTGAAAGAACTGACTGGTCATAGGGGTGTAAATATATTAGAGGATGGTTTCCTTAAGCTGCTCCATGGGTGTACCTCAGAGATGGCTGTGATTATTTTTTACTAACTGGTGAAGAGGATCTCCCCACCCTGTCCTCACTCCCCTGTCCTTCTCTCCAACACACTTCCTTCCACCTTCCTGACCTGAGGGTGCTCAACCCTGGGATGAGTGCTGCATGAGTTCATGGGTTGGCCCAGGTTTAAAGTACAAAAATCTTTCTTCTCTATGCTTCCTGTCTCAGGTGACAGGCAGTAAAGTATACTGATTGAGAACTAGAGTCATGGGGTCAGACACACCTGGCTTCAAATCCTCCTCGGCCACTTACAGCTATGTGATCTCTCTGAGCTCAGGTTTCTCATCTGCCAAGTTGGGTTAATAATACAAGTTCTTGCTCATTGTTTTGTTGGGAGGAATGAATGAGATAAATCACGTAAAGCACTGACCACAGTGAATGGCTGATAATAAGCCTCAGTGGATGGTCGCCCTTAGGATTATTTTATAACCCTTTGCTTTTGAGGCAGCTGGTGAGCTCTGTAGCCCCAGAGATTACAAAAGGCCAAGGCTTTCAGAGTGTGGCTTACTTATTTATTTATTTCAGCTCGGCACATAAAGAGAAAGAAATGAAAGAGAAGAGAATTTCCACAGATGGTGTACCTACTACCACTACTCATGTGGTATCATGGGAGTTGCTTTGTGGTTTTGTTTGTTTGTTTGTCTTTGTTTTGAGACAGAGTCTTGCTCTGTCGCCCAGGCTGGAGTGCAGTGACACAATCTCGGGTCACTGCAACCTCCACCTTCTGGGTTCAAGTGATTCTCATGCCTCAGCCTCCTGAGTAACTGGGATTACAGGCACGTGCCACCACACCTGGCTAATTTTCATATTTTTAGTAGAGACAGGGTTTAACCGTGTTGGCCAGGCTGGTCTCAAACTCCTGACCTCAGTGATCCACCCGCCTCAGCCTCCCAAAGTGCTAGGATTACAGGCATGAGCCACCACACTCAACTGCCTGCTTTATGTTTTTATGTCTTATAACCTCACACAGTTTAGTCGGTGAATGACAGCTGGATTTTTTTTTGCCAGGTGTGGTGGTTCATGCCTGTAATACCAGCACTGTGGGAGGCCAAGGATCTAGGATCACTTGAGCCCTTGTGTTTGAGACCAACCTAGGCAACGTAATAAGACCCTGTCTCTACAAAAAATGTAAACGTTAGCCACCCCATCTCTACAAAAAATTTAAAAATTAGCCAGGTGGTGCGCGCCTGTAGTCCCAGCTACTTAGGAGGCTGAAATGGGAGGATTGCTTGAGCCTGGGCGGTTAAAGCTGCAGTGAGCCATGATTGTGCCACTGCACTCCAGCCTGGGTGACAGAGTGAGACTCTGTCTCTTAAAAAAAAAAAAAGAGGGAGTTGGATTTCTTTTGTTCCCATGTATTCAGTGTTTCCCAAAGCATATTCCCTGGACCAATGAGTATCAGAATGACCTAAGGAGGTACCCTGATCTATAGCCTCAGAATCCCTGGGACAAGTCCAGGGCATCTGCCTTATAAGCTGATTCCCAGATCATTCTAATCAAAGTATAACAATTTTTGACTTATTGTTTATATCTTATGATCTAAAATTTGATTTTGCATTTTCTTGTGTTTATACACATAAGCATTTCTCCCTCACTTGGGTGATAAATTCTCTAAGGTGATAACCATATTTTCTAGTCTTCTTATAACCCTACTAGTGTACTAGTGCAGAGCTCAATCCTAAATACATCACTGGGAATTAATGAGAATATTCAACTGGGTTTAGCTTACTGTCTTGCAGAGTCCTGATCTGTCAATGCCAAAAAATTGGTAGAGACCTCAAATTAGAAAGGCAGTTCACCAATACCCAATATTATTTGATATACAATTGAGTTTTTAATCAATATTTTCTCATTATCAGTGTGTCGGGTATTCTTTTACTGAGATTCTTGTGCCAAGATACCTGAATTGTTGACTGGGGATTAAAATTTACAAGTCCCTGAGAAGTGAAGTCCTTTCCAAGTTTGAGTTTATGAAACAGAAACTTACAGGCCTTCCTGCCTCTCTGTCACAGAAAGCTGGGTAAGGCAAAATGCCTTCTGTCTAAAATGGTTTCAACTTTTAAACACGTGAATTAAAACATGATTTTCATTGCAGGATCAGCAATGATACATGCTAACTTTGGGAAAAGGAAGGATCTGTTAGGTTATGATGTTTATTCCTGAGAAATTGAGAGGTTTGCCATATGTTTTTATGGTAGTTTTCTTTGAGGTTCCATAAACACCTTCTGGAATGTGGAGGTTCCACCATCAGAGTCCTATGGGAGCTTTTCCAGTGCCCTAATGTCATTAACCCAGCTGCTTTGGTTGCTGTAATATGCAATAATTTCTTCTACATTTAAAAAGCGATTTTCTGATCTCCAACCCATTTAACCATGTTTGATCTTTAATAAGATCAAAAATGTTTGGAATTTGAGTGTATGATCTTTGTGTTATATTTTTCTCTTTTAAATTCACAGTAGCTTTTCCTTCCCCCTTTCTCTTCTTTAGGATCAACACTCTGTGGTAGGCCAGAACACAGGCCCCAGTCCAAGTCCCAACCCCTGCTCAAATCCAAACACTGGAAGTGGTTACATGAACTCCCAGCAATCACTGTTGAATCAGCAATTGATGGGAAAGAAGCAGACTCTACAGAGGCAGATCATGGAGCAGAAACAGCAGCTTCTTCTCCAGCAGCAGATGCTGGCTGATGCGGTAAAACTTTCTCTTAATTTCTACTGAACGGACCTGTTGACCCACCAGAGGGAGTTTATTCTTTTCCATTTATATTTACTGTGCCTACTTACGTGACAGCAACAAAGATGTCCCGACTGTAAGAGAGGATAATTCCATACATTTAGTGTACTGCAGAAAGAAAAAAAATCAAACTTGATTTAACAGCTGCTGGACACTTGGAATGCATGGCACCTCTGCTAACCAGCCCTGCCCAGCCCAGGAATGTCTAGAACAACCAACATAAGCATTTGAATCGGGCAAAAGAAACCAGTGTTGTTCCCCAGGCTTAAGGGGCAGAAATAGTAAACTGAACTTGAATCAACTCAAATCCAAACTGATTTTAGAGATAAGAGTTTTAAAAGCAACTTTAAAAGCCAACATGGAGCCTCGAAACCAAGATTTGGCTTCTAAAATAAAGCAACTTACAATAGGGGATTTTTTAAAAGAAAATGTTAAATGCATTTCCCATTTGCACTGTATATATTAGGCTGATGCAAAAGTGATTGTGATTTTTGCCGCTACTTTTAATGGCAAAAACTGCAATCACTTTTGCATCAACCTAATAGTTGACTTTTTGAGAAAGACAAGATTGTGTTTACCACACACTACGCATGCATTAACCCTCCTTCAGTATTTATCTGCTCAGCCCTGGCTTCATTGCCTCCCTTCAAATTATTTGGCCAAATGAAATAAAAAGTAAGCAACTCCAGGTGAATTAGAGCTAAGGTATACAGAAAAGATTAAAAACAAAATCAAATAATTTTATATTCAAGGAGCTTTGCAGTAAGAGTCAGAAATGCAGGGTATCACAAGGGCTATAATTATTTAGTAAATAATAATTTGTAATAAGGGTAGAGCCATAAACAAGGCAAATCCTCTCTTCACCCTAAAGAAGCCTTGAGCATACTGAGGATATGTCAAATAAATTGGCCAATTGTAATGCATGTGATTAAGTGCTATACTCTGGGAACTACTAGAAATGATTTCAGAAAGAATGTTCTATCTACTGAATATCTGAAACTGGAGTAAGAGATGAGACGAAGAGTAGGAAGGTTATTTCAGCCAGAACAATGAGCATATTCAAAGACCTGGGAACAATAAAGGATACTACATATTATGCCTGCCAAGGTATTGAGTGTGCACAAGAATGGGAAAGTGATGAGTAAAGATGCCGGAGATAAGAGGCAGGAGGGTAGGGCTTGAGAGGCCAGAATATACACTGAAAAGCAACAGAAGAGATTTTAAGGATTTAACACAAGGGGAAATACTAGATTCAGATTTGCATTACAGTAAAAGTATAAAAAGAGTAAGAGAAAATGTAATGGAGAGAAAGATTAAATCCAGCCTGAAAAGATTGAGGATAGTCTCCCAAAGAAGTAAAATTTGACATTGATTTTGAAGGACTGTAGGGTTCTGATAGAGTAGGTGGGGTCTACTATTGTGGGTGGAGGGTGGAGCAGACACCAAAAGGTGCAGCCTGGGTGTGAATTTGTTGGGTAGTTTGAGATTGCATTATGAAATATTTAATGCCTGATAAAAAGTAAACATAGTCTAACAACCACATTTTTTTTAAGGAATTACAAGTGGACTAAGTTTTGTATTCAGGACATGTGAAAAGAAATAGTGAGAAGTAAATTTATTTGACCTGGAATAAGGAATATTGAGAAATAAGATTACAGATGACCTTGAATACTGCCGTAAGGTTTAAGGGAGTCACAGACTGGATCACAAAGTGACACAACTGGTTTCTTCTAGAAATCATAGTTTTGAAAACTCCAGTCCTCCCCTTGTTTCCTTCCCCTCCCATTTTTATCCTTATAAACTAAAGAACTTAGAAACAAGGGCAGCAGAGAGAAAAACATGTAATCTAAGGTTGACTTACTGGGTACACTTTCATCACTACCAGCAATACTACTAATTTTATGAATTATAACACGCAGAGGTTGATTTTCAGCTCTTGTTAAAAGGCAAGGAAGTGGTAGCATATACATTCCATGAGGGTCCTGGCCTGGCACTGGCCTAACTCCCACTGGGCCCCAGTTGAGTCACCACTAGGACAGGTGCAAAGGGCAGTGGCATAAACTGTGAGATGAATGAGAATGAGGCTGCTGTTTTTGTGATTTTTAGAAACCATTCACATGTCTCTTTGTTTGGACACCATTGAGGGTGTCTGTGCTTTTTAGCATATCCAGGAAGAAGTGGTCTTTGATACCACTGTACATTAGCATATGCTTTGTGGTCATTTGCAGTCAGTTGGCAAGGCCACATAGGCACCTAAATTGAGATGTTTTCTCATGAAAGTTTGTTATCCTTATTCTCTGTTATTCTCCTACCAATGAAGCACAAAGAAGAGACATGAATAGTACTTATTACAACGGACATCATAATTACCAACACGCATTGTGTACCTACTGTGTGCCAGGCACCAAGCTGGATTTTCACAGAATTAAATAGAAATATGAGGGAGGTCCTATAATTATCCACATCTCACATTTTTACAGATGAAGAAACTGAAGCAGAATAGATATGTACTATAACAGATGATTTCTATAATGGGTTTTCAAGTCTAACAGATTGGGTTATCATTAGATATTAGTTCATAAATTAAATTTCATATTGCACAAAAGTAATCTCAGAAATGGCCTATGTGTTTACACTTGCACAGAATGGGAATGTCATTCTTTTGCAAACTGTAGCCGTCTCTATTCAGTATTGCAGTCTAGTCTTTGCTGCTCTTCAGCACAAAAGAACAACATGGCAGTTCTATGTTATGTCCATATGCAAAGTTATTAATCTAAGTCATTTGTGAACAAGTAGTTTAAGAAACCTAAATTTCTGGATATATATATACACACACGTATATATATGTATATATACATGGATATATATGCACATATATATGTATATACGTGTATATATATGTGTATGTATATACGTGTATATATATGTGTATATATACATACATATATATACATGTGTGTATATATATGAAAACCCTTTGAACAACAATTTAGCCCTCTAGTGGAGACAAGCCTGACCAACATGGTGAAATCCCGTCTCTAATAAAAAAATACAAAATTAGCTGGGCATGATGGCAGGTGCCTGTAATCCCAGCTACTTGGGAGACTGAGGCAGAAAAATCGCTTGAACCTGGGAGGCAGAGGTTGCAGTGAGATGAGAGCATGCCATTGCACTCCAGCCTGGGTGACAAAGTGAGACTCCATCTCAAAAAAAAAAAGTCAATAATTAGATTGAAGAGATATAAAAATAAACCCAGGTTTGCAATATAGTCTATGATGGGAAGTCAAGCACCTTCTTCTCTCTCTTTACCTCTCTCTCTCTCTTTCTTTCTCTCTCTCACACATACACACACACAGACACACACACACACACACACACACACACACACACACATCCTGTCTTCTTCAGTATAAACAGTAGAAACACCTAATTACATAAGAAAGAAGGACAGATACTTTTGGAAAAGAGTGGATTTCAGAAAGTCCCATGCTTGGCATAAAAATCAAAACTGTCATCTTACACAACAGTTTACAACAGAGCTGGTTGAACATCACCACATTGGGGTTCATGGAACATCTCAAGCTGTTTCTTAAACATTTAGGGTTTGGGCAAAACCAAAAAGCATTTCACCAACCACTTTTTCCCTTAATTTGTAAACCCATGTTTAAAAGAAATGTAATCCATATGTTTCTGATTCATTTACACTTAGCTCATCAAAATTGTGTTTTATATGAATTACTTATGTGCAAAAAACTGTGTCTTTCAAGCTTTTTTCTTAGCAACAAGAATTTAAATTTGGTTTGTTGTTGTTTTAAGGCTTTTTCCCCTCCTTTATAGTAGACTTATTCTACTAAGAAGGTTTGGAATTTGATGGGAAACTGAGAAACACATGGTTTAAGTCAGTTCTAAGTTAGGCAGTGCACATTTGTCTTCCAGCTAATTTACCCATGTATCTATTGCAAAGTTTTCTTTTCTATTTGTTGACTTTTCTATAATTATAGCGTTCTCCCTCTACCTATGCTGATTATTTTTATCTTGAAAATTGAGATTGCTTTGGGATGCATACAAAATGGCAGTGAAGTCATTCTAAAAACTCCCTGATCCATACCAAACAAGATAAAAAGCAGCCCTTAATTCCCAAAGCTGATATGATACTCACAGTCAAGCCATTTTGTTCTCTGTTGGGTATAAACAATCCTACAGAATGTCAACCTCAGACAAGGTTACTCTGAGACCATGGTAAAATGAGACAAAATAACACTTCATAATTTTGTCTAAAAACAGACACAAACAAGGTCACTGTGCAACCTCCAAAACACCAAACACCCCCCTCTCTTGTTAAATGAGTGATAGCTACTTCTTTATTTAATTAGAATTGACTTTACTTTGTGACAGCTTCCAATCTAGAACAAAGCACCATTTCCTTAGACCCTCCCGAAATCACTCAAAGTCCAAATCTCAGGACAGATTCTCTCTAACATTCTCCTACTGAGATACCCTGTGACCCCTCATGATGTGTGTTCTCCCTTGCTGCAACAAGTAATAAAGCCAACAGCTGTGTTCCTAGTGCTCTTTGACTGAGGATATTGACATATTAAAAGAATGTCTCTATTTTTTTTCTTAGCTTCCAAACTCACCTGTTCTAAAAATCAAAAGGCTGATTCCAAATGGAAGAAATGAAGGGAGGGTGGCAAACCTGTGCTTTTAGAACGGGGAGCTGAGAAACAGAGTAGCAAGGGGCCTGGTATTGTGTGTTAGGAAAGAGCCTGAGTTTGGGACTCAGGATTCAGTCTTGGTTCTACCACTGTGTGATCTTGAGCAAGTTACTTAGCCTAACAAGGCTTCCATTGCCTTATTTCCTAGGTGGAAATAATCATGCCTACTTTTAAGAATTGTTTATAACGAGGTAAAAAAGAGATAAAATTCATATAGTGCCTATATTGGTACCTGTTGGTGTCTCCTGACATCTCCTCCTACCCTAGAGTTATCAGATTTAACAAATAAGAATACAGGGCTGGGCACGATGGCTCATGCCTGTAATCCCAGCCCTTTGGGAGGCTGACGTGGGTGGATCACGAGGTCAGGAGTTCGAGACCAGCCTGGCCAACATGGTAAAACCCCATCTCTACTAAAAAATATATAAAAATTAGCTGGGCATGGTGGTGGGCACCTGTAATCCTGAGGGCTCGGGGGGTAGGAAAATCATTTGAACCTGGGAGGCAGAGTTTG
>NW_012106953.1:1659515-1670431 GCF_000951045.1 Mandrillus leucophaeus | reverse complement strand
AAATCACTCAAAGTCCAAATCTCAGGACAGATTCTCTCTAACATTCTCCTACTGAGATACCCTGTGACCCCTCATGATGTGTGTTCTCCCTTGCTGCAACAAGTAATAAAGCCAACAGCTGTGTTCCTAGTGGTCTTTGACTGAGGATATTGACATATTAAAAGAATGTCTCTATTTTTTTTCTTAGCTTCCAAACTCATCTGTTCTAAAAATCAAAAGGCTGATTCCAAATGGAAGAAATGAAGGGAGGGCAGCAAACCTGTGCTTTTAGAATGGGGAGCTGAGAAACAGAGTAGCAAGGGGCCTGGTATTGTGTGTTAGGAAAGAGCCTGAGTTTGGGACTCAGGATTCGGTCTTGGTTCTACTACTGTGTGATCTTGAGCAAGTTACTTAGCCTAACAAGGCTTCCATTGCCTTATTTCTTAGGTGGAAATAATCATGCCTACTTTTAAGAATTGTTTATAAGGAGGTAAAAAAGAGATAAAATTCATATAGTGCCTATATCCGTACCTGTTGGTGTCTCCTGACATCTCCCCCTACCTAGAGTTATCGGATTTAACAAATAAGAATACAGGGCTGAGCACGATGGCTCATGCCTGTAATCCCAGCCCTTTGGGAGGCTGACGTGGGTGGATCACGAGGTCAGGAGTTCGAGACCAGCCTGGCCAACATGGTAAAACCCCATCTCTACTAAAAAATATATAAAAATTAGCTGGGCGTGGTGGTGGGCACCTGTAATCCTGAGGGCTCGGAGGGGAGGAAAATCATTTGAACCTGGGAGGCAGAGTTTGCAGTGATCCGAGATCGTGCCACTGCACTCCAGTCTGGGCGACAGAGCAAGACTCCATCTCAAACAAACAAACAAAGCAAATAAGAATACAGAATGCCCAGGTGTTCTGTATTTTATCTGAAAACCCTACCTCCTGTGCTTTCCCCACTCTGTGGGACCAGAATTATATATAGGTACCTACCAAAGCATATCAGGTGTGCTACCACATAAAATTAGAAATTAGCATCTTGAAAAATCACAGAAATTTAGTTCTTATTGACATTGAATTGAAAAATAAAGAAAATAAGACGTTACTAGAACCAAAACACACGTTGAGTGTCATGGAGAAGTAGAAATTATACTTCCATACAGGAAGTTTATTGAAATTGAAAAGATTTGTCTCTGAATTGGGATTACAAACTAAGGTCATGATTTCTAACCCATGATTGAAAAATTGTTCTTATACTACTTTTCTGAAATTTTACAAAATTTTACATGCATTTTCACAAGTGAAAAGGGAATGATGCAATGTAACATGTTTTCATATCTTTTCTCAAGGAGAAAATTACTCCACAAGATCAGATAAACCGACATTTGTCAAGGCCACCTCCAGATTATAAAGACCAAAGAAGAAATGTGGGCAATATGCAACCAACTGCTCAGTATTCTGGTAAGTGTCCTTAAAAATTCATAAAAGTTATAGCTGTGAAAGGAAAAAAAATTCATTTTTCAATTATCCCTGTAACTCACATATGATTGTAATATCTTTCTTAGAATTTCTAACTCCCATTTGGCTTTCATACCAAGACTACACAAATATTTTTTAGTCCTTTCATCGGTTTTTTTTTTTTCATCAGTCTTGCCCTGTACTCACATATTTTACCACTCTCTGGACTACCTCCAAGAACTCAAAAGAGCTAAATATTTTTCTATTAGGTTCAATCACTCTCCTCCCAAAGATATACCTTAACCCAGGTAGTGGAAGGTAAGCAGACATTTCTCCCTCTTAGTCAGGCACATGTGTAACTTTCACAAATCCTAGTCTTTTTGTATCCACCATTGAGCCCATCTCCAAGGTTTCTCCTTCAAAGACAAAGGTCCCGCCACCAAGGAATACTTGAAAAGCAAATTAAGTTTTCACAGAGTCTCTCAAAAACACCAAAGTTGAACTCTATTTAAATCACAAAGCAAATCTTCTTAATAGCTCGCTCAGTATAAAATAAATGGTAAGTACAAAAGTCCCCTAAATTCTCTCTCCTCCCACTCATTAAACTCCAAAAAACCTTTCCCAAACCCAGCCTATATTGCTCTGCCTTCTCCTATTTAGTATCTATTCAATACACTTCTGCCCCAAACTGTCTAAAACTCTCTGCACTTTCTAATGTAAGTTAAGCTTATACTCTTGGGTTTCCTAAGTTCTCTCTGCCTTACCTGTTACCTTCATCTGTCCAGGAAGCCACAAAGAAGATTCCCTAAAGAAAGAAAGGCTGTGAACACCTCTATTTTATTAATATTTCCTGGTACTGTTAAGTGTACTTTTAAATATGTTGTCCTGACTTATTTAAACCCCCTCAGATACAACAGGTTGCTTCTTTCAACTGAAGTTGAGAATGGGGCTGGGCTCAGTAGCACATGCCTATAGTCCCAGCTATTCTGGAGGCTGAGGTGGGAGGATTGCTTGAGCCCAAAAGTTCAAGGCCAGCCTGGGCAACATATTGAGACACTGTCTCTAAAAACAGCAAATAATATTAGGAACGGGATGTATGTTTTCCACTCTGCAAGATTACTTTGCCTCAGGACAAAAACAGGATTCTCTAGTTGATTGTCCTCAAGAAGGCTGAAAGATAAGATGTGGTTTCCAGTCATGTGTTGCTTAATGATGGGGGTATGTTCTGAGAATTGCATTGTTAGGTAATTTTGTTGTGCAAACATCATAGAGTGTACTTATACAGACCTAGATAGTCTAGCCCACTACACACCTAGGCTATATGATATAGCTGATTGCTCCCAGTCTACAAACCTATACAGCATGTTACTGTGATGGCTACTGTAGGCAGTTATAACACAATGGTAAGTGTATGTGTATCTAAACATAGAAAAGGTACAGTAAAATATAATTTAAAAGATACAAAATGGTACATTTGTATAGGGCCCTTAGCACGAATGGAGCTTGCAAGACTGGAAGTTCTACTGGGTGTCAGTAAGTGAGTGGCACGTGAATACAAAGGCCTAGGGTATCACTGTACGCTACTGTGGACCTTATAAACACTGTACACTTAGACTTCACTAAACTTATTTTTTAAAATTTCTTTCTTTAATAAATAACTTTTACATTAATTTTTTGCTTTGCTTTACAACTTTTAAATTGTTTAAACTTTTGACTTTTGTGATGACACAGCTTAAAACACAATCACGTTGTACAGCTGTACAAAATTATTCTTTTCTCCATATCCTTATTCTAGAAGCTTTTTTCTATTTTCTTACAATTTTTAAAATTATTTTTAATTGACATATAATTGTTCATATGTATGGGGTACGGTAGGATATTTTGATGTATGTAAACAGTGTATAACGATCAGATCAGGGTAGTTACCATAACCATCACATCAAACATTTATCATTTCTTTGTGTTGGGAACATTCAAAATCCTCTTCTCAGTATTTGAAAACATAGTATAAATTATCCTTAACTATAGTCATCCTAGAGTGCTATAGAACACCAGGACTTATTCCTCCTATTTAGCTGTAATTTTGTATCCATTAACCATCTTCTTTCTACTTTTTCTCCCCACATCTTCCACACCTCTAGAAACCACAATTCTACTCTCTACTTCTGTGAGAGCAACTTATTTAGCTTACACATATGAATGAGAACATATGGTTCTGTGCCTGGCTTATTTTACTTAAAAATTTTTTTTAATTTTATGTTTTTGTTTTTATTTTTTAAACTAAGACACACACACAAACATACACACATTAGCCTAGGCCTGCACAGGGTCAGGATCATCAATATCACTGTCATCCACCTGCACATCTTCACCCACAAAGATGATATTGCTTAATCTTATTGGCATTGTATGTCATCTCCCTTACTGTTCAAATGTCTCCTACCTGGCTGTTATCTCTCTTCATCAAACATTGCCAACTACACAATGCGCTACATAGACACAAGGAGATACAAGAGACTGCTCTTGCCTTCAAAGGGTATGTAGTCTAGTTGGGGGCTTATTTGTAAATAATAGCAAGGCTAATGTGTTCATTTGGCACTCAGTCTTTCAGGATGTATACCACCTAGGTATCCTTAAGCAGCAGGGGATAGCCCACGTTTACAACTGCAGACATGCTCTCCCCATCCACTGATATTGTGATATTCTTTTGTGTGTTAAGTTCTGTATTTCTCAGAATCTCTGACTCTCTGGGCCTCTCTGATAATCTTGGCCTCCAAAAATGTCTCCTCATGATGACTTTACCCTCCAGAAGTTAAGAAGATTTCAGTATGTTGCTTAGTCACTATCTGTTGTGTGGAGCCTCTTATTACACAGCCTGTGGCTTAAGCACTTGTTCCATATTGTTGCAGAACTTTCTCCTTAGTTCAGCTAAAACCAGGCTCTCGTCACACGGCCAGGAAAGATTAGGCTCGTGGACACATAGAAGGATGAGGAAAAATGGAATTTATTGAGCAAAAAGGAAAAATAACTCTCAGTAAAGTGAGAGAGAGTCCTGCTAGCAGGTTTCCCACCTCACAGATAGAACCCCAGGTCACCACACAGGAACAGGAGAGGCCAGGCTCCTCCCTGCTGCAAATGGCGTGAACTTCCCGAGGCTCCACCCTGTCCTCCCAGTGCACAGGTGGGCATTATTCAGAAAGAGTCAGTCGGAAACAGACTTCATCCGGGAGCAGCAGTCCAGTTTTTCAGCCTTCAGGCTGTGTTAGGTTTGAAGGCATGGGGGAGACCCTTGTCTGCCTCCTGGGTCTCTGTCAGTATCCTATCAGTTATTGACAGGCATCAATTTAACTGGCAGGCACTTTGAGGCTCCACGGATTGCCCAATACTAAGTGGTAAATGAAAGATTCAAAGGGCAAATACTGCTGGAGAGAGGAGACTGGAAGATAAAAGAAAGCTTAATAGAGAGCTTCGGCCTTAGCCTGAGCCTTGAGGAAAAGCTAGAGCTCAGTGAGGAAGGGAAATGCCATAAGCAAAGGTGACTCACAGTGCATTGAGTAACAATTCAATAGTAACTACACTTCTTGGAACTGAAGACTTTCTTTATGGAGATAATTTCTGGAACATTGAATTCCAGATGTTTAAAGAGATAGACATTTGGGCCAGGACCAGTGGCTCACGCCTGTAATCCTAGCACTTTGGGAGGCCGAGGTGGGCAAATCACGAGGCAGGAGATCGAGACCATCCTGGCTAACATGGTGAAACCCCGTCTCTACTAAAAATGCAAAAAAATTAGCTAGGCGTGGTGGCGGGCACCTATAGTCCCAGCTACTCGGGAGGCTGAGGCAGGAGAATGGCGTGAGCCTGGGAGTCGGAGCTTGCAGTGAACCGAGATCATGCCACTGCACTCCAGCCTGGGCAACAGTGAGACTCCGTCTCAAAAAAAAAAAAGAGATGGAGATTTAGCCTTTGAACACTGGGAAGCCACTGGGGCAGCTTCTTGAATGGGGATGATTCAAAGAATGGGATGTGATTTTCAAGGCCATAGTTTGGGAATATTGATCTAGGAGCCGTGTGTAGCATTCATGCATACTTTCTCATTTGGACCTGGGGTAAACAGTAACATGGATTTCATGAGAGCTGACTAATCAAGACTATAGTCTCTGGACTTAGAACATGGTAAAGCTAATTTAAAATGGAAGATTGACCATTACCTCCCTTCAGTGACTTCAGAAGAGGAATAAAATAAAACCTACCAAATAGAACTATTCTATTTTAGTCTTCTTTTTGTAATGTGTAAACTTGTGAACCAAAGAGTGACCTCGGGTGCTCCTTCCTCCCAAAAGCTGTCTTGTTCCTTTTATATAATTTATTTGATGATTATTTCACCTAAATTGTCTTACACCTGAAAGCAGTTTCATATTAATGAGTTATTGAAAAGTGCAATTACAGAGGAGATAACATACTGTTACGAACTAATAAAATTCTCTTCTTTTTCTCAGGTGGCTCATCCACAATAAGCTTAAACTCTAACCAGGCTTTGGCAAACCCAGTTTCAACACACACCATTTTAACTTCCAATTCCAGCCTCCTGTCTACTTCTCATGGGACAAGAATGCCATCATTATCTACAGCAGTTCAGAACATAGGGATGTATGGAAATCTGCCTTGTAATCAACCTACCACATACAGTGTCACTTCAGGAATGAATCAATTGACCCAACAGAGAAACCCAAAGCAATTGATAGCAAATCAAAACAACCCTATGATGCCACGGCCACCTACCTTAGGGCCAGGTAACAATAACAATGTAGCCACTTTTGGAGCTGGATCTGTTGGCAATTCACAACAACTGAGACCAAATTTAACCCATAGTATGGCAAGCATGCCACCACAGAGAACATCAAACGTAATGATCACATCCAACACAAGTGCACCAAACTGGGCCTCTCAAGAAGCAACAACCAAACAGCAAGAAGCCCTGACATCTGCAGGAGTCCGCTTCCCCACAGGGACACCTGCAGCCTATACCCCAAATCAGCCATTGCAACAGGCAGTAGGTAGCCAGCAATTTTCCCAGAGGGCAGTGGCTCCTCCTAACCAGTTAACACCAGCAGTGCAAATGAGACCCATGAACCAAATGAGCCAAACACTAAATGGACAAACCATGGGTCCCCTCAGGGGTCTGAATCTCAGACCCAATCAGCTAAGCACACAGATTTTGCCTAATTTGAATCAGTCAGGAACAGGATTGAATCAATCGAGGACGGGCATCAACCAGCCGCCATCCCTGACGCCCAGCAATTTTCCTTCACCCAACCAAAGTTCCAGGGCTTTTCAAGGAACTGACCACAGCAGTGACTTAGCTTTTGACTTCCTCAGCCAACAAACTGATAACATGGGCCCTGCCCTAAACAGTGATGCTGATTTCATTGATTCTTTATTGAAGACAGAGCCTGGTAATGATGACTGGATGAAAGACATCAATCTTGATGAAATCTTGGGGAACAATTCCTGAAGAAGAAAGGGGAAACAATTTCCAAACTCCAAGCACTAAAAGGCAGTATTTTACAGAAACTCTGTAGAGGCTGAACTGTTGATGTTCAGGTAGACTACATGAAGATGACATGCTTAAAAATGGAAAGCAGAAAGTAACTGCAGTGATGAACATTTTGGTTCAAATTCTTGTTTTAAATCTTACACCCGAAAGTAAAACATTGGGATCACTTTTCCCTGTCTAAACTCCAGGACACAGTATCCAATTTATCCAAACAGAACTGTGGTGTCAATGTGTAATTAATTGTGTAAAATAGCCTTCCCAACCAACTTCCTTTTTCCCTGGAAAAAAAAAAAGAGGTAATAGAACTTGTAGTTTATTTAAACCCCATGTCATGAGGAGGTACTAGTTCCAAGCAACAAACTCCTTAATTTGCTCTAATAGATAGGTATGGTTTAATCTTTCCATTGTGTCTTTTCATTTAATTTTCCCGAAGCTTGCAGGGTAGATTGAAATATTATAGGTTTGTTTGGAGTAACCAAACAGTGTGCTAATTAAGAAAAAGTCAGAGAACCTAGAAAACATCCAGTGGATTACGGAATTTCTTCCCCAGATTCACTCCTCACTTTTACAATTTTCCCACAATCCTCTACTTCAGTGAGATGCTGTGTTTCGTGATTAAACAAAAATATAGAGCTGTGCAATTTGATTTTGGCTTCCACAACCAACATCTGAATCCATTCCAAATGAAATTTTAGATATAACAAAGGCTTGTCCTAATCATACTGAAATATTGGTGCACATCTCTCTGCACTGGATTTAACTTAAAAAAAAAAAACCACTGGACATTGCTATAAATGAGATTTATTTGGCTACAAATAACCTGGGATGTTTCTTATTATGATTGATGCCTGCTGGTTTGTTCCTAAGCTAAGTAAAATTGAGCCTCATCCTCCCTACTCATTTTGATGACTGAGGCTGGCTTACAAGAAAAGGAAGTTTGAAGACTAAAACCGAGATTAGAAAGTATCATGTTTTGGTTGGAGATAAGAACCAGGGGAGGCAAGTACCAGTGTGTACAAATTTATTTCACGGAATTTGAAGGAAAACATAATCAAGAGGGAAAACAATTTGTCCTTCATTGGACATATTATTTGGATTTGGGTGAACAGCGAAATGGAATGTGGTCTGTTAGGAGCGTTCTGTTCGTTCTTCTGTCCCTGATGGGATGAATCATTGCCACGTGCTAGTTGGACTCTTCATATCCAGGTTTTGTCCCTCAGGGCTGAGCACTATATCAAAGAGTTTTTGTTGAGTCATTTAACCTCAGTGCCCACATACAGATCAGCTGTAAAATGGGGAAGATGTGTGCTGATTTGGAATGAATGCAAAATATCACTATCATTTTCCTAATTACAGAGGAGCAGAGGTTATCTTCAGCCCTTTCAGTTATACGCTCACATATTCAAATATCAAATGTAATTTAGCTGAAGTTATTTAATAACCAAGTCTTCAATATCTGTTCAAAGAAAAAGAACACACTTTGAAAATTCTGCAAAGCTCTCTCCCAGTCTTTAAAATGTCTAGAAACACTCTCCTTCTTTACAATACCAACATCACTGGCCCAGAATCTTTCCTGTGCTAGGCTGTAAATGTAAATAAATTACTTGTTTTGTAAACTTTTGTAAAGAATATTTTGGTAGAAATACTTAAAACATATTCTTTGGGTTATATTTATACATATGTGAAATAAATATACTATCAAAAGGTTATATTTTATACAAAAAGTAAATTGCTACCTTTTGTATGCTAATATACAAAGTTTTGTATAATATGATGGTTTATTTTTAGCTCTACACTTAAACCATAGGTGGTTGAGTGGGAACTTTTGAAAACTATCAAGAGGCTTCTTAGACAAATTTATATTCTGAAACCTCAATAAGAAAGCATTCCAGGTTTCAATCCTTGTTTTTTGTCCTGCTCCCAAATTCTTTTTTAAACCCATAGTTCTTTTGTCTTATTTGATTCTTCTGCTGTGCACATTGTATTGGTCCTTGTTGCATGTAGTCTACTGTGTGTTTTCCCATTTTATAAGACAGCATTTCTCCATATAAAAAGAAAAAAAAAAGATGTACATATAAACGCTTTTATTGTATGGCTCCTCCATGTTACTGTATATATCTGCCAGCACTTCCCAGTTACACTCCTGTGAGTCGGCTTATTTTTACCCTAACATAAATAGTATGTTTTGTAGTAGTTATCAAATTTAAGAGATAAAGCAATCAGAATGTTTGGATTTTCTTCTATCTTAATGTGAATTTCATAATTAATGTCTATTTATTCAGCTATTCATTAAAATACAGGATTCTTTGGGAAAACATGGTATAGTCTGTAGTTTCTGTTTGTTAGCAGCCTATTACCAAAGATGACATAATGTTCCTGAAAGCAGAGATAACAACAATTTGATAGACATATTTAGCTAAAACCTTAAGATTTACAACTTAAGAGCTATTGGAATACAATCTGCCATTTATAGAAATACCAGACCACTTAATTGTTGGCATTGTTTATCATCCTGACATAGAGAGGAGGTAGAAGTAATTTTTCTTTTTTGTTCTAAGTCAAAGACTAGAAAGCAGTTTAAGCAAGTAACTCGGTCTTGGCTTTGTGTTAAGCCCTATGAAGATAGATAACTCTGCTCTAAGTGAACGCACTAATATTACCTGCATTACTGTAACCGTACCATAATGGTAAAGATTTCAACTTGTAAAACAAGTATGTTGTATTGTGTATAATTTCATGTGTAAAAAACTGTTTTAAAAAATTCAGAAGTAGGCCGGGCGTGGTGGCTCATGCCTGTAATCCTAGCATTTTGGGAGGCCGAGGCAGGTGAATAACGAGGTCAAGAGATGGAGACAATCCTGGCCAACATGGTGAAACCTCATCTCTACTAAAAATACAAAAAATTAGCCGGGTGTGTTGGTAGGCACCTGCAGTCCCAGCTCCTCAGGAGGCTGAGGCAGGAGAATCACTTGAACTCGGGAGGCAGAGGTTGCAGTGAGCCCAGATTGTGCCACTGCACTCCAGCCTGGCAACACAGTGAGACTCCGTCTCAAAAAAAAAAAAAAAAAAAAAATTCAGAAGTAGTTAATGAAATCATACTTTCAGTCACCAACAATATTGTTGCTTCATTATGCAAAGTTCTGAAAACTATTCATAATAATGGGTACTTAAAGGCAAGTTTAGTCTAGGAAGCTTCTAAACGAGTGAAATGTTGACTTGCCTCAGTGTTCTTTAGTTCACTTAAAAAGTTTATATTAACATTCTATATGCATGGCATCTACTAAATACTGGGGAAATACAGACTAATTCTCAGGCACTGTGGAAATTTGCCTGGCCTGCTGTGTGGCGTTTGGTCAGACCAGGCTAGTGAACACAGGCTAGGTAAATACAGCCCGAATGGACATATTTACACAGTCCTTCTTGAGAGTCGAGGTTGAGAGTAAGATGGGCCTTTAGAGGAGGCAAGAAGAACCATTCCAAATTCTCCTGCACTGCTGTCTAAATATGTTGTTAAGCTCTCGTTGTCCCTTTCCCCTCTACTAAAAAAGTATGTGACATTATCTTTTTTATTAGCATTGTTAATAAACCAATAATGAAATTGAATTTTTTTTTTTTGAGACGGAGTCTCGCTCTGTCGCCCAGGCTGGAGTGCAGTGGTGCGATCTCTGCTCACTGCAAGCTCCACCTCCCGGTTTCATGCCATTCTCCTGCCTCAGCCTCCCGAGTAGCTGGGACTACAGGCACCTGCCACCATGCCCAGCTAATTTTTTGTATTTTTAGTAGAGACGGGGTTTCACTGTGTTAGCCAGGATGGTCTTGATCTCCTGACCTCGTGATCTGCCCGCCTCAGCCTCCCAAAGTGCTGGGATTACAGGCGTGAGCCACTAGGCCCGGCCTGAAATTGACATTTTAATTAGTCCCCG
>NW_012106953.1:1657069-1657571 GCF_000951045.1 Mandrillus leucophaeus | reverse complement strand
TTTTTTTTTTTTTTGGATGGAGTCTCGCTCTGTGGCACAGGCTGGAGTGCAGTGGTGCAATCTTGGCTCAACCTCTGCTTCCTGGGTTCAAGTGGTTCTTCCTGTCTCAGCTTCCAGAGTAGCTGGGACTACAGGCACACGCTACTATCCCTGGCTAAATTTTGTGTTTTTAGTAGAGACAGGGTTTCACCATGTTGGCCAGGCTGGTCTTGAGCTCCTAACTTCAGGTCATCTGCCTGCCTCGGCCTCCCAAAGTGCTGGGATTAAAGGCGTGAGCCACCGCACCTGGCCTCCAACTCAATTTTTAAAGCTGGCATAATCATGCCACAAACATAAGACATGGCTGGCACATGGTAGAAAATTATAGACTAGTCACACTCATGAATATAGTTTCAAAAATATTAAAACAAATTTTAACCAACACAATCCAGTTGCATATAAAAGACATAATACATTATGGCTAAGTTGGGTTTCTCCCAGGAGTACAAAGTTGGTTTAAAAA
>NW_012106953.1:1649455-1657019 GCF_000951045.1 Mandrillus leucophaeus | reverse complement strand
GTGGTGCGATCTCTGCTCACTGCAAGCTCCACCTCCCGGTTTCATGCCATTCTCCTGCCTCAGCCTCCCGAGTAGCTGGGACTACAGGCACCTGCCACCATGCCCAGCTAATTTTTTGTATTTTTAGTAGAGACGGGGTTTCACTGTGTTAGCCAGGATGGTCTTGATCTCCTGACCTCGTGATCTGCCCGCCTCAGCCTCCCAAAGTGCTGGGATTACAGGCGTGAGCCACTAGGCCCGGCCTGAAATTGACATTTTAATTAGTCCCCGTTCCAATGAGCCTGGAAGGTCACATAGGAAATAAACAAAATCCACATTTTAAAAAAATGAATAATATACATACAGATTAAGAGAAAAATGTGTAATTACAAAATTATCTATGAAGCGCGTTGTGTAGCCATGGAAGTAGACCCGAGAATGGAAAAGTAAGTACAAAAGAGAGAACAACTCAGCTCCTTCCCACCCTTCAGTTGCCAAAGGCTGTTAAAATTGTTAATCATTTTATCCACAGTTTCCCTGTGACATTTCTGTGACTGTTTTCGCACCCAAAAAAAGAGGGTTTGGGGCTGAAATAATGCTATATTCCCTTTCAACTCTAAAACCCTGCGTTAGATTTTCTTCCAAAACTAAGTAGAAAATTAGCCAAAAAAGACTCACTAGCATCCTTTCTAAAGGATGAAATTTTAAATATAAAATTTATATAAATAAAGAAATTTTATTTTAGGAGAAAACCAATACTTTGAGTAATATACTCCCTTGGGTATATATTAATGAACTTTTGTGTTCTGTAAATGACAGTGTAACAGCTTCTAATATCCTTCCTAAATACCTGTTCTCATGCTGCTATAAAGAGACTGAGACTCTTTACCTGAGACTGGGTAATTTATAAAGAAAAAACTCTATACCTGAGACTGGGTAATTTATAAAGAAAAGAGACTGAATTAACTCACAGTTCTGTATGGCTGTGGTGGCCTCAGGAAACTCTCAATCATGGTGGAAGGCAAATGGAGAAGCAGATATGTCTTACATGACGGGAGGAGAGAAAGTGCACAGTGGAAACTGCCATTTTAAAACCATCAGATCTCATGTGAACTCCCTCACTATCACAAGAACAGCATGGGGGAACCACCCCTATGATCCAATCACCTCCCACCAGGTCCCTCTTAACACGTGGAGATTACTATTTGAGATGAGATTTGGGTGGGGACACAGAGCGAAATATCATAGACAAAGTACCAGGAGTGTCCTAGGATCAGCTTCATTGGCAGCAATAAAATAACTAAAACCTTGTACCATGAGGATTAAGAAAACATATTGACCTTAGATTTTTAAAATCAAAACGCTGTTGCTTAGGTTTTTAAAACCACAATGCTGATCTGCATGTAATAGTATCAATACAGAGCTTCTGTTCGTTTACATAAATAGCATCTTAAGTTCCCTTTTATCAAATTTAAGTCATCTTCAGCTCTAGGATGTGCAAGAATATACAAATGCTTTCTATAATACTTAGGATTCTTTCAGCAAAAGGGAAGGAGGAAGGGGGAAAAGAGACAATAACATATAAAATATGGCATACATATATAGAAACTTATTTTGGGGTTCTTTCAGTAAAAAGAGGATAGAAGGATATGAGAAAGGATGGAAAGAAAGCGTGTCTCCAATAGGCTTAGAAAAAAGAATGTACTGCTTAACATAACTAAAACTTCTGGGAGATACTGGGTTTAGGCATGGCTGTATACAGCAGCTCAACAATGTCATCAAGAATTGGTTCTTTTATGTCTCTCACTTTTGTTTCCCTGTGTCTTGTCTCCATCCTTGGGCATGCCCTTCTCTTATATTGGCAAAGTGATTGACAAGCTCCAGATTTAACATCCTCATAAGTCCATGTTCAGCATAAAGAGAGTGAATGTTTTCCTTTCAAAGACCTAACTTATGTGTGTCTCACAGGCTTTAATTAGGGTGTGTGGCCATCCCTGAACATTTTGGCCAAGGAGGTGCAGTGTTCTGATTGGCCTGGCCTGAATCAAACGCCTATCCCTATAGGCAGAAGTAGTGTTAATACCGCACAAATTGAATGGGCTGAGGGTGAGAAAGGGGTAATCTCAAAGAAAAATCAGGTGGCTATTGTCAGGGAAAAAATTAATAAATATAAGAAATAGATGTAAAAAAAAAAACCTCACAAATGTTTACTACCTTTTTCTGGTTGTCCTATTTTCATACACACCGTATTCCCCATATCTTAAATTACAAAATCTCACTAATAATCCAAATACACTCACCTGCTTCCTATGGAGAGACAATCTAAATCTCATCTGTTTACTGCATTCACCTCCTAGACCAGCACACCTAATTGAGGTAAACTCTTTTGCAAGTAAAGATGGACCAGCAACCTAAGCCCAAAAGATGTTTATTCACCTCCAGTGTATACAATAAACATTCAGTGTGGAAAGAGAACAGGATAATGGTAATGATAAGTTCTACTTGGAAGAGAAACTAAAATGTACAGATAACATCATAAGAGTAAAAATTATTTTGCCCTTGAGCTTTCAAATCAACAGTTTGGGGGAGAAGAGACATAAAAACTTTCTTCTGTCGTCAGGATGCATGCCAGTTGCATTTTATATTGAGAATAATTGTCTCTTTCCTCAGAGAGTATATTAGGTGCTTGGGAGGGACTCAGAGAATCAGAATTCTCTTGGGTCCCAGTCATATCTCCTGCTACCATTCCTATCTCTCTGACTTAGTATACAACAACTTTAGCTTAGGATTGAGAATTCAACATTCTTTAAAAAGTCTCAACTGATTTCTAATTAGAGAAACAAAAACCAATTCAAATATTTGATGTGTCAGGGAGATTTTAATGCAAGGAATTGGTTACACAGGTGATGGACAGCAGAGATGCCACATAGAAAATGGTGAGAACCATTCAGAGATGAATAAAAGCAAGAAGCCACTACAGCTTCTAGGATGAAAGGGCAAAAAGACAAGGAGCCAGGATCACTAAGCAGATGCTGCAACATTGGCTGGCCAGTCTGGTAGGAGCCGGATCCAGGGAGAAGTTTCAGCTGTTAATGGAAATATCACTTATGACAGAGAGGGAAGAGAAGGAATACAATCCCCACCCTCAGTCATCTTCTTTCACTCTCCAGTAAATTGTCTCATTTGCTGAACTCAGCTGGAACATAGTCTAAAGGAGTGCATTACAGATCAGAACAGAAAAAGGGAAAGGAATACATCTGCCAATACATGGACCAGGTCTGATATAACAAGTCTGCAGCTTTCTCAGCAAAGCCTGATTTTCCTCCTTCTCTGTTTTCAAATACATTAACTTAATCTAAATTTGCCCATTTATTACAGAATGGTATCAATTAGGAAACTGTTCATCGCAGGTATTTGAAACCCCACCTGATGGTGGTTTAAACAGAGAAGGGTTTTTAAAATATCTCATTGGCTCTAAGAACACATGTTTTTCATGTTTTTTATTTGTAAAATTAGGTAATCATTTACAATTGATGTGAAGAGAAAATATTATACTATTGTATAATAGCATTTTCTTTTCTTAGTGGTATATGGAATAATGATGTGTCTTACAATCAATGGCATGAATGTGATGAAAGGTAGTATTTGTCTTGTGGAACAAGGGGTCTAGGTGGGCAATCCTGACCAGGAACAAGGGTCTAACAATGCTGTCGGGTACTCAGGCTATTTTCACCTTTCATCTCTACCACGGGTATGCATAAAAGCCTTCTTCCTCATTCTTGTCACCAGTGATGACAAGAATCATTACCTCAGCCTCCTGTCTATGTTCCAAGCTAGAAAAATGGAAAGGAAAACAATATGAAGGGCAAAAATGTTGCCTATAGCAAGTCTTTACGTTTTCATTTGGAAAAGATCACCCAAGCTGGAGACTTATAACTATACCTCATCAGCTCTGACTGTGTTTTATGGCCTTTCAGATCTTCAAGAGAGGCTGGGTGTCAAGTATTTAAAGTATAGCCTCTATAGGAGAGGATATATAGTAGAGTAGGTGGTTGGAAATGACACTAAGTAAGAGTATAAAGATATGTATGGGAATGATAAACATAAATTTAAGATGTTGATCATTTTGAATGAATGGATTATAAGAAATGTGACTGGGAAATTGTACGCAGAGAGCTTTATTATAATTGTGTTACGTTATTTTCTTAGGTGGATGGAGACTACATGGTTGTTATGCTGTTTATTTTAAATTTTTTTATACCTGAAATAGATCGTTTGAAATGAAAAAAGCTCAGTTATTTGGAATGACCACTAATGGCATTCTACTGTAAATAAATGAATAAATAGTTTTTGATTTAGTTATTGCAGGATGTAGATGAAATACACCGAAAATCCCAATACTAGATTTAAAAATAAAATGGGAATTTCAAAAGTTACTAAAAAGCTACAGAAATAAAGATTCTGTGGTACTGGCATAAGTATAGACATACAGATTCATGGAATAGACTCTCAATTCTATTCCATGGATCTATATGTCTATTTTTCACATTTATGGTCACTTGAGTTTTGACAAGGTACCAGGACAGTTGATGGGGTTGGGGAGAGGACAGTCTTTTCAAAAATAGTACTAAGACAGCTGGATATCTATATGCAGAAGAATGAAGTTGGATCCCTACCTCACAGTACATACGAAAGTTAACTCAAAACGGTTCATAGATCTAAATTAAGAACTAAAACTATAAAGTTTGTGGAAGAAAATAGGTGTAAATCTTTATGACCTTGAATTAGGCAATGGTTTCTTAGATATGACACCAAAAACATAAGCAACAAAAGAAAAAATAGATAAATTGGGCTTCATCAAAATTAAACATTTTTGTGCTTCAAAGCCACTATCAAGAAAATGGAAAAATGGCCATAGAATGGGAGAAACTATTTATAAATTATACCTCTGATAAGAGACATCTAAAAATAGTTTTAAAATTCTTACAAGTTTACAAAAAGACAATCCAATTTAAAAATGGGCTAAGCATTTGCATGGGCTTTTTACCAAAGAAGATATACAAGTAGTCAATAGACACATGAAAAGATGCTCAATATCATTATTCATTAGGGAAATGCAAATTAAAACCACAATGAGATAGTATTAATAATTCATACCTAACTAGGATGGCTATAATAAAAAAGACACACAACAAATGTTTGCAAAAATGTGCAGAAATTGGAACCCCCATACACTGCTAGTGGGAATGTAAAATAGTCCAGCCACTTGGAAAAAGATCTAGAAGTTCTTCAAAAGGTTAAACAGGCCGAGAGCAATGGCTCATGCCTGTAATCCCAGCAATTCTGGAGGCTGAGGTAGGCAGATCGCTTTAGCTCACAAGTTCAAGACCAGCCTGGGCAACATGGCAAAACCTGTTGTTTCTACAAAAAATACAAAAATTAGCCCTGCATGGTGGCACGTGCCTGTAGTCCCAGCTACTTGGGAGGCTGAAGTGGGAGGATGGCTTGAGCATGGGAGGCAGAGGTTGCAGTAAGCCAAGATCATGCCACTGCACTCCAGCCTGGGTGATAGAGCCAGACCTTGTCTCAAAAAAAAGAAAAAAAAAGTTAAACAGCATTATCCTATAACCCAGAAATTCTGTTCTGAAGTATGTGACCAAGAGAAATGAAAACATATGTTGTCCACTTGAAAACTTGTATATGAATGTTCAAAGCAGCATTATTCATAATAGCCAAAAGTAGAGACAATCCAATGTCCATCAACTGATGAATGGATAAATAAAATCTGATTCATTGTTATTGTGGAGTACCATTTGACAATAAAAAGAAATTAAGTACAGATACATGCTATAACATAGAAGAATCCTGAGAACATTATACTCAGTGAAAGCTGACAATCACAAAACACTGCATGATATATGACTGATTTCTTAGAAAATATCCAAAATAGACAAATCCATAGAGACAGAAAGGAAATTAGTGATTGCCTAGCGTTGGGGGGTGAGGTGAAGAATGACTGCTAATGGGTATAGATTTCTTTTGGGGTGAAGAAAATGTCCTAAAATTGGATAGTAGTAATGGTTGTACAACTCTAAAAATACTAAAGACCACTGACCTGTACACCTCAAAGGGGAAAATTTTATGGTGTGTGATTTATATCTCAATAAAGCCATTTGAAAACACAAAAAAGATAAAGTGGCATCTTGAAAATAGATCAGTAGGTTACCACCAAAGTAACGAATATGCCAATTTCAGACTTGAAGTAAATATCATGAATCCCTGAACATAAGTAGCAATGACAGCTTTTGCCCTGATAGTTTTTGTTGAACTCTGGAGACCTTGAACCTGCATTTTGGCAACTGCATAGGTTATGGGGAACAGGATATACAGGCTAGGGCATGCTCGAGATGAGGATTATAATAAAAAGATCCTCTACCAAAAGCTGCTACTCCATGAGATTATAACCACTGAGTAAGGGTAAAAATGAAATAAACTCTGCTGTGTCACAAAGGGGAAAAATTTTCCCCTGAAAATACATAACCACCAGAGGCATTCATATGAGTTTGGGCTTGCATTCATAATATTGGTGTGTCCAAAAATATTTGAGTAGAGAATTTTATCTGGAGTGTCCCCAGTTGGCTACAACAGCAGAAAATAGAATCAAAGTCTCTTAGGAGGCTTCAGAAAGTTTCTACAAAGTTTCAAAGAAAACCAGCACCAGATCCATTATCAAAAATCACAAAACACACATGTAAACAAAGCATCATGAGTGAGCACCAGCATAAACAACAGACAGCAGAACAAGACCCACAAAAGCTTCAGCTTTCAGAAATAGCAGGCACATATAAAAACCTGTTTAATATATGTAAAGAAATAAAGTAGAAGATTGTAAATATCAACATAAATTGTCCGTAGTGAATGAAGAATAAACATTCTTTTTAAGCATGGAAGATTCATAATAATTGATAACGTTATAGGCCTTAAAATAGCATCATTAAATTTCAAATAATCAGCATTAGTGTGATCACATTCTTCTCCCCCAATCCAACTGTTAGAAATAATTTTAAAAGATAACATGGAAACTTCATTCATTGGAAAATTAAAATTTAAAAAAAAATCATCTAGGCCAGGCGTGGTGGCTCCCGCCTGTAATTCCAGCACTTTGAGAGGCCAAGGCAGGTGGATTACCTGAGGTCAGGAGTTTGAGAACAACCTGGCCAACATGGTGAAACCCTGTCTCTATTAAAAATACAAAAATTAGCCGGGCGTAATGGCACATGCCTGTAATCCCAGCTACTTGGGAGACTGAGGCAGGAGAATTGCTTGAGTCCAGGAGGCAGAGGTTGCAGTGAGCCAAGATCGTGCCACTGCACTCCAGCCTGGCCGACAGAGTGACACTCTGTCTCAAAAAAAAATTAATAATAATAATAATCTAAACAACTTATGAGTGGATGGCAAAACTAAAAATATAGAAAATACTTGTAATTACGCCAGACGTGTTGGCTCACACCTGTAATCCCAGCACTTTGGGAGGCCAAGGTAGAGGGATCCATTAAGCTCAGGAGTTCGAGGCCACCTGGGCAAC
>NW_012106953.1:1636794-1648086 GCF_000951045.1 Mandrillus leucophaeus | reverse complement strand
AGGAAAATTATAGACTAGTAACATTCATGAATATAGTTTCAAAAATATTAAACCAAATTTTAACCAACACAATCCAGTTGCATATAAAAGACATAATACATTATGGCTAAGTTGGGTTTCTCCCAGGAGTACAAAGTTGGTTTAAAAAGTTGGCAGGAGCAAGAAGAGGATGCCCACTATCATCCCTTCCTACCTAATCTTCTGATGGAAGTCCTACTCTCCCACTCAGTACAGGAAAACAAAAAGAAAAAAAAATACATTAAAATTGCACAGAAACAGAATAATCATAATTGGATAATCATAAATACATGTGGTTATTCATTTAGAAAACCCCAAAGAATCTAGCCAATTTTTTGGAAACTAAATCAATACACAAAAGCAGTTTTTATATGCCACCAACGATTAAAAAGCATAACTTGAAAATCATATTCACAGTAACATCAAAATCTAGGATATGTGTGGATATACTTGTATATGTGCGTGTATTGAGCCTTATATGCATAACATTATCAAATTCTATTAAAGAACATTTTTAAAGACCAAATAGATAATTACCATGCTCTTTGACAGGAACATCCTATAGTACAAAGTCATCAACTTTTTCCAACTCAGAATTCCACAAGGTACCTCTTGGTGATTCCATGCCTAATGATAAAAGCACATGGGCAGTTGCAACTACCTGGTCTTGAAAAGGGCAAGGTAACCAGAAATTCAGTTACCTCAAAGATAAAGGACTGAGTCACCTACCAAGAGAAGCATCCAAGAGATGTTCTGACCAAGGGACATCTACCATGGGTGGTAAAGGAGGGAGATGATGAATATCAACTGATGGCCTCAGGACCAACTACAGCAGTAGAGACTGTACTTACTCCATCTACATTTAAGCCTTTTATTTTCTTTCTATTTTTCAGGTACCTGTACCTTAAAAACTTGAAGAATCAGTGACAACATAGAGTGAACATAGTGTGAGGGTTGAGTGGATCTGAAGGGTGCAAGGGGTAGCAGTAGCAGATCTTAAAAGGGCTCCATCCACACCACCTCAATCTATCCTAGACAGCTGCCGTTAAGATGATTGCCTCCTACATATTTCTTGACGATTGCCTGAAGGCATCGTCTTTAGCAGAATACTTGGGACAAGCCTTAAGTAGAAGAGAATTTCTGTCCCAACAGGGGATTTCAACCAATTTAGGATGGTGGAAAAATAGCCCAGATCCCTCCTCCTTTAGTGGATAAGTCTAATGTGTGTTTCACACTATCTTTCAGAGTTCCCAATGGGAATGAGCCCAGTTGCTCTTTGTGGTAATCTGCTTATAAATAAGTGGGCTCTTCTTCTTTCCAGGTCTCACTTCTTTACTCCTTCACAGTGCTTCCAGGTATCACCTTCCAGATAAGCTCCCTACATGCAGATCTTTCTCTTAGTATCTACTGTGGGGGGAATTAAACTAAAACAAAATCTAAATGGCCATCAATAGTAGAAGAGGTAAACTGAGGTACTGTCATAAAATGGAATGTAATGCTACAGGAAAAGGGAATGAGCTAAACACATCAACATATTGTTGAATGAAAGAAGCAAGTCACACACAAAAAACCCTACACCTTGATTCTATTTTTTAAAAATATTTTAAAAGGCCAAACTAAACAAAATGTTATTTAATAATACATACTGCAAACCAAAAATAAAATTCTAAGCTCCCCAACTGACTGAATTGACCCCTTTTTGGCCAAGGGGATCCCAAAGAAACCTGACAAACAAGTTCAGGCCATGATGGGAAGGAGTCAGACATGTCTCATTATGTACTCCTCCCTTTGGAGTTTAGATATATCTGACCAGCATTAACATTAAAACAGTGATCTTGAGACTGACGAAGCAGGCTCTTGATAGCAATAAGATACCAAATTCCAACCTGACTCTGGTGTAGCATTACATGACAAATAGCAGGCCTTGAGGGAAGTCAAAGTGCTTTACTGCCAAATATATTTCTTTGACATATATTGAAATAGCCCTGCAAAGCTGTCTCTTGTGGGGGAAATGTGCGTTCTGTAGAAAATCACCTTCCCTTACTATGTCTTTTCTGCAGAGTCTGACATCATTTAAGGCCTGCTAAGAGACGTTTTCTCTGAAGCCTGCTACTTGAAGGCTTTATCTACATGATAAGAACCTTGGCTTCCACAACCTCTCCTTTTATCGTAACTCAATATTTCTTTATGCTGGCTTCAACTCTTCAGGCAGAGCTTAACTCTTGTGACCAATTGCTAATTAGGAAATCTTTGAATCCATAATGACTTGGAAGTCCCCCCGCCACCCAACTCCCCCACTGCTTCAAGATATCCCACTTTTCCAGGCTGAACCAATGTATACCTTCCATGCATTGATTTATGCCTTTGCCTGTAACTTCTGTCTCCCTAAAACATATAAAACCAAGCTGCAACCCGACCACCTTGGGCCCATGTTGTCAGGAAGGACCTCTTGAGGCCGTGTCACAGGTCATAGTCCATAACCTTAGCAAAATAAACCTCTAAATTGATTGAGACCTGTCTCAGATACTTTTTGGGTTATAATGCAGATTGGAAAAACCGCAAAGAAAAGCAAGAGACTGATTCCTATAAAAGCCAGCCTAATGGTTGCCTCTGGGGAACAAAGAGAGCTTTTAAGGTACTGGTAGTGTTCTGTTTCTTAACCTAGTTGTTGCATATGCCAATATTTGTTATCTTATCTTGGCAGTTTTTATGGTTTTCTTTAAACACAAGTAAAACGTGCATACAACCTGTCTATTCATTTTCTTTGCTGTGCAGCCTGATATTGGGATTGGTGACTTTGATGATGAGCTAGGTTGCTGTTCCATGATGGCTGTGTGGTTCCTCTTTGAGAAAACATTGTGAGCAATCTCAGCCCAGTAAGATTTGTTGCACAGCAGCAGCACATCCAGCTCCTTGACGCTGGATACTAGGAACTTCCGGAAGCCACTAGGCAGCATGTGCTTTGTCTTCTTGTTGCTCCCATAACCAGTGTTGGACATCAAGTTCTGGCCATTGACTCTTCTGCATACCCTGTTGTTAATACCTCCAGGTGTCCACCAGTTACACTTAATTTTGACATATTCATCTGTCCTGATGATGAACTTCTTGGTCCTCTTTATGACAATGTTGGGCTCTATGAGGGTTCTGAGTATGGCCATGATGCTGAATAGGAGATGACTGCCACCTTCATAGGCAGCATCACAGAAGACACTTTATTTATATTTTGTGTATTTAATATGTTTTACAATAAACAATTTTTAGATGCTGTGAAATTAAGAATGTGAAAAACCGAAGGAGCATTGCAACCGATCAACCAATTGATCATTAAGTATGAGGATTTTGCACTCAAATTGCCTTGTGTCTTTAAGTTTCCATTCCATTTTAGTGAAACCAGAAATTGAAATCAGAAAATGCATTATGTATGTGATTCATGCAAGAAAGACTTCAGAGAATAAAACCATATCAAAAAGAAAGGCCTTGGCCCTAACATCAAAAGATTTGTGAATGCTGGCACATTATAAACTTTACATTAAAAATAAATTTTAAAATTACGTTTTAAGTTAAAAAATATAATTTATATATGTAAGTATGTATGTATATAATGTATATATACATACACAATTCTGTTTAACCAAATTTTATTTTTATTTCTTAAATTAACTAACCAACTACCAGTTCTATTCACATCATATAAGAGGACATCTACTCTACTAAACAGTAAGGAAATCAACTAAAGATTGTGTAGGGCTTTGTTTGGGAACTAATGGGAAGTGAAGACAGAATGGCACAGAGGTTATGTATGTTTAAAAATTAAACTTGATTTTTAACATTTATTCCTGAAAAACATGAAACTTAAATATTAAGGAAAATTATCTCCAATATGAATGAATATAACATTAAGTAATCTTCAAAGCAGTTTTTACTCATTACTGATTCATATACTAACCTAAAAGCAACATGTCACTTTTCAAAGCACTAAAGAAAAAGTATGTATGAATAGTGAGAGAGATACAGAGAGAGATCACCCCCATTTATATATGTGTGTCTCCATTTGTATAATCCTGCCTTTCAATACTTACTAGAAAAATAGAAGATTATTCTACATCTGGTCTTTTGGTTAAAGTTAGTAAAGCATTTTTGTTAATCTTTGGAGTGATCAGAAGGTTTGAAAGATGTCTTAATCCTGCTCTGAGTGTGTTAAAGTAGACGTCTTTTTTCACTTTACAAAATCAAATGAGAGTGGTGTTATGAGGATTAGATTTTGACAATTCAACCCAAATGACTTTGTTATGGAAAAATATTCTGCATCCTTTCTCTAATCCAGAAAGTATATTCATAGAGAGGGCACTATAACTACACTAAAATATAGTTGCAAATATTAAAATTAAAGGTTATAAGAAAAAACACAGCTGTTAAAGGGCAGTGACTGAGTGAATTCATTTGAGTGTTACATGTCTATGATGATGTGGATTATTCAAGATTTTTTCCAAACTCATTTCAAAGATTCTCACTTTAGCATTTCAAAGGTAGTGGATAATATTTGAAAAAAAAAAGTTTCATTTCTTTTAAATCAATAATAATAGGGCTTGAAAGCAAAATATGCAAAGGCTTATGAAATAATGTATACCAGGGAGTTCTGAATGTCAATTGTGTGCACAGATGTCTCAGTTGGGGCATAAAATACTGGCATGTTTCATAGCAGTTTTTCTTTCCTCAAGAAGTTATTTGCACTTGTGCAATGACACGAACTCTTCATGTGACATAGACAAAAACTGAAAATCTCAAAAAGAAATGGACAAAGATTTGGATCTCCAAATTTAACTGACCCTGGAAGTGAGTTATTCAATAAATAAGACATTGCATATGTATATTTATTTTCTTTTATTTTAGATTCAATATATATTAAGGCATATTTCACCTCAAAGAAGCATGTTCAAACTACTTTAAGTTTTTGAAGTTAAAAACATGCAATGCTCCATTCAGAGAGTCCAGATTTTAAAAAGAAAGTTCAGTTAGCTCTATCACTTTTCCAGATATGATGCTTCTCTTCCCATTTCAATATATTGTCAAGCTTTTTGAATTCCTCCTATTATTCCTGTAGTGACACAATTGGATTCAGACATTGTAGAGACTTGATTACAGAGTTAGATTTCTACCTCTCTGTATAGTTCTTTCTCTTGAAACTGTTTCTCAAAGTATATGTCATGAAATATTAGTTTTGGGCTTTGCAACATACACTCAAAGGAATTCCATTTTCAAGTTAGTATAGAAGGTACTAGAGCCCATTTTTAGAGAAGTATAAAAGATATTGGTGTTTTGGAAGTTTTCTCTAGCAAACAAAGCCGTTTAACTTATTTAGAAACTGGAATTTTCTAAGTTTATTTGGTGTTTTTCACATAATCCTAATTGATGTCCTATGGTATAGTTAGCCAAATGCTGTTCTGTGTAATTTATCCTAAGAGCCTATTCTGGCTGACCTTTAAAGAATATGAATTTGGGCCGGGCGTGGTGGCTCATGCCTGTAATCTCAGCATTTTGGGAGGCCGAGGCGGGCGGATCACGAGGTTAGGAGATCGAGACCATCCTGGCTAACATGGTGAAACCCCGTCTCTACTAAAAATACAAAAAATTAGCCGGGCGTGGCAGCGGGCGCTTGTAGTCCCAGCTACTTGGGAGGCTGAGGCAGGAGAATGGCGTAAACCCAGGAGGCAGAGCTTGCAGTGAGCCGAGATCTTGCCACCGCACTCCAGCCTGGGCGACTGAGCGAGACTCCGTCTCAAAAAAAAAAAAAAAACCAGAATATGAATTTCTATAAAACGCAAACACTGATATATTTGTATTTGCAATGAAAAAATACTTTGCACATAATAATTTTAAAAATCAACATTTTACTGATTTGTTCTCAAGCTCAACACCACTCTTTCCAGAGATTACTTTTGTTTGCTTTGCCCGACTAAAGGGATACAGAGACTAAAGTCTGAGGAGCGCTTCCTCACATGACATGGGATACTTTTCCGGTAATAATGATATCAAGAAACTAAAGTTTTAAAACAAGAGGGCAGAGTGGGGAAACACCTGACTTTTTGCTATGTTCGAGGAAAGAATTTGGATCTGTATGAATTGATAGCTGTAGTTTAAAGACTACATTTAAGGATTAAGGTATAAAACGGGGTAAAGGAATACTGGTCTGCGTTCTAAGCGATTGTGGCTAAGGAGTCTTTGAGAGAACCTTTTTAATTTTTTCTTTAGACGGAGTCTCGCTGTGTAGCTCATGCTGATCTCTAACCCCTAGGCTCAAGCTGTACTCCCACCTCAATCTCTCGAGTAGCTGGGACTATAGGCTCTCCACCTCACCCAGCTGATTTTTTTTTATTATTATTTCTTTACTAGCTGTTCCTAATATCAGGCATTGGTTATATGTTCATATCATTTTTATCTTATTTTATTATTTTCACTATTTCAACTTTTAGTCCTCTGGTTATAATTATTTTGTTATAGACTAGTCCCCTATTATCCACAGGAGATACATTCCAAGACCCCCAGTGGCTGCCTGAAACTGTAGATAGAACCAAACTCTATATATACTATGCACAGATTCATTTTTCTTTCTTTGCAGTTTCACAGAGAGAAGATTTATTTTTACCATATATCTTAGCCACCTCTGCATACAACTTTTTTCTTTCCTTATTAAATCAAAAACGTTCACCCTTTCACTTCAAGGAAGCACTTTATAGCGTATCTTTGACACATCCAAATCACCAGCATCACTACTCTTGTACTTTGTAGCCACTATTAAGTAAAATAAGGATTACTGAACACAAGCACTGAGATACCGTGACAGGTGATCTGATAAACCAAGACGGCTACTAAGTTACTAACAGGCCGGTAGCAGAGACAACGTGGATACTCTGAACAAAGGGATTATTAGCATCCTGGGCGCTACTTAGAAGAGCACACAATTTGGAAGTTATGAGTTGTTTATCCTTGGAATTTTCCATTTAATATTTTTGGACTGAGCTTGACCGTGGGTGACTGAAACTGGAAAGCAAAACCGCAGATAAGGAGGACACTTCTGTATATCATTGATATTATTTAATCTTTTTTTGTTGTTCGTTCCATTTTATTTCTATATCTCATTTTATCATCTAGTTGTATTTTCCTTAGCCTCTCACACTTTTCCTTTACATTGTTTGATAAATCCTTTTTAAAATTATTGTAGTCTGCATCATCTTTTTATTGATGAGTGCATCATATTTATTTCTTACTTCTTTCTGCTCTAGAAATGTATTAAACACCAAGCAACTAATAACAACAGAGGAAACTGTGAGGATACATGTCCACATCCTAAGTAATGAAAGCTATCAGATGGAATTTGTCTCTAGCTGACTCTGTATGGTCCTTCCATCTTTCCTTAAAAGACTCCAATTTCCACCCTATTCCCTTTAGTGTTAAATTCCTTGAATCTACACACCGGATAATTACATTTACCCATAGAAAATCCATTTCAGCAGTGAAAAAAAAGTGCTACTTTTATGGTAAGGTGAAAATAAGTAAACATTCATTCATCCATTCAACAGATATTTATTTTTGTGAAGAAGTGAAGTGAGAAGTTCTATGTTCAGGGGTTTCTCTGCATAATAACAACTGCAACTTCAACAACAATTAACACTTAAAAGTTTTTTTCTGTATGATGAACACTATTAGAAGCATTTAGCATGTTCTAACTCATTTCACATTTTTAAAAAACTATGTGATAGATACTATTATAACTTGTGTACAGAAGTAAAAATTGAAGCAAAAAGAAATTAAATAAATTTCCAGGATCATATAGCTATTTAACACCTCAGGATTAATTTCAGCAAGTAAACTTGATGGTTTTAAGCCTTCCGTTTAAATTAAGAAGGCATGATGTGTTCAAAACTAGACTTTTAAAATCCTCTTAACAATCTGTTTCCAAGTATCTATTTGATTCACCTTGTTCAAAACAGTATTAAAGAGGATCATCCACGTATACAAATATTAGTCCTCATATGTTCATTACCCCCAATTTCTAAGTTTTATCCTGCCTTCCACAGCAATTATACTAGTTTATCAAGGCATCCAGAGATGACAGTTTAGGAAAATAGAATATCTTTATCTATAACTGGAGCATCAGCTATATGAAATTCCCATCTTATCATCTACTCTACTGAATCAGGCTTGAAAATATATCAGCCTTATCTACATCTTTCGCTCTTCCTCACAGGCTCAAAATGGAGCCATTCTAAGCCATTCATTCCTGCTTTATTTATTCTAGAAATCATCTTGGTTATAGTTGGCTACCAAAGATAGGAATGAGTGACCTAGAAAATTTCCCATACTGGTTATTCCTCTAGAGTTGTGGGATGGAAGATCAAAAGATTGTGAAGGCTCCAATCTAGTCCCATTTACAAGCCTCATATTCCTTGCACCTGAAGCTCTAACCCCTAATGAAGGACCTAATTTGTGTTCTTTTGATGAGGACTTCATGCTTTCCTAATCCCATCTTAGAGCCTTTTTATATGTTAGGATTGTTGTAAGGGTGTGAGGGACAGCTGCGAGCACATTATATAGGTTAAACTACATGACCTACACGTCGTTTTCACCAATTTCCATCTTTTCTCATGAGAACCAAGCCAAATTTAGGTTAAGATGGAACTACTCAATTAAGGTTTTTAGAATGGCAGTGACTGCATCTTTTACTGAATTACTCATGTAAACAAGAAACCAAATTCTAATTAAATATGTCATAACTATTTGAACATCAGAGTACTAGAGGAGCAAAGAATCGGTATACTGTTTACTGTGCTTGCAATGTGCTTCCCTGCCATTCTTTCTTCACCTGGATAATTTACGCATATTAAGTTCATGTATCAACTCCTCCAGGAAGCCTACCTTATACCCCTAAGTTGAGCTAATTATTCCTATCCAGCGCTCCCAAAGGATCATGTACTTACTTCTGATGGTGTCCTCTGTTTTTATTTTTTTAATTATTACAAGAAACGGTCAAGTAAATTACAGAGTAATTTTACATATTACTCTGTATCTTTTATATAAAATTTCAGTAAGAAATTTTGTGTGTAATTCAATGCCATAAAGAGCTTTTGTTTCTTCTGAAAGACTCATGTGATCCTTTCTGATAATGAGAACGATATAACTGATGGTGTGTTTAATTTTATATATGGCTGCCAGAAAGCTCGGGGCCAAATCTTAAGATTCTATTAACATTGGCATATTGGTCTAACCTTTTCTCTGGGTCTTTTATTCTTTTAATTTCATGTAGCTTTTGTTACGAGCCACCTTAAAACCTTTGTGGAAAAGAGAGTTTCAATAAATATTTACCAAAATACAATGTAGATGAAGAAGGTAACTATCCAGTAAATTCTTTTATTCTAGAACAAACATGAGTCATTAATCAAAAATCTTTAATTAATTTATCTTGTTTAGTTTGGGCTTTTTGTTTTTCAAGTGAATTCCATTAGTTTAGACTTGTTTGGATACTCCTAATGAATCTGCATTCAGTAAGGAATTGACTGATTACATCTTAAGCTATGTTTCAAGGGTTTAATTAAAGAAATTGGGCCATGTACGACTCCGAAGAGCAATACTTCACAATCAACCCCTTCTCTCTTTTTTTCCCTCAATTTTCCTATTCAAGTTTACCTTATGTAAATGTTGCTGGCCTAGGAACATATGTGAAGTCTACATATTTTGAAACTGTAGCCCTAAAATGTGAGAGATAAAAAAGAAGCATTTTGTTGATGTTTCTACTCTGCCATCAAATTACCGCTAAGCATATCACTGTTTTGTGAGATTTCCCCTAGCTTCACTTCTTATTTTAAAAAATCAGTATTTCATTTGCCTTAAGACCTTTGGAATATAGGAATAGCATCTAAGAACATAGCACTGTGATTCTAGAGTTCAAGCTTTGAAATTTAAACACAGAGATCAAAGATCTCTATTCGGGTAATACAAAAAAAAAAAGTTTCTAGTTTTTCATCTTCGTGTATAACCACACAGATGCTATAGTTTGAACTAGTAGGGTATTCTAAATCACAAATAATATGAAAGCATTCCAAAGAAATGAATATATATTTTAGAACTAAACGTAGTCACATATTTTACCAAGAGAACATATTCTTCAGAAAGTCACTCACTCACCCAAAACAGTCTCCATGAATACCATTTTCCCTTGTGATTAGATGGTGTTCTTATGAGCATTGCCAAATCAGATCAAGAATTTTCTTGAGGCCAGTGTTGCTCACGTCTGTAATCCCAGCACTTTGGGAGGCTGAGGCAGTAAGCTTGCTTGAGCCCAGGAGTTCAAGACCAGTCTCGGTGAAGTAGTGAAACCCCATCTCTACAAAAAATTAAAAAGAATTTAGCCAGTCATGGTGGTGCATGCCTGTGGTCCCAGCTACTCGAGAGGCTGAGGTGGGAGGATTACTTGGGCTAGGAGGTTGAGGCTGCAGTGAGCCATGATCACACCATTGCACTCCAGCCTTGGTGACAGAGTGAGACCCTGTCTCAAAAAAAAAGTTTTTTTTCCTAAGGAGGCACCTATGAAACATATTCATGCATTCATTCAAGTATATATTTATTAAATGTCTACTTTGTGCCAAGCCCTCTTATAGATGCTTGAGACATATCAGTGGACAAAGTCTACCAAGATTCCTTTATGGAATTTATATACTAGCTAAAAGTCACAGATAATAAACAACAGATACAATAAATATGTGTATTATATGACAAGAAGCAGTTGATAAGTGATGCAAGAAAGAAACAATTAGAGAAGGATACAGGAAATGAGTCCAGGGATGTATATAAATTTTAAAATAGGATATTCAAGTTAGGCCTGAGGAAGGACACATTTAAGCAAAGATTTAAAGGAGGTGTGACAGCATTAATATTAGGATGGAAAAGTTGTTAGCAAAGATATGTCAAATTCAGCTGGCTATGACAAGGGAGAAAGAAGCAAAAAAAGTTTCAGGTCATTTTGAAGGTGACTCAATTTTATCTTCAAGTCTGAATATTTCAAAGAGATTGTAACCCTAAGTGAAAATGTGGGTTTTAGATTAGTTTTCAGCTCAAAACACAAACTTCAATTAAGGTCAAGGAGAGGTGGTTATATCTTCTACACCCTTTTGTTGTCATAAGTTGGAGTAGAAATGCAGTAGATAACCTTGAAAGTATAAGCAACTTGATGTTTATATTTATGTATATATTTATCTTATATACAACATGTTTCTATATTTT
>NW_012106953.1:1636037-1636744 GCF_000951045.1 Mandrillus leucophaeus | reverse complement strand
GATTTAGGAAAAAATAGAGAAGCTGGATAGCCTGATAGCTATTAAAGGAATTCAGACAGTCGTTCAAAATCTTGCCACAAAGAAAAAGGCAGGACAAAAAAAGCCGGATTTTATGAAATAGTCAAGAAATAGTTAAGGCCAATTTTATATGAATTTTTTCAGAGAATTGAAAAAGAAGGAACACGTTTCAATTTCCAACTCAATTTTTTTTTTTTTTTAGATGGAGTCTCGCTCTGTGGCACAGGCTGGAGTGCAGTGGTGCAATCTTGGCTCAACCTCTGCTTCCTGGGTTCAAGTGGGTCTTCCTGTCTCAGCCTCCAGAGTAGCTGGGACTACAGGCACACGCTACTATGCCTGGCTAAATTTTGTGTTTTTAGTAGAGACAGGGTTTCACCATGTTGGCCAGGCTGGTCTTGAACTCCTGACTTCAGGTCATCTGCCTGCCTCGGCCTCCTGAAGTGCTGGGATTACAGGCATGAGCCACCGCGCCTGGCCTCCAACTCAATTTTTAAAGCTGGCATAATCATGCCACAAACATAAGACATGGCTGGCACATGGTAGGAAAATTATAGACTAGTAACATTCATGAATATAGTTTCAAAAATATTAAACCAAATTTTAACCAACACAATCCAGTTGCATATAAAAGACATAATACATTATGGCTAAGTTGGGTTTCTCCCAGGAGTACAAAGTTGGTTTAAAAA
>NW_012106953.1:1604112-1632838 GCF_000951045.1 Mandrillus leucophaeus | reverse complement strand
TAGTTTTTTGTATTTTTTAGTAGAGACGGGGTTTCACCGTGTTAGCCAGGATGGTCTCGATCTCCTGACCTCATGATTCGCCCGTCTCGGCCTCCCAAAGTGCTGGGATTACAGACTTGAGCCACCGCGCCCGACCCTATATTATATATTATATTTATGTTTATTTATATTTATGTATACCACATAAGTGTGATGTACATTAGATACCCAACATTAGACACTGAAAATAGGTACCAAAGCTCAACAGTTCATTCAACACTTTCCAGGTGATTCAATAGCAATACATCAAGATGTAATATCTTGCAGGACAAATTCATCCTTCCCAACCTGCCAGAAATTCTTTATCCACTTACCAATGCTTGGAGCAATATATCAAGCAGTCATGAAAATACCGTGAATGTGAAAGTAATTTTAATGAATCAAAGAAGGAAGGCAACATGTCCACAGCTGTGTAGTTTAGGAGCCGTGATCAAAGGGAGACAAATTAATTTACTCAATGCAAAAGTGACGGTTGCTAGATTAAATCACAATCATAGAGATCATTGTCTGAAATGATTAAATATTCTCAAACACAAAGACAGCTTTTCTCTAAAAATTATTTCAGATAGCTCAGTCTGTTGATATTTTTTTAACATATTTCCAAGGTCACCAGAAAAAACTAGAGGCAGTTGGGTCTTCAATTACCACCAACATTTTAGCAATGCTCAGTCCTCTGCTTTGCTTTGGTCTGACCTATGCTATATGTCTTTTTTTTTTTTTTTAAATGAATTTCATATAGAACTTGTATCCATAGAGCATGTATAACTTGCCAGGCACTATACTAGATGCCTTTATATGTATCATCTCACTTATTTCTCATATTCCTATATGTATGTATGTGTAGTTATATGCACATAAGGTAGGAATATGGGATGGGAAAGAAAGAATGTTAGCTGAATTTTACAGAAATGTGCTTGGGAAGTATTAGAGCCAGAATTCTACTCAGGGTTTCTAGTTCTGCTAAGCTATCTGCTACTCAACAGAGACCACTGTAATAACTTCTATTTGCATAGCATTTTCCTGTTTGTAAAGTACATTCATATTTTATTTGATTATATCATAACCTTAAAATAGTTCTAATTATCTTGATTTTCTTCACAATTCTCAGTCTATGGTATTATTATAACTCTGCAAACTCTGCAAAGAAGGCTATAGCTACATGCCTATCTGTGTGTGTTTTTGAACTTTCATATACCACACTTATAAGACAAACTCATTACATCTGCCTCTGTCTCACAAGGAAGAAAGAGGCTGCATTTTCAGTAAATGCAGTAATACGAAGTATGGCAAATTACTTAACTTCTCTAAGAATGTATCTTCAACTACAAAATAAGAATAATAATATATACCTACTTCTGTACCTCACAGAATTGTTGTGAAGATAAAGTGGGATAATACAGTGTTTATAAAAGAGCTTGAAACTTGCTTATAATAATGCCTTTACCTAATGATTGTTATTAAAGATAATTTATAGATATCTTTATAATACATTTGCTTCTTGACTTTCATTTTTTGTTTCATTGCTTTACTACATAAATATGTGCTTGATAGTAAAAGTTTATATGTACCAAAATATATAAAGTAGAATGCTAAAATTCCATTTTATACTCACCTTCTTCAATTAAACTAATTTTCCTTTCTAAGAGGTAAACATGATTATTAGTTTGATACTTCTTCTTGAGGATCTTTTAATATGTATTTATATACACGGGTTTAAGGCATGCAATGTTTTCTAAATATATAGTAATCAAATATTTTATTGGACAACTTTTTTTTTGTTTTTGTGAACAACATGTCTTGGAGATCTTGAATAGCTGTGCAGTCGATTATTTTAAAATGGACAGTTAAGCTATTTCCTTCGTGTTTGTGTGTGTATATCTATAATAAACACCCATCTTTTTTTTTTTTTTTTTTTTTGAGATGGGGTCTCACTCTGTCTCCCAGGCTGGAATGCAGTGGCACAATCCTGGCTCACTGCAACCTCCACCCCCAGAGTTCAAGTGATTCCCCTGCCTCAGCCTCCCAAGTAACTGGGATTACAGGCATGTGCCACCACACCCAGCTAATTTTTGTATTTTTAGTAGAGACAAGGTTTTGTCATGTTGGCCAAGCTGTTCTCGAACTCCTGACCTCAAGTGATACACCCACCTTGGCCTCCCAAAGTGCAAGGATTACAGGTGTGAGCCACTATGCCCAGCCAAATACCCATTTTTATGCACAAGTTAGAATATTTTACCAAGCTAGAATCCTGTGAGTGCAATGTTGGGATCAAAAAGCATATTAGAAATTTGTATAGATACTGCCTGTGCCAAATTAGACATCCTCCAACAGTGTATGAGTGTCTTTCTTTGAACACTTGCAAACACTACTTAATGTCAGTAAGTCCATTTTCTCTATGAGTAAAAATGAGTAAAAATTGTGTCATTTCGATTTTAATTATCTTCATTATTAGCAGCAAGGTGTACTGTATTTTAATTTGCATACTATTGGATAATCGCATTTTTTCCATGAAATATCTTTTTATGTCCTCTGCCGAGATGTTGCTTTTCCCATGATTTGTAGATACTCTTTATGTAGTATGGTCATTTTTCCCTTGTTATTTTATATGTAATAAGTATGTTCTTCATGTCTGTCACCTTTCTTTTATTTTTGTTTATGTTATCCCTTACCAGAAACAAGTTTCACATATTAATATAGTCAAATCTGTTAGTCTTTTCCTTTTCGGTTTCTAGTTTTCTGATTTGTTTAAGGTATTCTTATCCAAAAATTATAAAAATAGTCTTTTGCATTTTATACTTCTACTTTTCTATTCCTTGTAGTAAATACAATTAGATATGTATCTCAAACTATGTATAAAAAGATAGTTTTGATTGATTTTAAAAATATATATCTATCTGGGCCGGGCACGTGGGCGTATGCCTGTAATCCCAGCACTTTGGGAGGCCGAAGCAGGCCAATTTCTTGAGCCCATAAGTTTCAGAGCAGCCTGGGGTAAAACCCCAACTCTACTAAAAATACAAAAATTAGCCAGGCCTGGTGGTGCCTGCCTGTAGTCCCAGCTACTCGCGAGGCTGAAGTGGGAGGATTGCTTGAGCTCGGGAGGCGGGGGTTGCAATGAGCAGACTTTGTGCCACTGCCCTCCAGCCAGGATGACAGGGCAAGACTGTTATCTCAAGAAAACAAAATTAAAAATCTATCATCCGTCTTTTTAATATTGAGTGCAACAGACAGCCAATACCATTTTTTTGATAAGTTCATTCTTTCCCCACTGGTTTAAAGTGACTTAAACCATATAATTGATCCCCATGTATACATAAAGCTTTTCTTGGATGGCTCTCTATTCTGTTCATTTTTCTTTCTGACATTTCCTCATCTAGCTCTAATAAATGTGAGTATATATATTCTGTAATTGTAATGATGGGGTACCTGCTATTTATATTCTTTCACTTAAAACACTGTAAACATTTCTTCATGATTCTATACAGTTTTTGTCATTATTATTTGAATGGCTATAATTCATTATTTAAATGTACCTTATTTCTCTCCCATTATTGGGCATTTCTGTTGTTTGTTTCTAACAATAATGCTGCAATTAACATCTCATTGCCTGTGTCTCTATCTCTCATCTCTCTCTCATTTTGGGGGGTAAATATTTAGTAAAATAATAACTGGATAAATTGGTATGACTTTCTTTATGAATTTTGCTATGTTTTGACTTATTACTAAGAGGATTGCTTGCTATAGTTTACAGTGTTTTCAGTAATCCATGAATGTACTTATTTCATTGTGTTCTTGTAAGCATTGAGTTTTTTTATATTTAATAATTTAGTAGAATACTACCTCAAGACTCCCTCATAATTCTATATGGAGCTAGTCACCTGTCCCATTGTTCTGAATGCATTTTATTCATCTATATCACAGGCATATAATTATTGTTCATTAAATAGTAAAAAATCTTAATCTATATTATGAGTTTGAAAATTGTATGTAATCTTTGATAGTTTCATGCCTCTTTTTGTCAAATCATCATAATAGACAACACTTTGTGAACTATGGGATAATTGTTCACAATAAAGTCCAATTTTAGACGTTTACTTTTCTAGTTATCTATGGCTATGTAACAAAATCACCCTAAAATTTAGTTGTGTAAAACAACTATTTATTATGTTCACATATTCTTTCTTTTTCTTTTGAGACAGTCTTGCTCTGTCACCTAGGCTGAAGTGCAGTGGTACAATTGTGGCTCACTGAGTCATCAATCTCTCAGGCTCAAACAATCCTCCCAACTCAGCCTCCTGAGTAGCTGGGGACCACATGTACACACCACCACACTTGGTTAATTATTTTTATTTTTATTTTTTTAGAGACAAAGTCTCCCTTTGTTGTCCAGACTGATCTCAAACTTCTGAGCTCCAGAGATCCTCCCATCTCAGCCTTTCAAAGTGCTGGGATTACAGGCATGAGCTGCAATACCCACCAAGCCACTCACATATTCTGAACAAGACACAGATGGCATATTTTTTTCAGCTATAGTACATCTGGGGCCTCAGTTGGATAATTTAAGGGTAAGGGTGACTTGATGACTGAGAACTGGACACATGTGAATGCTTGCTCACTCACATGTCTGGTAGTTGAAACTGGATATTGGCTAGGACTTTAGCTGGTTGATGTTGGCTGTTAGCTGGAACGTCTACATATGATTTCTCCAAGTGACCTGGTATTCTTCATGACGTGGTGACTGTGTTCCAAGAGTGACTATTGCTCTGTCTAGATAGAAAGAGAGAGTGAGAGAAAGAGAGAGAGAGAAAATGAGAGAGAGAGAGAGAGAGACTGATGAACACCATATCTTTTATAACCTAGCCTCAAAAGACACAAAATGTCACTTCTTTGTAGTCATGGGCTAACCTAGATTCAAGGAGAGAGAACATCAATCCCATCTCTTGATGGAGATTTATCAACATCACATTGTAAGAAGAAGTGTGATGAATTATATTCTTGTGGTGACTTTTTGAAAATATAATCTGCCATATTTACCACTGTAATCCAAATTTTTGTGATTCTTTTTTAAATTTTATTTTATTTGTATAAATGTATAGGGTACCAGTGTAATTTTGTTACATGAATGTATTACTTAGTAGTGAAGTCAGGGTTTTTAGTGTATCCATGACTGGAATAATAATGTACATTGTACTTGATATGGTTTCGCTGTGTCCCCACCCAAATCTCATCATGTAACTCCCACAATTCCCACGTGTTGTGAGAGGGACTGGTGGGCAATGATAGAATCACGATGGTAGGTCTTTCCCATGCTGTTCTCGTGATTGCAAATGGGTCTCACAAGCTCTGATGGTTTTAAAACACGGGAGCTTCTCTGCACAAGGTTTGTTTTTTTTTGTTTGTTTGTTTGTTTTGTTTTTTTTTTTGCCCTGCTGCCATCCACATAAAATGTGACTTGCCCCTCCTTGCCTTCTGCCATTATCGTGAGGCCTCCCCAGCCATGTGGAACTGTAAGTCCAATTAAACCTCTTTCTTTTGTACATTACCTAGCCTCAGGTATCTCTGTATCAGCAGCATGAAAATGAACTAATATAGTAAATTGATACCAGTAGAGTGGGGCATTGCTTTAAAGATCCCAAAAAATGTGGAAGTGACTTTGGAATTGGGTAACAGGCAGAGATTGGAACAGTTTGGAGGGCTCAGAAGAAGACAGGAAAATGTGGGAAAGTTTGGACCTTCCTAGAGACTTGTTGAATGGCTTTGACAGAAATGCTATAGTGATGTGAACAATAAGGTCTAGGCTGAAGTGGTCTGAGATGGAGATAAGGAAATTGTTGGGAACTGGAGCAAATGTAACTTTTGTTATGTTTTAGCAAAGAGGTTGGTGGCATTTTGCCTCTGCCCTAGAGATTTGTGAAACTCTGAACTTCAGAGAGATGACTTAAGGTATCTAGTGGGAGAAATTTCTAAGCAGCAAAGCATTCAAGAGGTGACTTGGGTGCTGTTAAAGGTATTCCATTTTATTAGAAAAGTAGAGAATAAAAGCTCAGAAAATTTGTAGCTTAACAATGTGATAGAAAAGAAAATCCCATTTTCTGAGAAGAAATTCAAGCTAGCTACAGAAATTTGCATAAGTAACAAAAGTAAAAAGGAACTGAATATTAATCACCAACACAATGGTGAAAATGTCTACAGGGTATGTCAGAGGTCTTCACAGCAACCCGTTTCATCACAAGCCCAGAGACCTAAGAGAAAAAAGTGGTTCTGTGGATGGGCCCAGGGTCCCCGTGCTATGTGCAGCCTAGGGACTTGGTAATCTGTGTCCCAACTGCTCTAGCTGTGGCTGAAACGGGCCAACATAGAGCTTGGGCTGTGGCTTCTGAGGGTACAAGCCTCAAGCCTTGGCAACTTTCATGTGGTATTGAGCCTGTGAGTGCACAGAATTCAAGAAATGGGGTTTGGGAACCTCCACCTAGATTTCAGAAGATGTATGGAAATACCTGGATGCCCAGGCAGAAGTTTGCTGCAGAGGTGGAGCCCTCATGGAGAACCTCTGCTAGGGCAGTGTGGAAGGGAAATGTGGGCCCACAGCCCCCACACACAGTCCCTATGGGAGCACTGCCTAGGGGAGCTGTGAGAAGAGGGGCCACCTTTCTCCAGACCCCAGAATGGTAGATCCAATGATAACTTGCACTGTGAATCTGGAAAAGCCACAGACACGCCATGCCAGTCTGTGAAGGCAGCCAGGAGGGAGGCTCTACCCTGCAAAGCCACAAGGTTGGAGCTGCCCAAGACCTTGGGAACCCACCTCTTGCATCAGCATGACCTGAGTGTGAGACATGAATCAAAGGAGACCATTTTGGAGCTTTAAAATTTGACTGTTCCACTGGATTTCAGATATGCATGGGGGTTGTAGTCCCTTTGTTTTAGGCAATTTCTCCCATTTGGAATGGCTGTATTTACCCAATGCCTGCACCCCCATTGTATCTAGGAGGTGAGTAACTTGCTTTTGATTTTACAGGCTCATAGGCAGAAGAGACTTGCCTTGTCCCAGATGAGATGTTGGACTGTGGACTTTTGAGTTATGCTGAAATGAGTTGAGACTTTCGGGGATTGTTGGGAAGCCATGACTGGTTTTAAAATGTGATTATAGGACATTTGAGAGGGGCCAAGGGCAGAATGATATGGTTTGGCTCTGTGTCCCCACACAAATCTCATATTGTAGCTCCCATAATTCCCACATGTTGTGGGAGGGACCTGGTGGGAGATGATTGAATCATGGGGACAGGTCTTTCCCATGCTATTCTCATGATAGTGAATGGGTCTCATGAGATCTGATGGTTTTAAAATGGGAGTTTCTCTGCACAAGCCCTTTTATTTTGCCTGCAGCCATCCAAATAAGATGTGACTTACTTCTTCTTGCCTTCCACCATGATTGTGAGGCCTCCCCAGCCATGTGGAACTATAAGTCCAATTAAATCTCTTTCTTTTGTAAATTGCCCAGTCTCAGGTATGTCTTTATCAGCAGTGTGAAAACGGACCAATACAGTACTCATTAAGTAATCTCTCATTTTCCACCCCGCTCCCACCCTCTCACCCTTCTGAGTTGCCATTGTCTATCATTCTACACTCTATGTCCATGTGTACACATTATTCAACTCCCACTTATAAGAAAGAACATGCAATTTCTTTTGGCTGATTTTGTAAAATATATGTACAGATTCACTGGTCCTTGAAACATACAAATTCACACTCTACATTTTTACTATAGTTCTGTTTAACCATTTATGCTGTTATTTGAGCTATTCTATCATCTTTTACTTTGTACTCAAAATAATATTAAACAACATTCAGATGATACTCTAGTTTCTGCTCTGTGCTAATGAGATCTATTTTGTTTTTCACTTTGCTTGTAAGGAGATGTGATCAATTTCAATTCTATACCTATTTATGGTGTCAGTCTGTTTGGTCAAATGTTCAAGTGAATAGAAGAAATCATTCTGGAGAACCAGTGACAAGGAAATGTGAGGAAGAGGTTGTAGATGGACATCTTGGAATGGACCCAGAGTGTGAGAAATTTGTGTTGTATGTGAATGCATACTTAGTTACCCATGAGAGAAGAGGCCTCAATAGTCTGGTGACAATATGTCCAATTTTTGGATGATAGTGGGTCTCTTTTCTCAGCCACCCCAGTACTTGCTCAATGAGTCTATAAACAACGGGGCCATGGTGGCAAGAATTGAGCTAAAGATAGATGGAAAAATATGTCCTTTCTTTCATCAAAGCTGAATCTGACTGTCTCCATCACTAAATGCCTAATTTGCCAGTGACAAAAGCTGATGCTGAGTTTTCAATACGGTAGCATGCCTGGGAGGGAGCATCCAGTCACCTAGCAGTAGATTGATTATATTAGTCTCTGCCATTATGAAGTGGGCAATGATTTGTCCTCAGAGGAATAGACACTTATTCTGGATAGACACTTATCCAGACACTTATTCAACACTTATTCTTCTCTGCCTGTCATGCTTTGCCTAGCACCGACTTCTTTAGAATTACTAAATGTCTATTCACTGTCATGGCATCCCACCTAACACTGAATCTGAACAAGGAACTCATTTTACAGTCAAAATGAGACAATGCAAAATGTCAATTGGATTCACTGGTTTTACCATGTGCCCTATTGCCCAGAAGAAACTGATATTACAAGAATCTTTAATGGTATAATCAAGACTGAGTTATGACACTGGTCAGGGGACAATATCTTATAAAATTAATGTTCTTCCCTATAGAAGACACCACATCCTTTGAGACAGCTTCCAATAAACAATGCTCCTTCTCCGGTAGACATATGTGGATCTATAACTCAAGGAAGGTGTGGAAGTGAGAGTGGGTTCACTTACTTTTGTACTGAATGACCTATTTGCAAAATGTTTTTTTTTTTCTTATTTGCTGGATTAGAGGTTTAATACCTAAGGAATGGAAAATTTCATTAAGGGAAATAACAATAATCTCACAAAAGCAGAAGTTAATACTTACATCAGTTCATTTTGAGATCCCCGTATTGCTTAATTAATATGTAAAAAAGAAGTTACTGAATCAGTAAGTGATTGATCCTGATTATCAAAGGGATATGGGGTGCTGCTACACAATGAAGACAAGAAAAAAACGTATTTGAAATCTAGAGGACCTCCCAGAAGTGCTTCTTTGAACTGTGTATTAGTCCTTTCTTATTCTGCTATAAAGAAATACCTGACAGTAGGCAATTTATAAAGAAAAAAGGTTTAATTGACTCCCAGTTCCACCTGGATGAGTAGGGCTCAGAACAATTACAATCATGGCAGAAGACAAAGCAGAAGAAGACACCTTCTTCACAGGGTGGCAGGAAGAAGTGAGTGCAAGCAGGGGAGATGACAGACAATTATAAAACCATCAGCTCTTGTGAGAACCTACTCACCATAATGAGAATAGCATGGTGGAAACTGCCCCCATGATCTAGTGACTTTCCACTGGGTCCCTTTCATGACATGTGGGGATTGTGGGGATTACAATTCAAGATGAGATTTGTGTGGGGGCAAAGCCAACCCATATCATTCCACCCCTGGCCCCTCCCAAATCTCACGTCTTCACATTTCAAAACACAATCATGCCTTCCCAACAGTCCTCCAAAGTGTTAACTCATTTCAGCATTAACCCAAAACTCCAAGTCCAAAGTCTCATCTGAGACAGTGCAAGTCCCTTTGCCTAGGAGCCTGTAAAATCAAAAGCAAGTTAATTACTTCCAAGACACAATGGGGATACAAGCACTGGGTAAATACACCCATTCCAAAAGAGAGAAATTGATCAAAACAGAATGGCTACAGGCCCTGTGCACATCCAAAATCCAACACGTCAATCATTATATCTTAAAGCTCCTAAATAATTTCCTTTGACACCGCATGTCACTTCCAGGTCATGCCGATGCCAGGAGTGGGCTCCCATGGTCTTCAGCAGCTTTGCCCATGTGGCTTTGCAGGATACAGACCCCCTCCCAGCTGCTTTCACAGACTGGTATTGAGTGTCTGTCACTTTTCCAGGTTAATGGTGCAAACTGTCAGTGGATCTACCATTCTGGTGTCTGGGGGTCCTCTTTTCATAGTTTCAGTAGCCAGTACCCCAGTGGGGACTGTGTATGGGGGCTGTGAGCCCACGTTTCCCTTCCACATTGCCCTAGCAGAGGTTCTCCATGAGAGCTCCACCTCTGCAGCAAACTTCTGCATGGACATCCAGATGTTTCCATACATCTGAAATCTAGGCAGAGGTTCACAAACCTCAATTATTGACTTCTGTGCATCCACAGGCCCAACACCACGTGAAAGCCACTAAGACTTGGAGCTTGCACCCTCTGCAGCAATGGCCTGAGCTGTACATTGACCCCTTTTAGTCACAGCTAGGATGCAGGGAACCAAGTCCTGAGAATGCACAAAGAAGCAAGGCCCTGGGCATAGCCTATGAAATCATTTTTTCCTCCTAGGCCTCTGGGCCTGTGATAAAAGGGGCTTCCTTGAAGACACCTGACATACCCTGGAGACATTTTCACTATTGTCTTGGCAATTAACATTTGGATCCTCATTACTCATGCAAATTTCTGTTTCCAGCTTGAACTTCTCCTCAGAAAATGGCTTTTTCTTTTCTATCATATCATCAGGCTGCAAATTTTTTAAACTTTGATGCTCTGCTTCCCTTTTAAACATAAGTTCCAATTCCAAACCATCTCTTTGTGAATGCATAAAACTGAATGCTTTGAAGAGCACCCAAGTCACATCTTGAATGCTTTGCTGCTTAGAAATTTCTTCTGTGAGATATCCTAAATCATCTCTCTGAAGTTAAAGTTTCCCAGAGCTATATGGCAGGGTCAAAATTCTGCCAGTTACTTTGCTAAAGCATAGCAAAAGACACCTTTATTCCTGTTCCCAACAAGTTCCTTATCTCCATCTGAGACCACCTCACCCTGGACTTTATTGTCCATATCACTATCAGCATTCAAAAAGCCATTGATTTGTTGAACAATTTGTTGAACAAAGCCATTCAACAAGTCTCTAGGAAGTTTTGAGCTTTCCCACATCTTCCTGTCTTCTGAGCCCTCCAAACTGTTCCAACCTCTGCCTGTTACCCAATTCCAAAGTCGCTTCCACACTGTAGGGTATCATTATAGCAGTACACCACTTTCTGTGGTATCAATTTACTGTATTAGTCCATTCACTCACTGCTATAAAGAAATACCTGAGATTGGGTAATTTATAGAGAAAAGAGGTTTAATTAACTCACAGTTCTGCATGGGTGGGAAGGCCTCAGAAAACTTACAACCATGGCAGAAAGTGAAGCAGAAGCAGGGACCTTATTCGCAGGGCAGCAGGAAGAAGTCAATGCAAGTAGGGAAAATGTCAGACACTTATAAAACCATCAGATCTCATGAGGACACACTCACTATCATGAGAACATCATGGGGGAAACTGTCACAATGATCCAATCACTTCCCACCAGGTCCCTCCACCGACGTGTGGGGAGTATGGGGATTACAATTCAAGATGAGATTTGAGTGGGGCCACAGCCAGAACATATCAAACTGCTATCCAATGACAAAAGACAATGAAATGTTACAGCCACACTATACAGGCAGGAATTCTGTATGTTCATGTCTTTCAACAACCAAGATTTAGATTATCTAAAAAGGCAAAGAACAGCAACTAGCTGAGGTAATAAAGGAGGATAAAGGGGATAGGATAGGAGTTTGGGAAGAAAGAATTATAAGTAGCAATCAATGTCTTGGTGATAAACTGCAGAAATAAGGCCTATAAAAGCTGCCCATATTTTCTTCTTTGTACTGTTATGTCTATGTTTTTCTCATTCATTCATCTCTCTTCTCTCTATTGTTTTACATAGTATGACTGATTGATTTTATTATTCAATCATATTAATATTATTTTTCAATGCCATAATATCCTTGGGTTGGTTACAGTATATTATGTCAGGGTTGTGATTTAACTAGAAAAGGAGTAAACATCATTCAGAGATAGATACAGACACTGATGAGATTTTGGGTTTCTCCTTTTATAGAAGCGCGTTTTTATCTCTATAATGAATAGCTTCATTGTGACTGGAAGCATATGTTGTTGCAATTATTATTTAGAAGTTTAAGTAGTAGTAGAATGGTGTTTATGAAAGTGAAATAGCCAGGCTGGGTGCAGTGGCTCGTGCCTGTAATCCCAGCATTTTGGGAGGCTGAGGTGGGCAGATCATGAGGTCAAGAAATTGAGACCATCCTGGCCAGCATGGTGAAACCCTATCTCTACTAAAAATACAAAAATTAGCTGGATGTGGTGGTGCATGCCTGTAGTTCCAGCTACTTGGGAGACTGACACAGGAGGATCGCTTGAACCTGGGAGGTGGAGGTTTCAGTGAGCCAAGATTGCGCCACTGCACTCCAGCCTGGCAACAGAGCAAGACTCTGTCAAAAAAAGAAAGGAAGGAAGGAAGGAAGGAAGGAAGGAAGGAAGGAAGGAAGGAAGGAAGGAAGGAAGGAAGGAAGGAAGGAAGGAAGGAAGGAGAAAAGAAAAGAAAGGGAAATAGCCGAAGAGATGAATTGTAGTGGATATAGTGGATGGCACTCAACATTTTACACACTATTTCTAGTGGGCTTCCTAAAACTGCAGAGGTGGGAAAGCTACAAAAAACATTTTTCAGACTTTCTTAGATATAAAATTATGAATGTAACATCAGTTCTATTAATTAGACGCATTCACAAAATACTTGGAAAATGGAAATGAGACAGAGATAATCTATTTACTGTTTTGGCTGCTTTCTAGCCTTGAAGTTCTGTGTTTCTTGATCATTGGATTATAGTTTGTTTACAGTAATTGTATCAATTCTAATGGCAACATTCTCAAATCCCCACCCTCCTCATTTTAGCACAGTCTGCTAAAGCCTGTTCCTTTGGAAAGCCTGTTTAACTATGTCATCCTGAGAATCATTTATGAAGGTGCTACCTGGAATCCACTACTTCATCCCTTTCATGATTTTATAGGCATCTAATTCCATCTAAAATGCTTTTCTGTTTAAAATAGCTAACAGAGTACAAAGGGCAGAAAAGAGAACACCAGACTTTTCATGCATGAAACTACTGTAATAGAAACCTTTGGCTGTTGCATATATATATAACTGACAGTAAACATAGACCAGATGCCTAAGTTTTGAGGAAATTATATTGGCAAAGAAGTCCCAAGTCTGTTCTATTATACAAAAGTCTATGATTATTTGACTGCAAAAGCAACCTGAAGGCCTATAAACTTGCATCGAGAAGATAGCTGCAAAAGATGTGATGAACTCCCTGCCTCCACATAAAATAAATTCTCTCCAATGCCTATCTCAAATGTGTCATGGAGCAAAATAGGCAAGGAGAAACGTGCTCCAAACAGGCCAGGGAGAATAATGAACAAAGGTATTCCTCCCAGAGAAAAGAAATATAGAATGCCAAATGAGCTAAACAAAACATTTATTGTTAAAACAGAGAGTTTTTATTATTCCTATCCAGCAGGAGCTTATAATTTCCAGAAATCACCAACTGTTTCCCATTCTTTCCTTTTTTGAATATGAGTTTTTATTGTACTTATCCTGTTCCTGATCCACCATCATATAATAGGTATGTGCGAGTGAGGAGGTGTATCTAATTTGTTTATAGTTGTATGGAATGCCAGAGCACAAGAAGCCATATCTGGAAATGATGCAGAGAACTGCATATCTCCCAGAAATACTGGGCTTTGAGCTCTAAAGAATTACTAAGGAGATTTATAGTTTTGCCCTTGAGAAGGAAGAAACATGTTCTGTGTATTATAAAGAGTGGGCACACAGATTTTTGGTTACCAAAAGGAAGGACAACTATTAACTGTCTCCCAAAACCCATTTCCTGCTTCTTACACAGTAACAAAATTTTTAGTTAGGCAAATGGGCACTGAGATAGGTTGAAGTCTAAGATTACCCACAAGACTCAACACTGCTGCATATACCCTGTATATTCTCTCCCCTTGAGTGTGGCAGGACTTGTGAATGTGATGAGATTTTACTCCTGTGATTAGATTATGTTACATGGCAAAGGTGCAGAGATTTGGTAACAACCTGAATAAGTTTGGAAATAAATTCTTCCAATCAAGCTTCCAGATGAGAACACAGCCTGTCCAACACCTTGATTTCAGCCTGGTGAGATCCTGAGCAGAGGATCCAGTAAAATCTTGCCAAGACTCCTGATCCATAGCAATTATGAGATAATAAATGTGTGTCATGTTAGGCTGATAAGGTTGTGATAATTTGTTATATAACTATAGAAAACAAATACAGAAACTGACCTAAACATTGTATTTTCAAGCTTCTCTTGCAGTAGGTATGGTCTATGACAAAGTTTTGATCAATCGGAGAGGAACTCAACATAGGTGGGTAAAGTCTGGATCATTGTTACAGAGGGAAGAGATGGCCATGCTTTTAATTCTCTCTTTTTTTTTTTTTTTTCTTTTTGAGATGGAGTCTCACTCTGTCACCCAGGCTGGAGTGCAGTGGCAAGATCTTGGCTCACCGCAAGCTTCTTCCTAGGTTCATGCCATTCTCCTGCCTCAGCCTCCTGAATAGCTGGGACTACAGGCACCTGCCACCATACCTGGCTAATTTTTTGTATTTTTAATAGGGACGGGGTTTCACCATGTTAGCCAGGATGATCTCAATCTCCTGACCTTGTGATCCACCTGCCTTGGCCTCCCAAAGTGCTGGGATTACAGGTGTGAGCCACCATGCCCGTCCTGGCCATGCTTTTAATTCTTTTGGATATATTCCCGGAAGTAAGATAGCTGGATCATATGGCAGGTTCTATTTTTACTTTTTTGTATTAAAAAAATAAAATAAAATTTACCATCTTAACCATTTTAAAGTGTACAGTACAGTAGTGTTAACTGTATACCTGTGAAAGCTGTCAGAATCAAAATGGAGTCACCCTGAAAAATAGAGCCGAGCAAGGCCATGAAAAGAAAGGTTCTCATGCTTGTATGCCTGATAACAAAATTATCACAAAAGACTGCAAAAACTGGCTGAGTGCAGTGGCTCACGCCTGTAATCCCAGCACTTTGGGAGGCCAAGGCAGGCAGATCACGAGGTCAGGCGATCGAGAGCATCCTGGTTAACGTGGTGAAACCCTGTCCCTACTAAAAATACAAAAAATTAGCCGGGTGTGGTGGTGGGCGCCTGTAGTCCCGGCTACTCAGGAAGCTGAGGCAGGAGAATGGCTCGAACCCAGGAGGTGGAGCTTGCTGTGAGCCCAGATCGCACCACTGCACTCCAGCCTGGGCGACAGAGTGAGACTCTGTCTCAAAAAAAAAAAAAAAAGACGGCAAAAACTACAAACTTGCACAAAGGCCATCCCAATCTTGCACAAAAAATACTTCTGTGAAAACATCTGCCCAGCAACTGCCTGTCCAGCCTCAGAATGATGTTATTGTTACTGATGTTTGTAGCCAAAGATATTATCTCAAAACAATTATGTAATCCTCATCTTTACTTTTCTTTTCTTTTTTTCTTTTTTTTTTTTTTTCTGAGACAGAGTCTCTCTGTGTCACCCAGGCTGGAGTGCAGTGATGAAATCTTAGCTCACTACAGCCTCCGCCTCCCAGGTTCAAGCAATTCTTGTGTCTCGGCCTTCCCAGTAGCTGGTATTCTAGGCGTGTGACACCATGCCCAGCTAAATTTTGCATTTTTAGTAGAGACAGGGTTTTGCCATGTTGGCCAGGCTGGTCTCAAACTGCTGGCCTCAAGTGATCCACCTGCCTCAGTCTCCCAAAGTGCTGAGATTACCGGTATGAGTCACTGTACCAGGCCCCTCCTCATTTTTTCTTCAAAAACCTCTGTCTTCCTTTACCTCCTTGAATATACACATAGTTTACTGTGGCATGTCTATTCTCATTGCACTGCCCTATTCCCAAATAAATATCATTTCCTTTTAGAATGTTTCTCTTTGTTTGTTATTTAGGCTGACACACTTTGTGCAACATCTCTAGAACTTTTTCATCTGCAGGACTAAAACTCTATATCCATTGAACAACTCCCCTTTTCCCCTTCTCCCAGTCCCTGGTAACTACCATTCTATTTTCTGTTTCCTTTTTTTTTTTTTTTTGAGATGGAGTCTCATTTTGTCACCCCACCACACCCAGCTAATATTTTTTCTATTTTTAGTAGAGGCAGGGTTTCACCATGTTGGCCAGGCTTGTCTTGAACTCCTGACCTTGTGATCTGCCTGTCTCGGCCTCCCAGAGTGCTAGGACTACAGGCGTGAGCCACTGTGCCTGGCCTACATTGATTTTCATATGTTTAATCAGCCTTGCATTCAAGGAATAAACTCCCCTTGATTTTGAAGTGCAATCCTTTGAATGTGTTGTTAAATGTGGTTTGCTGGTATTTTGTTAAGATTTTGCAACCATGTTCATCAGAAAATGTAGTTCACCGGGTCTGTAGTTTTCATATAGTGTCTCTGTCTGGCTTTGGTTTCAGGATAACAATGCTGGCCTCACAGAACGAGCTTGGAGATAATCCTCTCTTCAACTATTTTGGAAGCATTTTGGAATTAGTGCTAATTTTTCTTGAAATGTTCGATAGAATTTACCAGTGAAGCCATCGGATTTTGTGCTTTTCTTTCTTGGAAGGTCTTTAACAAATTATTCAGTCTCTTTACTCATTATCTACATTTTCTATTTCTTCATGATTCACTCTTGGTAGGTGCCGGGTCCAATCTGCAGACCCTTGCTGAACGATGGATAAACAAATGCACTCAGACACAGATACCAGTGAAAGAGCAGGTTAGGGGACCAGGCCACCCACAGACACCAAGAAGGGTGCTGTAAAGAGTCAGCAACTGCAGCCCTGACAAGCCAGCACTGCAGGCATTTATTTAGTATAGATTTAATGACAAAGGCCTTGAGTCAACACACTTGTGGGCAATTCACATGGTCACCCAGCACCCCTACCCTTACCCCTGGAGAGAGTAGTCCTGTGCATGGATGACTAAAGACCAGGTTCCGAGGCCTAAGTAAACTAACTTATCTAGTTCAGTTTCTTTACATCCCCTTGTTATCTAACCTAAGCTTTCAGGCACCGGATAAGAGAATATGCCTGCCTTCAGCTAAATCCTTTTCTGAAGCTTTTGTAAAACCTTCTGGCCTTCCAAGAAGGTTTACATCTTTCTACAATTTTTCCCACCACCCTGACTGATCTCCTACATCTCCCACTTTTCTGTTTTTAGTATCAGGTTTTGTTGATTGAAGAGTACAAATGTGTGCAGCAGCAGGTTTGTCAGGCATGGTGGTCACTGCTCATATTCCGGCTTTGCTTCCTAGAATTGGTAAATAACATAAGACAAACATGAGTATAATCAGCAACATTCTTTTCTAATCAAGGAGTGACGCCCCCAGGAGTGGGGGTCTATCCAGGAGAGATGATCTCACACACCCTTCTATATGACTGTTTGTTGGGCATGTAGATCTATGGCATTTAGGGATTCTGGAATTTTGGTTTTAAGTTGCTTTACGTCTGCTGTTAAATTGTCATGAAAGGTTCCCCACAGGTGTTGTTTCACCTTATGCCAACTATGTATTGATTGATTCCATGATAGAGAAGTGACACAGATATGTTTATGCTCCCAGTCGCAGTTTAATTGCTGTCAGAATGCCAGTGCATCCTGTCGCTCCTCCACATATTTCAAGGCAGTCTCAAGGGCTTTCAGATGTGCAAGAATCTTTTCATTTATACCTTGCCGTAAGAGAAGTTCATTAGACACATTTCTGGCCAAATTATCTATAAAAGTAGCTGTTTGTACTGATTCAGTAATAGATGCTACAGCAACACTAGCAGTTGCTAGGATGATTATGGCTGAGACTACAAAGGCTATAAGTGTTAACTATGAATCTTTTGTGTCTGACCTGGGTCAGGGCACATTCTAAGGTGGCAAGGGCAGAGGAATCTTGCCAATTGTGTGTTAAATTGACTGGTAGGAATGCCTTGGATTGTCTCCTCAATACCATGACACTAGTAATATTTAAATTAGATATGTTATAATTAGAGATACAAGAGGCAAACCAAGCCCGTCCCTGCACTCGGGTCACAAATGTGGACTTTTGGGGTGTAATAGAAACATTAGTTCCCATAAGGAAAACATATGATGACTAGTGCAAATCAAGCACTGATTAATGTGATTATGAAAAAAGGTCATAGTATAATTGTAACTGGAATTATGATATGTCCCATGCCAGGTGTTAAGGGGGGGTGCTAAGATATCCCAGGTGCCATAAAGTGTCTTGCGGTGGCAGGGACTCTACTTGGGGCCTGGGATATTCCAACTTCCTATCAGCCCAAATTATAGGCTTATGTTGTCAGAGGAAGCCACATCATCTGGGGCCGCGGTTCCTGTAGAGTCATTTCCTTCATTTCTGGTACCGGGTTGGGTCCTACCCACACCATGGTATGGTTTGATGCATCGTGCTGGAATCTAAAGAGGACCTGAGGGGATGTGAACACAAGCATATCCTCTCCCCCACGTTAACAATTCATTTGGACCACACCATACATTACTGTTTTCATCTTTCCATAAAACTGTGGGTTTTATGTCTTGAGAGGTTTTAGCAAAGTGCTTTTCTACAGCTGATTGAAATTTATTATCTAAATTTTAAAAATTAAGGGTAAATAAGGCTTGTGCCAATAGTGTTGCAGGGTCCTTACTCATATTCCCCCTTTATTGTTTTCTGAGCGTATTTTTAAGGGTGGAATGGGTACATTCTACTATGGCCTGTCCTTGGAGGTTATATGGGATGCCTGTGGAATGTTAGATTTCCACATGTGACAAAATTGTTGAAATTGTGAGCTGGCATAAGCTGAATCATTACCATTTGTAATTTTTGTGGGCCACCCCTTAAATGCAAAAGTTAAAAGAAGATGTTTAATGACATATTGGGTGGACTCTCCAGGAAGAGTATGAGCACTAATTCAATGAAAATTGATATCAACAAATACATGTACATATCTAAGTTTCCCAAATTCAGAGATGTGTGTAACATCTGTTTGCCATAACTGATTAGGTTCTGGTCCTCTACAGTTAACACCTGTAGAAGGAGGGGATGTGCCTGTGAGCTGACAATCTGGGCATTGTAGGATAATTTGTTTAGCTAGTCTCTGGGTAAGTTGAAATTGTTTAGATAAGTTTCTCTAGTTTTGGTGTAAAAATTGATGCTATTGGGTAGTTTGGTCAAGCAGATGTCATAACCTGTAGGTCTGCTTGATCATTGCCATAAGCCAATGGGCCAGTAGTGAGCTGTGGGCCTGAATGTGTGTAATAAAAATAGGACGTGTATGTTGATCTAGCAATTGCTGAAGTCAGAGAAAAAGTGCACACAGGGTGGGCTCTAGAGTGGACTTAATGAGGGCTGTCTCAAGGTTCTTCAATAAATAGAGTAAGCAGAGTCACTAACAATATTGATGGACTGAGCAGAAAAAGTTTCCAAGGCCAATATTAAGGCTCCAACCTCAGCTCTTTGAGTGCTAGTAAATCGAGAATGAGTGAGAGAATTACGTGATCTCCACCAGACAGCCACTTTTCCAAGTTTACCAGAGCCATCAGTAAACAATGTCAAAGTGTTACGTATGGAGGATTGAACTGTTTTAGTAGGCAAAACCACAGAAGTATGAGATAAGAACTGAAGTAGTTTATCAGCAGGAAGGATATGCTCTATATGGCCTGTATAATCAGAGAGGGCTATTTGCAGGTCCACAGATGAGGGCAATTCTGCTTCGAATTCCTTTTTACTTAAAGGAATTCTGATGATATCAGGGTCATAACCTAGTAATAGATTGCATCATCTGCAGCCTGAATAGATGACTTTATTAACTAGCTGAATATAGGGAGAGAGTGTTTTAGTCTCGGTATGTGAGCAAAAAACCCATTCTAGAAAGCGTAGCTCTGGAGCCGTCTGTCCTATTAACACTGCAGGGGAGTGTTTGGTAGGAAAAACAAACAAGTGAACTTAATACCATGGATTTATGGGATCTAGTTGCCTTTAAGAAATGCTGTGTGTATGCAGCACAATTTCCCTTTGTGCTGCAGGAGTTAAATACCTAGGAGAGTCTAGGGTAGCATTGCCTTTTAAGAAGAAAACAGGTTCTGTAACTTATCACTAGATATGCCTAAGGCGGGGCAAAGCCAGTTAATATCATCTAGTAATTTCTGATAATCATGTAAGGTGTGTAAGTTGCTAGTATTTAATTTAACCTTTTGAGGTCTTACTGACCAGGAAGTTAGTATGTACCCAAGATATTTCCAAGGAGAGGACATTTGTACTTTTTCAGATGCTATGATTAAACCTCTTAACTGTGTATTCTTTACGAGAAAGGCATGTAACTTTAAAAGTACTGGCTCCATTGGGGCTACTAGTAAAATATCATCCATAAAAATGAATAATCTTGCAATAAGAAAATTCTTTTCTACTGGGGAGCAAAGCCTGATTTATATGATACTGACACATTGTAGGATTGTTCAGCATTCCTTGAGGAAGCAGTTTCCAATGAAATTGGCAAGCTGGCCTTTCATTATTGTTTGCTGGTATCGTAAACGCGATTTTTTCTCTGTCCTGTTTTGCAAGGGGAATAGTATAAAAACAGTCTTTTAAGTCAATAACGATAGTAGGCCAATCTCAAGGAATCGCTATGGGGGAGGGGAGCCCCTGATGAAGGAGCCCCATAGGTTGCAAATTAGCATTGATAGCACATAAGTCATGCAATAATCTCCATTTACCAGACTTTTTGAGAATAACGAAAATGGATGAATTCCAAGGGCTGTTTGATGGTTTTCTATGGCTGGCTTTTAATTACTCGTCAACTAAGTCATGCGGTTATTGTAATTTCTCTCCCTTTAAAGGCCACTGTTCTACCCAAAGTGGATCTTGAGAGAGCCATGTCAGGGGTAGGGGAGGGATAATAACAGTGGCCATTATTAGAAAGGGGTCTGCAGAGTGACCTGCTCCCCACCTTTGGGCTAATAGGTCCTGTCCCCAAAGATTAACAGAGATGGGCATGATTAGAGTTATATAACTGCTTCTGAATCACAACAGGTTAGGGGGTGTGTGCCCTGCTTGGCTGTGCACACTTGCCCAATGCTGACAAGTTTTTGTTTCTGAGTGACCCAAGGCCAAGTTTTTGGCCAGTTTTGATAACTAATGATCAGAATATCTGCCTCTGTGTCCAATAAGTCAGTGACATTCTTATTTCCAATTTTTAAAGTGATCATGGGTCTCTGATCAGTGATTAATTGATTCCAATTCACTCCTGTGGCTCCTATGCTTCCAAAACTTCCCTTTCCCCTTTCCTTTCCATGAGCACTGGGGACCCAATATAGTAAAAGCAGTAACTGAGTGATCTTTGATCCGGGGGAAGAATATACAGACCTTTACATTACATCATAACTAATATCTCACCTTGATAATCACTATCAGTTACGCTGGTGGGCACATTAATTCCTTTACTGGATAGGCTTGATCTCGCTAGTACTAATCCCACTGTTCCCAGAGGCAGTGGTCCCTAGATCCAAGTTGCAAGCTTTTAGGGTCTTCTCCTTCTTTTAGCACTAATTTGTTGGGTCAGAGTAAGTCCAGTCCTGCACTCCCAATGGTGGCTGCTCTGAGAGAGAGAACTGTGGGCCTTCCATCTGAGTGAGGAAAGCTGCTAGCATTGCCCCAGTTTGAAGCGGGCCCTGGGGTCAGCCCCTCATGAAGTTTCCTACCTGGTTACTTGTGGGGTTGCCGTTTTTATCAAATTTGGACCTGAATTAATTTGCCCAATATTTTCCCTTTTTACATCAGGGGCATATAGAAGGGGGTTCTTTTCCTGAGTTACCTTGGTCTCTATTATTGGGGCATTCCCTCTTCATATGATCCGGCTCTCTGCATAGAAAAAAATTTGGGTCTCTCTCTCTTTTCTCTTTAGGAGACCTTAATGCTATAGCTAATAGTTTGGCTTTATGTGTTTCAGTCCTCACCAGTTGACATGCTCCTATAAGTTCCCTGACTGTGGCTGCCTTTCCTCTGATTGCCTGCAATGCTTGTTGGCAATCCACATTAGCGTTTTCATATACCAATTGCAACAATAAGATATCAGTGGCCTGGGCATGACTAAATTGTCTCTTAATTCCCAGGGTTAACTGATTGATAAACTCAACAAACGGCTCCCGAGGCCCTTGTTGAACATTTGTAAAAGATCCCTGTTGAACTCCGCTTTCAGGAATTCAGTCCCAAGCCCTGAGAGTGCACAAAGACACTTGTGCATAGGCCCGAGGATCAAAATTTGTTGTACATTGGCATGGGGACCCCTCCCCTGGAACATAGCAGCTGTTATGTCTTGCCTGGCCGCCTTATTCTGGTTGGCTTGTTTACACAACTGCTCATATTCTGCCTTCCAGAGGAGGTAATGGCTGGGCTCCAAAGTTGTTTTAGCTAGCACTGACCAGTCACATGGGGTCATACAGAAGTTGTCTGCTAAGGCTTCAATCATTCCTTTCATAAATGGGTGGAGGCTCCATTTTCTTTAATGCTTTTTCTTAGCTATCTATAAGCATTAAAAGAAATGGGTTCATGCACTTAATTGGCCTGTCAATCTTGCATTACCGGGCAGGCTAAGAGCTCCCCTTCTAATGCTGCTTGCCTAAGACAGGGTCCTATAGTTGTAGCATATCCCTTATCTTTTTTATAATTTATTGGAGGAGGGGGCTCAGGCGAAACCTCTGTTTCCTCTTTGTTATTTTGGCCCAGTCATAGTGGGGCTGAGGGATAAGGAGGAGGTAAGGTAGGTGATGGTACCTCTTCCCTTCCCTTCTGAGGTTCTTCTGTGTATAATAGGGCCAGAGCTGCCCTATCTAAGGCCCATAATGTTAGAGATGTTACTGGGACCTGTTGCCCTTGCACATGATGTTGTTTAAGATTTCTTCCCACTTGTTCCTAGAGCTCTACTTCTAGCATACCTTCTGGGAACCATGGGTTATGGAAAACAACTGTTTGCATTAGGTCCCTTAATTGAGCCTGTGAAACTGAGGCTCTGCTAGCTTTAAGCAGCTGTTTCAATACTTTTATATACTACTTCTATTGTGCTGATAACTGTTGTCCCATGATGAAACCCGAGCCTGAATAATTCCCTCGAACTTGGAAATCCCAAGCAGGCATCAATGACTTACCGACTGTGCAGTGTTTTCACCTTCATTTTTGAGGGTTCTGTTGCTATCTGTTGCAGTGTTCCTCATACAGAGAACCACCTGCCAGTCTGACTCACAGACCCTGGCTGAACGACAGATGAACAAATGCACTGAGACACAGGTATCCAGTGAAAAAGTGGGCTGGGGACCAGGCCACCCACAGACACTGAGAAGGGTGCTGTAAAGAGTCAGCAGCTGTGGCCCTGACAAGCTGGCTCTGCAGGCATTTATTCAGTATATATTTAATGACAAAGGCCTTGGGTCAACACACTTGTGGGCAATTCACATGGTCGCCCTCCATCCCCCCGCCCAAGAGTAGTCCTGCATGTGGATGATTAAAGACCAGGTTCCGAGGCCTAAGTAAACTAACTTATCTAGATCAGTTTCTTTACATCCCCTTGTTATCTAACCTAAAAAGCTTTCAGGCACTGGATAAGAGAATCTGGCTGTCTTCAGCCAAATCCTTTTCCGAAGGTTTTGTAAAACCTTCCAGCTTTCCAAGAAGGTTTGCATCTTTCTACAATTTTTCTCACTACCCTAACTGATCTCCTACAGGCAGGTTGGTGTTTCTAGGAACTTATTAATTTCTTCTAGGTTGCCCAATTTTTTTTTGGGTTGGTTCACAAGTGTTCATGGTATTCTCTTATTATCCTTATTTCTTTGGTGTCACTTGTGATGTCTCTTCTTTCATCTCTGATTTTGGTTTTTGAGTCTTCTATTTTCTTAATTAATCCCTGTGCTATTGGTCTCTGGTTTTATTCCATTGTTATTGGAAAAGATACCATGTATGATGGTATTCTTTATTATTTTTAAGACTTGTACTGTGATCTAACATACGGTCTATCTTGGAGAACATTCCACGTGCACTTGAGAAGAACACATTCTGCTGTCATTTAGTGGAGGGTTCTATGTCTGTCTGTCAGGTCCAGTTGGTCTATACTGTTATTCAAGTCCTCTATTTCCTCATTGACCTTCTCTCTTGCTCTATCCATTATTGAAAGTGAATTATTAAAGTGCCCTACTATTATTATGTTTCTGTCTATTTCTCCCTTCAATTCTGTCCAAGTCTGCTTCAAATATTTAGAATCTCTGAGGTTTAGTACATAAATCTTTATGATTGTTATATTTCTTGCTGAATTGACCATCTTATTGCATGCTTCTTCATCTCTTGTGACAGTTTTTGATATAAAGTCTATTTCACCTGGTACTAGTATAGGCACCCCTGTTCTCTTTTGGTTACCACTTACATTAAAAATCTTTTTGCATCCTTTCACTTTCAGACTGTGAGTGTAGACTTAAAGTGAGTCTCTTCTAGACAATATATACTTGTATCTTGTTCTTTTCATCAATTCACCCAATCAATCTAAGTCTTTGATTGGTGAGTTTATTTACATATAAAATAATTACTGATAGGGAAGGACTTACCATTGCTAGTTTGTTGTTTTCTGGGTTTTGTAGCCCTTTTTTTTCCCTCTTTTCCTTTTTTATTGCCTACCTTTATGTTTCATTGATATTTTTGTGGTTATATGCTTTGATGTCTTCATTTCCTTTTGTGTATTTTTTTTTTTTTTTGAGACACAATCTCCCTCTGTTGCCCAGGCTGGAGTGCAGTGGCGTGATCTCAGTTCACTGCAAGCTCTGCTTCCTGGGTTCACATCATTCTCCTGCCTCAGTCTCCTGAGTAGCTGGGACTACAGGCACCTGCTGCCACACCCAGCTAATTTTTTGTATTTTTAGTAGAGATGGGGTTTCACCGTGTTAGCCAGGATGGTCTCGATCTCCTGACCTTGTGATCTGACCACCTCAGCCTCCCAAAGTGCTGGGTTTACAGGTGTGAGTCACCACGCCCAGCCTTGTGTATGTTTTATAGATATTTTCTTTGTGAATACCATTGCAATTACGTACAACATATTTAAATGATAGCATTCTATTTAAATGATAATAATCTCAATCATATACAAAAATGCTACTTCTTTATATGTCCACTCCACCCCCACTTTATGTTACTGATATCACAAGTTACATCTTTATATATTGTAAACCCATTAAAATAGATTTCTAGTTCTTAAAATATCTTTGTTATTTAAATTCTATGCATCAAAAATACAATAGGACAGGTTACCATATTTGTCCATATACGTACCTTTATGGAGAATCTTATGTTTTCATATAGCTTTGTGTTGCTGTCTACAATCTTTTCATTTCAACTGGAAGGACTCTTGTTAGCACTTCTTGTAGAGAAGGTCTAGAGGTAATGAACTCTCTCAGTGTTTGTTTATCTGAGAAAGTCTAAATTTCTCCTTAATCTTTGAAGAACAGTGTGGCCAAATACAGTATTTCTGTTTGACAATATTTTTCCTCAACACTTTGAACATATCATCTTATACTCTTATGACTTGTAAAGTTTCTACTGGAAAATCTGATAATCTTACAGAAGCTTCTTTATGTGACAAATAGCTTTTCCTGCCTGTTTTCAAGATTCTCTCTTTGTCTTTGATTTTAGGAAGTTTGGGTATACCATGTCTTGGGGTGATTCTCATTTAATTTATCCTAGTTGAAGCTCTTTTAGTTACTTGAATCTTAATGTTCATTGTTTCTTTTGATGTGGGAATTTTTCAGCCAATATTTCTTCAAATAATCTCCCTGCCTCTTTCTCTCTCTCTTCTCCTTCTGTAATTTCTATAATGCATATATTGGTTCACTTGATAGTGTCCCATAATTCCCTTAGGCTCTTGATATTGTTTGGATATGTGTCCCCTCTAAATCTCCTGGTGAAATTTAATTCACAGTGTCAGAGGTGGGCCTGGTGGGAGGTGTTTTGGTCATGGGGGCAGATCCCTCATGACTTGGTGCTGTCCTTGTGACAGTGAATAAGTTCTCATGAAATCTGATTGTTTGAAAGTGTAGGCACCTCCCCACTACTCTCCCTCTTGCTCCCATTTTTGTCATATGAGACACCTGCTCCCCCTTCACTTCCTGCCACAAGTAAAAGCTCCCTAAGGTCTCCCTAGAAGTGAAGAAGATGTGGACAACATGATTCCTGTACAGCCTGCAGAACTGTGAGCCAATTAAACCTTTTTCACTTTATAAATTACCCAGTCTCAGATATTTCTTTATAGCAATGCAGTAACAGCCTAACACAGCTTTCTTTACTTTTCTTCCTTTTTTTCTTTTAGTTTTTCTGACTCAATGGTTTCACATGACTTGTCTTTGAGTTCACTAATTTTTTCTTCTGCCTGATCAAGCTTGCTGTTGAATTCCTTTAATGAATTTTTCAGTTCATTTGTGTTTTTCAGTTCCAGAAATTTTGTCCTTTTTAAAAATAGCTTCTATCACTTTGTTGATATTCACATTTTGTTAATGCATTCTTTTGTGATTCATCTATTGGTATTCTCTTTAAGCTCATTGGACATCTTTATTTTCAACATTTTATTTATTCATTTTTTTCGAGATGGAGTTTTGTTCTTGTTGCCCAGACTGAAGTGCAATGGTGCAATCTTGGCTCACTGCAACCTCTGTCTCTCAGGTTCAAGCAGTTCTCCTGCCTCAGCCCCCCAAGTAGCTGGGATTACAGGTATGTGCCACTACACCTGGCTAATTTTTTGTATTTAGTAGAGATGGGGTCTTACCATGTTGGTCAGGCTGGTCTCGAACTCCTGACCTCAGGTGATCTGCCCATCTCAGCTTCCAGGGTGCTCAGATTACCGGCATGAGCCAATGTGCCTGTACTCATTGAGCATCTTTGTAACAGTTATTTTAAATTCTTTTTTGGGCAGCTCATAAATCTGAATTTCTTTAGGGCTTGTTTTTGGAGTTGTATTTATTTCTTTGGTTGGGACATGTTTTACCCTTACTTTGTATGACATATATCTTTTTTCATAGGATTTGAAAAAAACAACCACCTCTCCCAGTCTTTGTGTACTAGTTTTGTGCAAGAGACGACGTTTACTACTCAGCTGTGCTGGAAGTTCTCTGACCTCCAAGATCTTTTCTGATCTTCTGCTTCTTTTGGTGTCTGACTGTAGAAATGGAGCTATAATATGCTGCTCTCCTCTATTATAGGCTCCAAGCTCTGGTATCAATAACATCAGTGCTCAGAGTCTGGCAAAACCAAAACCAGTCCCTCAGGCAGCCCCAGAAAAGTCAAAACATTTTATTAAAAGTTCCCTTTTTTGCTTTCATCCACAGGAAGAAGTCCTAATAAGTGAGTGTTCACCCCACCCATTCCTTCATGATATGCCATCTAGGGAAAGGACGATAAACAGGTATGCCAAATGCCATAAGTTTTTCTACCTCTTTCTCTAGAATCCTCTCTTGGTTTAACATACTTTAACTTCTCACACAGATTTTCTTGTACTTTTTTTTTTTTTTTTCTCTTAGGGTCTCATTCTGTCACCCAGGATGGAGTGCAGTGGCTTAATCATGGCTCACTGCAGTGTTGACCTCCTGGGCTCAAGCGATCCTGCTATCACAGCCTCCCAAGTAGCTGGGACTACAGGCACATGCCAGCACACCCAGCTAATTTTTTGTATATTTTGTAGAGATGGGGTTTCACCATGTTGCCCAGGCTGGACTCAAACTCTTGGGCTTAAGTGATCCACCCATCTTAGCCTCCCAAATTCTGGGATTACAGGGGTGAGCCATTGTGCCCAGCTTGTACATTATTTTTAAGTCAACATCTGTGTGGGAAAAGAAGAGCCTGCATCTTCCTAGTCTGGCCTCTTGTTGACATCACCCTATTTTAAGTAATATTCCATTTAGGATTTCACTTGTGTTTATAGATGTTAACAAAGGAAAGGCCTATGGGAAATAGACTTCATAAAATGGATTCAGCAGCTTTCTTTTTCTCTTCCTTAATTTCGTCAAAATCTGTTAGACTTGATCCATAAAAATATTTGAGGGAGAGGTTTTTGATTATTGTTTTAACTTCTATTTTTTTTCTATTTCTTATTTAGCAAATTTTGGCACGTTTCTGTTTCAAAATATTTATTTATTTAAGATTATAAGCGTTTAGTATAAAGATGTCCATAAAATTATTCTATGATGTTCAATCTTTTAATTATATCTTCTTGGTCATTCAATGTGTTTATCATTTTCATTTTCTCTCGTCTTTTCATTTTGATACATAATATTTGTACATATCTATGGGGCACATGTGATATTTTGTTGCATGCATAGAATATGTAACGACCAAGTCAGAGTATTTAGGGAATCCATCACCTTATTTATTATTTCTATGTGTTGAGAACATTTCAAGTCTTCTGCTATAGCTATTTTGAAATATACTGTACATTCTTGTTAACTATAGACATCATATTCATATTCTGTTATTGAACGTTAGAACTCTTTTTTTTTTTTTTTTTTTTTTTTTCATATTCACCAGATAACTGACTGTTCATTCCA
>NW_012106953.1:1599131-1604062 GCF_000951045.1 Mandrillus leucophaeus | reverse complement strand
TTTTTTTTTTTTTTTTTTTTTTGAGATGAAGTCTCCTTCTATCATCCAGGCTGGAGTACAGTGGTGCAATCTTGGCTCACTGCAACTGCCTTCTGGGTTCAAGCGATTCTCCTGCCTCAGCCTCCTGAGTAGCTGGGATTACAGGTGCCTGCCACCACATCTGACTAATCTTTGTATTTTTAGTGGAGATGGGGTTTCACCATTCTCGCCAGGCTGGTCTTGAACTCCTGATCTCAAGTGATCCACCCACCTTGTCCTCCCAAAGTGCTGAAAATTACATGACCCACTGCACCCAGTCTATAACTTATTTCTTCTATCTAACTGTATGTTTGTACTCAATAACCAACCTCTCCTCATCCTCTACACACTCTTCCTAGCCTCTGGTGTCCATCATTCTACTCTCTACTTCCATGAGATTGACTTTTTGAGCTCCCATATATGAGAGATAACACGTGATTTTGTCTTTCTGTGCCTAGCTTACTTAACATAATGACCTGTAATTCTATTTATGTTGCTGCAAATGACATGATTTCATTCTTTTTATGACAGAATAGTATTTCATTGCATATATATTTTTTCTTTATTCATTTGACCATTGATGGACATGTAGGTTGGTTCCGCATCTTTGTTACTGTGAATAGTGCTGCAAAATAAACATGGGGTGCAGGTATCTTTTTGATAACTAATTTCTTTTCCTTTGAATAAATACCCAGTAATGGGTAGTTCTATTTTTAGTTTTTTCCAGAATATTTTCCATACTGGCTGTACTAATTTACATTCCCACCAACAGAGTATAAGAGTTCCCTTTTCTCCACATCCTCACCAGCATCTGCTATTTTTTGTCTCTTTGATAACAGTCATTCTGACTGGGATAAGGTGATATCTCATTGTGGTTTTGACTTACATTGTCCTGATAATTAGTGATGTTGAGTATTTTTTCATATACCTTTTGGCTATTCTTGTGTCTTCCTTTGAGAAATATCTGTTATGTCCTTTGCCCTTTTTTTCTTTGGGATGAAGTCTCACTCTGTCTCCCAGGCTGAAGTGCAGTGGCGTGATCTAGGCTCACTGCAAACTTGGCCTCCTGGGTTCAACCAATTCTCCTGCCTCAGCCTCCTGAAGCTGGGATTACAGGCACCCATCACCATGCCAGCTATTTTTTTCTTTTTTCTTTTTTTTTTGTATTTTTGGTAGAGACGGGTTTTTGCCATGTTGGCCAGTCTGGTCTCGAACTCCTGACCTTAGGTGGTCTGCCCACCACAGCTTCCCAAAGTGCTAGGATTACAGGCATGAGCCACACACTTAGCCTCAAGCGTGAGCCACCACGCCTGGCCCTTTGCCTTTTTTTTTTTTTTTTTTTTTTTGACATAGAGTCTCACTCTGTCGTCCAGGCTGGAGTGCAGTGGCATGATCTTGGCTCACTGCAACCTCTGCCTCCTGGGTGCAAGCAATTCTCCTGCCTCAGCTTCCTGAGTAGCTGGAATTACAGTCACACGCCACCACACCCACCTACTTTTTGTATTTTTTAGTAGAGACGGGGTTTCACCATTTTGGCCAGGCTGGTCTCGAACTCCTGACCTCAAGTGATCTGCCCACCTCAGCCTCCCAAAGTGCTAGGATTACAGGCATGAGCCACACACTTAGCCTGTCTATTTTTTAATGGGATTTTTTTAACTGTTCACATATTTTAGTTCATTATATATTCTAAATATTACTCCCTTGTCAGATAGTTTGCAAATATTCTCTGCCATTCAACAAGTTGTCTCTTCATTTTGTAGATTGTTTCCTTTACCGTGCAGAAGCTTTTTACTTTAATATAGTCCCATTTGTCTATTTGTATTTTTGTTACTTGTGCTTTTGAGGTTTTAACTGTAAAATCATTGTCTAAAGTCCTGAAATAGTTCCCTTATATTTTACTGAAGTTATTTTACAGCTTTGGGTGTTACATTTTAGTCTTTAATCCATCTTAAGTTGATTTGTGTATGTGGTAAGATGCAGGGGTCCAGTTTTATTCTTCTGAATATGGATATCCAATATATCTAGCACCATTTATTGAAGAGATTGCCCTTTCCCCAGTATATTTTCTTGATGTCTGTTAAATCAGTTGGCTGTAAATGCATGTATTTATTTCTGGATTCTCTCCTATGTTCCTTTGGTATGTGTGTTTGTTTTTATACCAATATGCTGCTGTTGCTATAGCTTTTAATTTATTTATATTTTGAAGTCAGATAGTCTGATACCTCCAGCTTTGTTCTTTTTGCTTGGGATTGCTTTGGCTTTTCAGGCTCTTTTTTAGTTTCATGTGAATTTTAGAATTTTTCTTCTTATTTTGTGAAAATGACACTGATATTTTGACAGACATTGAATTTGTAGATTGCTTTGGGTAGTATGGTCATTTTAACAATGTTAATTGTTCTGTTCCATGAGCATGAAATGTCTTTCCATTTGTTTGCATCTTCTTCAATTTCCTTCATCAGAGTTTTATAGTTTTTCTTGTAGAGGTCTTTCATTTCGTTGGTTAAATTTATTCCTGTTTTTCTTTTTTTTTCAGTTTTTGTAAATGGCATTGCCTTCTTGATTTCTTTTTTGGTCATTATTGATGCATAGAAATGCAAACTAATTTTGGATGTTGATTTTGTATTCTGCAACTTTATTAATTTATGAGATCTCAATTTTTTTTGGTGTAGTACCCATACATGAACTGTTGTCAGTCTGATGAGATCAACGCAATATTGAGAAAAAGTGTTTAGGAACTTTTATGAAACTTTCAAGGAGTAACATCTGTTAAATCTAATAAACAATTTGGCCTTGTATTTTGCATATTTTTTCTTCAATTTTCCTAGTGCAGTTATCCCTTAGTATCTGCAGATTATTGGTTTCAGGACTCTCAAGGATAGTAAAATCTAAGGATGCTCAAGTCCTTATATAAAATGGCATTAATATCTACATATAACCTATGCATACTCTCCTGTATACTTTAAATCAACTCTAGATTACTTATAATATCTAATACAATGTAAACGTTATAAATAGTTGTTACATTGTATTGTTTTCTGTTTGTCTTGTTTTTTACAATTTAAAAAATTTTTCAATCTGTGGTTGGTTGAATCTGAGGACATGGAACTCATGGGTATAGAGGGCCAACTGTGATTAATTTTTCTTATATTTCAAAAAAAGTATTGGTTGGTGATGCTTTGAAAATTAAAAACAAAACACAGTTCCTTCTTGCAGATAGTCTGACAAAAAACAGTCCAGATTATACATTGAAAAATTAGTAACTTTTAGTGAGGTCCCGAGTCAACCGTTTTTTTTTTTTTTCATTTTTCTTTTCACTTAGAGTTCATCAATTAATTAGAGCTCACTAATTAATTTTCAGCTGATATTCTTTGCTTGTGTTTTCACTCTGAGAAGTTACCGTTTTACCAGTCAGGTTAGAAGTAATGCAGTAAGTTCAGTGGAAAAACAAGTAATAATAGATCTAATTAGTGAGACTGTACTGTGCAACCGACTCTGTATAGAGAAAACCGATTACGTAGATATTTTTATTCCCATTTTAGAGATGAGAAACAACTTAACCACAGCACAGAGCAACTGTAGTGACAGAACCGGGATTCCGACGCAGGTTTGTCTGGTTCCAAAGTCTCTACACCTTTACTACACTGTTCTTTATTAATCACTAGATAGAACCATAGAAATATTGTTATATCAGGCAGAAGATTTCGAGGGTTCTATTAACACAGTGCTAGGAATGAACTGGGTGGAAGAAAGTATATGGGTCTCCTATTCAAGGGTTCATCAGTGTTCACCATACTTAGGAAGTTTAAGTCAAAGTAGCTGACAATGAGTTAGCATTTTGGAAGACAGGTAGAGATGGTGAAGAAATAAGGAAATTCCTCTATGAGTCATTATAGATACTTAAGCTTGTTAAAAAATGTTTTTGACTACCTACTCCTTTTGCCTACAGAGTACAGTTAAGATCTCTTAAAAATTATGGAAATAAAAACAATCGGTCGCTGTCTGTCCTTGCCAAACTGAGAAAAGGAACAGAACGGCTAAGCCTTTTGTGCTTAAACACATACTCATCAGTAACTACTTTAGCTCCTACAACTAAGCTAAGTTGTTCTTCTGGGGAATGTACTTGCAAGTTAATACTGCACTGCAAGTATAAGGTTTTTTTAAAGACATCAGTTGTACATTATAAATTAAATCCAGTTTAAATCAATATGATTCTATTTATCCTAGCAAGGAAGTTTTTTCTTTTTAAGGATCGTCTGATTTTTTTTTTTTTTACAGGAATAATCTTTGCATAATTTTACACCCCATACATGAGATGACTGGGATTCAATCTCAATCAGAAAAATCCCTTTATGGTGTCCTACTTACGTCCTCTGTAACAGAAAAATCCTAGCAGAAGCATTTCCTCTTTACCCAGCTCCTGTTCTCTTATCACAGTTCTATTCCTCCACATTCCCTTCCTGCTAGGCACGGGAATTTGAAAGGGCATGGAAACACTGGTAAAAGTTTGTCTTCTACTTGGGTAATCCAATACCACCGCATCCAGTAGTATATAATTCTTTTTGCATGTATATCAGTTTCCTCCCCAATCCCTCTTCCATACCTCTTTCTCACTTTTCTCTCATTATCCTGTCCTCTCGTTTTCCTTGACCTCCACATTCCTGTCTCAATCATCCTCCTGGCCTCAGGTCCTTATCTCTTTCCTGATACCCTACTGCTTAGTGTTCCCTCATTCCTCTTACACCTAGGATTTCTCCTCCTTCCCTAAGGGTCTGGTCCTTCATCCCTCCCGCTTCACCAGACCCTGTCACCCTGGGAGTCGCCACCTCCCTTTCCCCAAGACCAGAGGTCGCGCGGCCGGACACAGCGAGCACTGCGCATCGGTGGCGGCATCTGAGCGGGCGCAGTGGGGTCTT
>NW_012106953.1:1596436-1598181 GCF_000951045.1 Mandrillus leucophaeus | reverse complement strand
TCTTGGGCTACTGGTTCTCCAGGTTGTCATTTATCTTATAACAGATGGGAATTTTATCCTGGAATTTTGAGGAGGACTTTATGCAGCTTTGCGGAGAGCTTTTATGAATATTAACTAGACGCGTTTTGGATACAGTCTTTTTTTTTGATTTTTAAAATAATGATTTAAAATTTTATTAAAAAATAATATAAGACCTGTATTTGCTTTTTATGCAGCCATGATGAAATCTGGTTCTTTTCCACTGAATAATAGTCTAATTGTTATTAGAGAGTTATTCGATAACTCCTGTGTGAAAACACAATTTTCATTTTCTCCTCGAATCAATTTAAGTGGCTCTATTATAATTCATTTTGGATTCTGCTAAATATGGGTAGTTATTGCCTTTTTTCCTAATGGTGTTCAGTACCTCATTGGGGAACCACTGTCTGATCCCATCATTCTAAATCTCTATATGCATTCATAGCTCCCTGCCCAGTCGTTTTTCAGAGTCCTTAATAAGTACACTATAATTGTTGGCTTAAAGTGCCTTTTCTACCAGGCTATAAGCTATTGTACTTGAGGGCAATCTTAATCATCTTCATATCTCCAGCACTTAACATAGTCTCAGCATGTGATAGGTGCTCACTACGTTCATTTTTTAAAATTTGTAGCCTGAATTATCCAGGAGAGGAGTTTTCTTTGCAGTTTGATTATATATATTGCACGTTTAAATCAAGTATTTTTTGAATTCTGTATTGCTTTGAAATGTAGAAAGCTGAGGATTAACATGTTTAGTTGTAAAATTCATTCAGAAAACAGGATGGAAAATTCTAATTTTATGGGAAAGTTACAAATGATAACTATGCCTCGGAATAGAATAAGAGGCAACCAGTACTCTTATCTGAGGCAGAGGAGTCAGAACCACATGAAGCAGCATAGTATGTTAGAAAGAAGGAAGTATTGGAAGTTAGGAAGCTCCCATGCTGAAGTCTCTGGCTGAGCTAGCTCTTTGGTCTTTATCGTTTAACCTTTTTAGTCTACGGTTTTCTCATCTTTTAAAATAAGAAGCTTAATCTAGAAAATCTGTAAGGTCCCTTGGAACTCTAAAATTGTCATTTTTTAAATGTTAATGACAATACTAAGATAAATGCATTGGTATTAATTTTAAAGATAATTCCTTTGCAAATAACCTGTTTTGGATATTTGCAATTACGCTAAATAAGTGTCTTTTATTATCAGAAACTAATATTTCTAACGGTGCCACTTTAACATATTTATTTCCTAAAAAAGAAAGCCCAGCAAGTTTAAAGTTTATGAACTTCTTTATAAAAAAGTATTTACTGACATGAATTTTAGAAAATTAAGTACTCCTCGAGAGAATTGTGATTATAGATTAGTCTCATCCTCTCTGGACAAAAATATAAGTATGATTCCTATTTTCCATGAGAGAATGCCAGCTTTCATTACTCTCCTCTGGAAGACAGAAAAGTAGTATTTACTTAATGTCTACTGTATGGAAGTTTCCCTGCTAAATTCTACGTATCTTTTATTTCATTAATCATCATACCTGTTTGTGGCACTCTCTTTAATCAACAGTATGTAATAGATACATTATAGACACTAGTTAGAAAGCTTAATTTTAAACAATCTAGGCTAACACGTCTTCGCAGTTGATTCTAATACATTGCCAGTGTGGAAAACTTAATCTAGGCTAACACTTCATCTCAGGTGATTCTAATACATTGCTAATGTGGAAAACTTAATCT
>NW_012106953.1:1592070-1592891 GCF_000951045.1 Mandrillus leucophaeus | reverse complement strand
CCGCCCTCCGCTTCTCCCGCCCTGTGGCCGCGAAGACCGCTTCAGCCTTTCCCTCTGCTGCCCCTGCCGCGCCATGGAGAAGAGCTCGAGCTGCGAGAGTCTTGGCTCCCAGCCGGCGGCAGCTCGGCCGCCCAGCGTGGACTCCTTGTCCAGGTAACCAGGACGCCCAGGGCCCCGCCCAGCGCCCGAAGGGGATGGAGAGGGGCCGGGGACCCACTGGATTGTTGTCCCGATTCGCGGATTCTGGTTTCTGAAGGCTGCGCCGGAATTCCTTCCCCGGGACTTGGGAACCACTTCTGCCTCCCTCTCTGGGGCGTGGAGGCTGAGGAAAAGGAGGTTAAAACTCGCTGCTTCTTTATCGATTCCTCCACCTTTCATATTCCGATCTCTTTTTCTCCCCAAAGGAGGTGGCCCCAGTTAATTACTTTCTCCTGTCTCTCATTCCCTCTCAAACCTTTTTTAAGACAGTTCCCCCCGCCCCCATTCTTTTCCCCACATTTCCTGTCTTTCTCTATCACTTTTTCCAAAACCATCCTTCAGTCAATCTTTCTTCCTCCACCCTTTCTTATGTCTTTGGGTTTTGAATTCTTGCCCAAGCCTTTTCTCTCTTTTCATGGCTTCACTTTCTTAATTTCTTTCATGCTTTTCTCTACACTCTGATTTTCTTCTCGCCTCTCCTTTTGCTTAAATATGTAAATAAAAATGTCTCCTGTGCTTCTCTTTTCTAAATCTTCCAGCTGAAAGTCAGTATCAAGGAATCTGAGTGATTTTTATCCCCAGTGATAGGTGTAAGAAAACAAAATGAGTGGTAGTTTTCTTCC
>NW_012106953.1:1571007-1590480 GCF_000951045.1 Mandrillus leucophaeus | reverse complement strand
GCAGGTGATTCTAATACATTGCCAGTGTGGAAAACTTAATCTAGGCTAACACTTCATCGCAGGTGATTCTAATACATTGCCAGTGTGGACTGCTGTGGTCTCATAGCTGTGTTAAGTGTCTATCTAGATTGTTTATTTCTTTTGTTACATTAGCCTTTGACAAAGCAAAATTATTGCTATTTGGCCTATATTATCTCAGTTTTTGCAAAAATGATGCCCTTAAATTGTAGTTTATTTTTATGCTTTCTGTTTTTATACAGAGGCCTAATTGGGAAACTGCCTTGGGAATTTGTTTTGATATCTCTGGCAAAATAGTAGTTAATATTGTTAAATGTGTCACAGAATGTCTTTCACCCATAGATTGACATAAATTTCTGCTGAATTTAGCTACAAGGAAAATTATTTATAGAAAAAATTATGTATGCTCCTTGTTTGTAAGTAAATGCTAACTACGTAACTGCATGTTTCTCTTTAGCTTAGTAAAACACTTTAGTCAAATTTATATCTGAAGGTGGAAATATACTCATCTCTAATTTCTTTAAGTACTTTTATTATTACATGAACTCAAGTTAAATATTATGTGTTGTGTTTAAATGTATTGATTAGATGTTTTAAGCCCTTTTGGGAAGTAGGAAGAATAATACACTAATCCATGTGGTTGCCCATTGTTTTTTGAAAATGACATACTTGGCCGGGTGCCGTGGCTTATGCCTGTAATCCCAGCACTTTGGGAGGCCAAGGTGGGAGGATCACTTGAGCCCAGGGGTTTGAGACCAGCCTGGGCAACATAGTGAGACCCCGTCTCTAAAAAAGAAGAACTTGTTAAAATAAGTAAAAATATTTAAAATGAAAATGGCATACTCCATTGAAGTTGGATGAAAGGCCATTGTGCTATCTGTAGTTCACAATAAACATATAATGGGTCTTACTAAGTATCTGTAGTCATTTCAGAGTTGCTCTTGTCTCCAGTTATGCCTTCTAGGTCATCATAGGCCCGATACCTTTGCCCACAAGCGGGCAATTTCATTCTTCATATGATATCCAGATAGTAGTTTCCTAACCAGCTATAGTTATGTCATCCTGCATCTTTAAAAAAAAAAAAAGTAATTGTCAGCTGGGCGTGGTGGCACATACCTGTAATCCTAGCTACTTTGGAGGCTGAGGTACCAGAATTGCTTGAACCTGGAGGCCGAGGTTGCAGTGGGCCAAGAATGCGCCACTGCACTCCAGAGTGGGCAACAGAGTGAGACTCCATCTCAAAAGAAAAAAAATAAAAAATAAACAAAAAACAGTAGTTGTCTTTGGTGAGTCCTGCTTAATATTGCCATACTTCAGTAAACTGTTCAGCAACTCTTGTATATCTTGCTGTTGGCCATTCTTCATGTATGTCTAGCCTCACAGAGAGCGGGGGTTGTGGAAAAATTCACTTTAGCATCCTGATAATCTAGTTATGTTCTGTAATTTTATTCTTGTTGGGTGTGGTCTGATTCTTATATAAGTATGACTTTATAGGTAAAATATATAGGTAAAATAATGTACTATATAGGTAAAATAATACTGTAGGTCAGATGTGATAGTAAGAGTAGTCCTGAGTCTCAGAACTGTAACGAGTTACACAGCAGAATTTGACATTATATTGGTAATAATCTGCCATCTTAGTCTGGTTTTCCATTTTTCAGTTTATACACTAGTATAAAATGCACTGCTTTAGTGGGTTTCTTTGATTAGTTTGTATTATGCATAATCAAATGGTAAGCTATCCAGTGCCAAATAGGTGCTCAGTGAACATCTAAATGAAAGAATGTTGACAGAATGTTCACCACTGGTCTTGTTTGTTGTTCCCATTCAAAGGATTAAAAAGGATTCCTTCTGTTGAATTTGGCCTGAACACTTGCAATTTCAGGTCTAAGTTGTAGTTATTTTTATGGGAGACTCTGGACATCTTGAGCTGATTTTACTGGCTGTATTATCTGTTCTGTGCCCAGTCCCATACATAATGAGGTTATTATGTCCTCTTCAACTACCTATTTATCCATCTGCTACTCTTGTTTACTTTTGCCCCTTTTGCTCTAACTTGTGTTGTTAGTCGTTTTATTTAATATGTATTCTTGTCATCCTTCATATACCCTCAGGCTTTAGTTATTCTGGGTACCATACTTGTTTATCCCAGATTATTTTGGTTTTATCAATTTCTAGTGTATAATTTCATTAGCATTGATGAGCATCTTATATTTACATTTAAATTCCATTAAAAAAATCAAAGGGGAGGTACACATACTCAAAGTAGTTCTCAACTGATTGCATTTCTAAATTGCATGCCTGCCTTAAAATTATCATCATTTGAAAACAGCAATTCCTGGATTTTTGTTTCCATGGATTTTGATTATACTTACAGCCTGAAGAAGTAGAAGAGTTTCCTAGATTTCTAAAACATATTTTGTTGCAAGCTCTCATCTTTAGGTTTAGCCTCAAGGTCACTTAAGAGTGATGTGTTGGAGGCCAGGTGCAGTAGCTAATGCCTGTAATCCTAGCAGTTTGGGAGGCTGAGCAGTTTGGGATGGCTTGAGCCCAGGAATTCCAGACCAGCCTGGGTCACATGGCAGAAAACTGTCTCTGCAAAAAAATAAAAAGTTAGCTGGGCATGGTAGTGCATGCCTGTAGTCCCAGATACTTGGGAGGCTGGTGTGAGAGGATCACCTGCGCCTGGGAATGTTGAGGCTGCAGTGGGTTGTGATGGTGCCACTGTATTCTGACCTGGGCAAGACAGTGAGACCCTGTCTCAAGAAAAAAAGGGATGGTAGGAAAGATGCTTTTATGTTGTTTTTCTAGTAGTGGTGATGGATTTGTGTACAATCACACATTTTTACCCATTCCCTTTGTCACTCTTGGCATGTCTTCTGAGACAGCTGGCAAGATTAGAGGTAGAAATGATAGCTGTAAAACAGAATAAAGCTACCAGATTGAACCTACAACCTTGGCATTATTAGTAGCACCTTGCATCAAACATTGAGCATATCAGACTAAAAATTACTTATTTTGGATTTCATTAATTAAAAGCCCTCAAAGAACTAAGTTCTCTTAGATAAGAACCAATATGGGCCTGAAATATGTAATTATGTAGCTTTTCAGAAAGGACATATTTAAAGAATGCAAGTTGATAGTGAACCTGAGGCTGGGTCCTGTATATATCTGTATTTTTCCTTTTTTGCTGTTATCAATAATTTCCTATTAGTGTAGATCAGTAGTTCCCAAAGTTTGATCTCCAGGCCAGTAGCATCAGTATCTCTTTGGGATTTGTTAAAAATGCAAATTCTTGGGCCCTACCTTGGACCTAACTGAATTAAAATTTTAGGGGTGGAGCCCAGCTGTTGGTGTTTTAGCCAGCTTTCCAGGTGATCCTGATGGGCGCTACAGTTTGAGAACCACTGCCTTGGATCTTTTGCCAATTGGTGCCTTTTGTAATGCAATCAACGTTATTTAAAACTAAGTTAGGGTCTATGGTAGAGGTACTGTGAAACTATTACTTGAAAGCATTTTTGTAATAAATGTTGACTAAAGTAGTAAAAGGTAAAAGTCATCTCTGGTCGATTTATTAGATTTGATTTCTAGTAAACTTCCTAAGGCATTTTTCTTTCTCAGTCATGAGTACCACGAAACAAGAATATGTGTTTTAGGCTTTTTCTTAAAAATAGATTCTTAGTGAGAAAGATTAGTGGAAACAAGCATTTAAAAAAGGTACAGTTGACCCTCAAACCACATGGGTGTGAACCGTTCAGATCCACTTTTATGTGGATTTTCTCCTGCCTCTGCCACTCCTGACACAGCAAGACCAACCCTTCCTCTTCCTCCTCAGCATGTGCAATGTGATGAGGATAACAAACTGTATGATGACTCACTTCCACTTAATGGGTAGTAAATATGTTTTATTTTTCTTGTGATTGTCTTAATAACATTTTTTTTTTCATTGTTAGAGTTCGGTTTATTGGCGTGCAGCCTGAAATATGTTTTGATGGTCTGTTTATGTTATCGGTAAAGCTTCCAGTCAACAGTAGTCTATTGGTAGTTAAGTCTAGGGAGTAGTTTGGGGAGTCAGAATTATATGCGGATTTTCAACTGCATTGAAGGTCAGCACCCCAACTCCTATGTTGTTCAAGGGTCAACTGTATTATGAAGAAATAATTCCAGGAGGCCATCACTTGAACCCATAAAGTTTGGATTATGCCCAAGGGAAGGAGACACCCTGGATACAGATGACCAGAAAGCAGTAAGTTTATTTTGGAAAGCTTCCAAGTTAATGCTATTGTATTCAAAATCACCAGAGGCAAAGATTGCATGTGATTCAGGATTTGAGTAATGGAAATTCTCCAGATTTTAGTGTGGAATATTTTTCCTTTGTAAGGAGAATGGTTTTGCATATGTAAAGTACTTGCTACCTTTGTGTCTACTGTATGATTTAGTTAAATTGGTAGATAATAATTAAACACTATTAGAGGTGATAGTCAAGGATAGGCAGTGATTTTAAAAACCGCTTTCCACAGGAAGTCAAGTTAAAAACGGAACTGTTTAAAAAGATAAGGTTGGTACTAGATTATAAAAATAAAAAGGACTAGGAAAGATGCCTTCTTGAAAATAATAACTTCAGTTCCCTTTCCTGTAGCTTTATTACGCAAAACTAGTTATGCCTGTCCCTCCTAATATGTTTCTATATAGGTACCAATGTTGTCTTTAATATAAACTGTTAATAAGCAAGCTTCATAATTCTTCCCTTCCCCAAGTACATAGGACCTGTGGCCTTAATCACTGGTGAATATTCATTCTTTCAAAGATTCTTACTTTGTATGAATAACTCTTGGTCTCTTTAAATATTTTTAGTCTAGAGTAAGTAAGAGCAGATGCTGTGTATTAAATATATTAAAAATTAGCTGTAAAATATATTTTAATTAAAAATTTAAACACATTTGGAAAATTCTTTTTTCTTTTTTTTAAGTTATGCTTTAGGCTTAGCAGCGCATAACAGAACATCCACACTGACAGTAGCTTAATATAAGAGATGTTAAATTTTTTGTTTCCACATGAAAGCCTGGAGATAGTCAATACAGATCTAATATGGTGGATCTGAAGTATCAAGGACCCAGATTGTCTTACATTCCAGGGTTACCTCATGAACCAAAATTATTGTTGGAACTCTAGCTATTATATCTTCAGGAGGAAGGGAAGAAGAAGACCATACTCTCTCTCTTTAAAGGATACTTTTTTTGGCAGTCACATGTCTTGTTTTTAACCTTACATCCAGTTGGTTAGAACATGGTCCCATGGCCATACATAGGTAAACGAGAGGCTAGGATAGGCAGTCTCTTCTGTGAGGCCTTTGTGCTGAGCTAAATTTGGAGGTTCTGTCACTGAGGAATAGGAGAGAATGGGTATTGGAGTCATAGCAGCTTTTCCCCTTGTGTACAAATGAATCATTTAAAAGAAAGAAAGACATTTTCCACCTAAATTCTGCAATATTTCACTTATGCCAGAGACACCCTTAGAGTTGCAAATGCAGTTACCAAAATAGGAAACACACTGAAAGAGAGGAGGTAATATATTGTTGCAGACCAAAGAAGAGAACTGTGGCTTGGAGCACTCTGAACTCTTGAGTTTAGGTTTCTGTTTTTTTGTGTCTTGTCTTGGGTTAGATTTTTATAATCTTAGTCTGGAACCATAAAATGAAAGTGATGATGGCAAGATCATTAAGTGATGGGGAAATAGAAATCAAATGAAGAATGGGTTGATGTGCTGTTTTATATTTCACTTGAAGAGCTCAAGGAATTGCATGGTAAAGTAGTAGTGGTAATGACGTTGATAGTCTACTCTGCTTACTTCCAGTTTGACGTCCATTTCCAAGCCATGTATCCATGTATTTTATCCTATTCCTGAATGTTGCATCAGGTTCTACTTAGGTATTTTCTATCATTTTAGTTGTAAGGATGTGGTTTCCATAAGGGAAGTAAATCTGACCATTTTAGTTTATGAATGCTTTTGCCAATATTCAGTTTGTTTTCATATCCTTGACCTAAACATTTTATAAAAAATCCAGAGACATCTGTGTCTTATATATTCTTTTGTCACCTAACTTAAATATTAATATTTTAAGCATATAATTTCAAACCTAAGGAGTTTAATAATTTGGAAGTGAATAGAAGAGCATATGTATGTAAGTCTCCTCTGGATTGATAAAACATTTATTCATCAGGCTCCGAGGATTTAATAGGCATTAAGTCAGAAATATATCCATTTCTCTTCTTGGCAGAATTGCTTTTACTGATAGCAGCAAATGAGCAGTTGCTGAGGTAGGGAGGAGGCCATGTCTGGAGGTTATGCATTAGCAAAAGGGAAAATAACTGGCTGATGATGGGCTGGTGATTACAAGCCTTAATATTCTTGAGCTGAGCCAAGAAGCCCAGCAAAGCTCAACAATAAAATTGTGTATAATACAGATGTTCTCTGTTAACAATATTAGATAAAATTCTTCTATTATAAGCAAAGGCATTGCCTCAAAATAGAAATACCCAAGACAAGCCTTGCTTTCCTAGTGGTAGACAGTTATAGCAATAAATTAGTAGTATTAATATTAAACACAACAATAATAATATAAATAGCACAACATTTATTGCATGCTTACTATGCTGGGCATGGTGCTACATTTTTTCTATGCATTTTCTCATATAATTCTCATAACTGTATAAAGTAGAGAGTGTTAATGTTTCCATTTTACAGAGAAGAAAACAGAAGATTAGAGAGGGCACCTTGACATGTGAATTCAAGTCCATTTGACTTCAGGGTCTGTGCTCTAAAGAACACACATGCCTGAAGATCCAGTGCCCCAGGTGCAGACCAAAGCTTTGTAGTTAGAGGGCAGTCCCAGGGCAGGTTGATTGGGTGGTAGTGATGAGGACACAAGTTTCCTTGACCTGCTATTTTGCTGGAGAAGGATAAAGATACACTATACATTGACCAAGTGAGAGTGTTCATATTTGGAGGGAATTTTCTTTACCTTTGAATGTTTTTTTTTTCCTTCTGATAGAGAACAGAATGATTTTTTTTCTTTGCTTGATGATTAAGAGGATAGTATCATTTCATTCATTACCTGATGATTAAGAGGGTAGTATCGGTAGTATCATTTCATTCAAAATAACAGTTTTACATTTTGAAGACCATATAAAGTATGAAGCAGGTAATTGCCAAAGCCTCCTCCCCACCAATCCCTGCCCTGCAGGCTTTGCACAATGATTTAGAATTCTTCAGGGTTCCTTAAATTTCTGAATTCCCCTAAGTTCCTTTGTGTTTATTTACAGTTAATGTGTTAAGAGCCATTGACATTTGAAGATCATCAGAAGTGAAGATAAAACATCTCAAAAATTATAATGTAAGTGAATGGTAAAATGCAGATATAAAAATAGACAAAAGTTAATATTGCCAGCAATATTTCTGGATTATATATTGTCCGAAATGAAATTTGCACATGTGAGTAACCAGTAACTTCAAACTTTCCATTTCCAAGTCCCTGTCCTTAAAATTCTGTGTTCTCTTCTACTTGGGGAAAAGAGTCACTAAGTTTTAGTCATCCAGTAATTTTCCATTAGAATTCTTTTGGCATCCATGTTCTGTTTTCTTCCTTTTCTTCCTTAGCACTTTGCAGTTTGACTTGAGAAGCGGATGACAAGAATTCATGTTATATGCAAAATGTTACAGATACTAAGGTCTTTGCTTTCCAGCTATTGATGAGTGTTGTGTATGTTATTCAAGTGTAATTTTACTACTGTTTTGTATGTTTCTTAGCCAAAAATATGACCAGTTAGCTAGCCGCCTGCCTTCCTCCCCTTTCCCTCTTCTTTCTTTCTTTTTTTCCCTGCCTCTTTCCCTTCCTTTCTTTCTGTAAATAATTGTTTAACATCTACTGTACCCTACACACTGTGCTAGATTCTGAATTCCTAAAAGCTTGGTGCTGAAATGAATTATATCTTTTTATACTCTTAGAGGGATTAGAGATCATCCAATTAGTGTTTTTCAGCTGTGGCTGAGGACCACCTGTATATTTCAGTCAACTGTGAACTTGGTGAACATTTAACTTCCTAGGTTTCAGTGTGGACATTCTGAATCACTGAGGTGACGTTAGGAATCGGCATTTAACTGTTGGAGAACCACCGATCCAGATGCATTTGGATGCTAGTCTAGTTTCAAAAGTTTTCAGATGTGGAAATAGATCTAGAGAACTCTAATAATTTACTCCAAAGCACAATAAATGTTAAGAGGGCCAGGAAAGGTGGTGGTTTTCCTCTGAGGTTACAGAACTATTGAGTGTCAGAGATGATCTCCTAATTCCCAGTTCTAGACTTTACCATGTAGCATCATGATTTTTTTTGCAGGGCCGTATAGCTTCACTGTGTTTCATGTCTGTAGAACCCTCTGCTTATACCATGTATAAGATTATAACCAATCCATCACTGTTTCTGAAAAAATAAGAGGACATATGGGTTATGTAAATGAAAAACGTACTGTTTCTTCATTTTTAGTCAGATTTGTGACTCATTCTGGTTTTGAAATCATTGGATGATAGACTTGAAGGAAAGAAAAACCATTTTTTTTTTATCCGTGATATTATTCCTACCTGGATTTAAGTTTTATGCTTACGAAAATGAGGATCTGATTTCATTTTTTGAATGAAATAGTAGGTACAAATTTTATAGTGTTTTGCAAACAGTAGGTGCTTGATAAGCATACTATGAGCAGTTTACTGTTAAAACTTTTCTTCCTTTGGATTCTGTGAAGTATGCTAGTTAGGAGTGATTTTATTTGCTTCGTACAGAATCTGATGCTTTATATACCAACCCAGAAACTTTAAATAATTGAAATAATTTTACTGTATTTATAATACTATATTTTATAGTTGGTATTCATAAGATCTCTGAGGGACTGAAATTTATAAAGTATTTTTGAACTCTAAGAGATTTAATTTTAGTATCGAGTATATTTTATATTGTATTGTGTATAATATATTGATAGTTACTGATTTGTCACTTTATATTAGTAAATCTCGTTTATCTTAATTTTGGAAATACTCTGTAATTCTCAAATTACTGGGAAGTTTAATGATGCAGTGCCTTTTTTTAATATTTCAAGGCACATTTTAATTATATGATTTTTAAAAAAATCATTTTAAAATACCACATTGATTTCTAAAAAATTTATTATATTTTTCAATTATAAATTTTCTTTTCATTAAAAATTTTTTTGTTCTTTTCATAACCATGGAATCAAAATTGTACATATAATAGCTCTAGAAAGGAACTTTATCTGTTATGTGGTTTTCTAGTTTATGATTTCTAACAACTGATCTGGTAAATAGGAAAGAGTATTCAAAATTAGGGAGAGATGTTCTTGGCGGGCATGGATCACTGAGTAATGTCAATATTTTGATTTTTAGCTTAACCTTTCTGGACTACAAAGAGAAAGACGTTGAATGCTCTACCTTTCCTACTGAGAGTTTTAGCTTAGTAACTGGAAAAAAAAAAAAAACCCACCTGTGTTAACTTCATTTATATGACTTAAAAGTTTGTGGAGAAAAGTTGTATCTCATTACATTGAAAGGATAGTGAAAGATTAATTGTATAATAATCAGTTTTGCTTGTCTTGGAAAAACAAAATATATCTATCTAGATAGCAAAAATAATGGATATGACTTTCTAATTTAATTTAATGAATTCAGGTTTGCAAGGTGGGATGAGAAAATTACATGACAGATCATTTTTCAAGATAAATTTCCATGTTTTCTATGCTTGTCCAAGTAAAATTGTTTGTTGAGCGAGTGTTTAGGGAATACATCACCTTCTCTCTCTTAGTGTTTCTGCCTATATACTTTAGTTTGGGATGGAAGGGTTAATTTCAGAGTTCTAATAATCTGACCAGTTTTCAGTTTAGTTTGAGTCTTCTCTCAGTTAAGTGATATTTAAATAACTTTTTCCCTCTAGGCTACTTATAAATCTGTGTGTTTTCATTTGAGCTATCATCTGAATTTGAATTGGAGGTTTTTGAAGAGATTCTGAGAAGCTCCTTAAACGGGATGCTGTGGCTGTGGGATTGGTGCTGGAATTCAAGGTCCTTCCTGCCCTCCAGTCCTCACCCCTGTCTCTCAGGGACACATTCATTTTGAGCAGAACACTTTGGCTTTCACCTCTTTATTTATTTAAATTTCCCGATAAGTTCTTTGAAGAAACAATACTCTGGAGAAAAAACAGACCTATGTAAACTGTTTTCTATACAAACTGGTTGTTCGGACTCTGCTGCATTATGAAATCATATACCTGTGTTTTATTTTGGGAAATGTAATTGATAGACCTGGAAATAAATTGTTAACTGTGTCCAGGGTCACATGTACCTCAAAACCTTGGGATTTTCCAAACTAAGTGCCAACATGCACCAGTTGGAAGGCTGTCCCAGAGCTCAAATCCCCTTTGTTTCTCCGAAGAATACAAGTTGTCTCTCATGCCATGATGATCATTTATATAATCTTTTTTATCTTATGAATTGGTTAAGTTTAATGCAGGGTTCTGGCTTAGCATTTTTAAACATAATTAAAAATTGTAAATTAATTTGTTCTGCGGGGATTGTTTTTCTGTTTTGAGAATCCTGCAAATATTCTGACAATAAGTCTTTTGTGTCTCAAATGTTTTATACACACTGCAGGCCTTTTATTATTTTTTTTTTAATAAAATCTTCAACAGAATGACTAATAGAGCATGAACAGTGCTTATGACACTATAGTGCATTGTGTAAGTATTGAGAGCAAAATTTGCATTCCTAGAAAAGCTTGTTCACGATCAGAATATAGAAGGCATTCTTTAATGTTCTTGGGCAAACATGCTGTGTATGTGCTCAGGACATTACTTACAAGAAAATAACTTTTTAAAAAGAACCTTTTCTTTCTACGGAATATTGAAGAAAAATTGAACTGGCAGCAAGAGTGAAACAGTTTAAGGCAAGTGGTTTAGATCTTATTGTAATGACTATGGTCAGTAGAAATACAGCCTCTCCTAAATCCTCTAGAGGCATTTGTTTACTAGGATATATGAAAAGATGGATGACTTGAAGTTTCCAGGTTGTTTTCACTTGAAGTATATACTGCTGTTATGTTTATCTGCATCCTTAATTTTCAGAAATGCTTTTTCAATTTTTCAAGAAATATTTTTGTTGAATTATATTAGATTCTGTTCATTACTGTGAAGTACTTTCAGGTGTTGCTGTGATTGACAATAAAGTAATGATAATTCCATTAACAGTCTGGCAAATCAGGGTGCCAGAAAGGGTCAATACTTTTCTAACAGTTACACTGAAAAATACTGGTGGTGAAATTGGTTTTGTGATTGAAGTTTTGGGTCTGTCTTCTGATTGAATATATTAAAAAAATCACATAGGGTGTGTGTGTGTGTGTGTTTATATATATATATATAAAAAAAAATTTCTCCCCAGTATTTATGCTTTGTATTATGTGATTCATCAGTTAACTAAAACTTGTAAGTTTAAAAGTATGTATATTTAATTTTCCTAGTGCACATGAAGACATTTTACATTACAGAGCTGAATGAAAAGTACTTTTAGGGCCTAGTGCTTTGCTTAATTTTAATTTAATTGGTGGATGCCTTTTTAAAAATGGACTTCCTATTCTGTTCTTGTATTTCCACAATGCTATTTGTTGAACAGTTTCTACCAGTTCAGTATTTAACACTAAGTACTTTCTACAGATCTTGCTTTTTGATCCTTCTTTAAAGATTTTGATCCTTATTGCAAGATTTTGTAACGTATCATTATCATTTTATAAATAGAGAACCTCTATCCCCAGTATTTAGTACATCGATGATATCAGTAAATGTTTGTGGAATGGAGGGGAGGTTAAAAAAAAAAAAAAAAAAAAAAGGAGACTTAGGAAGTTCCTGCTCTGGAGAGGACAGGAGGGAAGATGGCTGAGGCCTTTAGTTGGAGGTAGAAGACCTCAGTCTCCATCCTTCCGAGGAAGCTAAGGTGGTGGTTTGAGGTGTGGCATATTTGGATGGGATAAGTGAACCCCTGCTATCTGGAGAAAGCTTTTTCTGCCTTTGCAGCATTTAAAGGGATTCTTATTATAAGTCCAGAGTTTGAGTCAAAATATACTTCTGTAGTAGGTACCAAACTTCATTTGTTTAGACATAATTTTAATTTGAAAGTTTCTTAGGAATATTTGTAACTAAAAACAAACTCTAAATGAAACAACAGCAAAAAAATAAACAAGTGACGAGAGCTTTGTCTCATTTATTGATTTTATTTTGAAAAGCATATAGAGAGTAATTTTACCCCCTACCAATAATTAGTTTGTATAACTTTGTTCACCTAAATGCTACACTTTGAAATGGTGGAACTTTCGAGACCAAAAGGGTAGAGCATTGCTTTTAAGAATAGTGTAGCAAAGGAAAAAAAAAATCCTTTGTTATAATAACAGCAGAGAAAAAAATGTGTGGGAATGACTAAGAATCAGCTGATGGGATTACTGTTTTGATCTTGTGGTGGAAAGAAAACTCTCTCTGGCTGAGTTGGTGGCAGGCCTGTTAGAAAACCAAGGCAGACTAGTGCTGTACTGTATTATTCTGTTGCTATAAACCTAAGTCCTATTATTTCATAGGCATGTGTATATGTGCATATTCCAGAGTTTTGGTTATACTCTGATAAGTTTTGTTGTTTTTGAGAAAATATTTTCTTTATCACCACTTCATTAATTTCTAAGGGTTCCAGTTTCAATCTGCATATAGGTAGCCCCTTCACAGCACCATTAATTGAATAGAGTCCTTACCCCGATGCTTGCATTTGTCAACTTTGTCAAAGATCAGATGGTTGTAGGAAGGCAGCATTATTTCAGGGCTCTCTATTCTGTTCCATTGGTCTGTGTGTCTGTTGTTTTTGTACCAGTACCATGCTGTTTTTGCTATTGTAGCCTTGTAGTATAGTTTGAAGTTAGGCAATGTGATGCCTCCAAATTTGTTCTTTTTACTTAGAATTGCTGTGGCCATTTGGGCTTCTTTTTGATTCCAGATGAATTTCAGAGTAGTTTTTTTTTCTAATTTTGTGAAGAATATCATTGGTAATTTGGTACGAATAGCATTGAATCTGTAAATTGCTTAGGGTAGTATAGTCATTTTAACAATATTGATTCTTTGTATCCATGAGCATGGAATGTGTTTCAATTTGATGCATCATCTTTGATTTCTTTCAGTAGTGTTTTGTAATTCTCATTGTACAGATCTTTCACTTTTCTGGTTACCTGTATTCCTAGGTATTTCATTTTTTTGTAGGTATGAATGGGATTGCATCCTTGATTTAGCACTCAGCTTGGATTTTGTGTATAGAAATATTACTGACGTTCGTACATTGATTTTGTATCCTGAAACTTTGCTGAAGCTGTTTATCAGATCTAGTAGCTTTTGGGCAGAGACTGTTGGGTTTACTAGGTATAAAATACATTATCTGCAAACAGATAGTTTGACTTTCTCCCTTTTTATTTGGATGCTTTTTATTTCTTTCTCTTGCCTAATTTCTCTTGCTAGGACTTACAGTGTTATGTTGAATATGAGTGGTGAGAGGGGGCATTCTTGTCTTTTTCTTAAGGGGAGTGCTTCCAGCTTTTACCCATTCAGTGTGATGTTGGCTGTAGCTGTTATTATTTTGAGGTATGTTCCTTCAATGCCTAATTTGTGGAGGATTTTTAACATGAAGCGTTACTGAATTTCATCGAAAGCCTTTTCTGCATCTGTTGAGATGATCATATGGTTTTTATTTTCAGTCTATTTATTAATTGATTTGTGCCCATTGAACCAGCCTTGCATCCCAGGAAGAAAGCCTACTTGATCATTGTAGATGAGCTTTTTGATGCACTGCTTGATTCAGTTTGCTAGTATTTTGATGAGGATTTTTGCAGCTATGTTCATCAGGAATATTCGTCTGAAGTTTTCTTTTTTCATTGTCTCTCTGCCAGGCTTTTGTATCAGAGTGATACTGGCCTCAGAATGAGTTAGGGAGTCCTTCCTCCTCATTTTTTGGGGGGGAATAGTTTCCATAGGAATGGTACCAGGTCTTCTTTATGCATCTAGTAGAGTTTGTCTGTGAATCCATCTGGTCCTGGGCTTTTTCTGGTTGATAGGCTTTTTATTACAGATTCAATTTTGGAACTTGGAATTAGATCTTCAGGTTTTCAGTTTCTTCCTGGTTCAGTCTTGGAAGGTTGTATGTTTCCAGGAATTTTCTGTTTCTTGTAGGTTTTCTAGTTTGTGTCTGTAGAGGTATTCATAGTAGTCACTGAGGGTTTTTTTGTATTTCTTTGGGGTTGGTGGTAATGCCCCCTTTGTCATTTCTGATTGTGTTTATTTGAAGCTTCTCTGTTTTTCTTTATTAGTCTAGCTAATGGTCTATCTTAATTATTCTTTCAAAGACCAGCTTCCGCTTTCATTGATCTTTTGTATGTTTTTTGTGTGTCTCAATTTCATTCAGTTCAGCTCTGATTTTGGTTATTTCTTCTGCTAGCTTTGGGGTTGTTCTTGGTTCCCTAGTTCCCCTGGGTGTGATGTTAGGTTGTCAGTTTGAGTTCTTTCTCATTTTTCGATGTGGGGGTTTAGTGCTGTAAACTTTACTCTTAGCACTGCTTTAGCGATGTCCAAGAGATTCTAGTATGTTGTATCTTTGTTCTCATTAGTTTTAAATAATTTCTGGATTTCTGTCTTAATTTCATTGTTTATTCAGGAGCAAGTTGTTAAATTACCATATAATTGTATGGTTTCAAGTGATCTTCTTAGTATTGATTTCTATTTTTGTTGCACTGTGATCCAGGAGTATGGTTGGTATGAATTTGGTTTCTTTGAATTTGTTGAGTATTGTTTTGTGGCTGATTCTGTTGTAGATGGTAGAGTATGTGCCATGTGCATATGAGAAGAATGTTGTTTTTGGGTGGAGAGTTCTGTAGATGTATGTTAGGTCTGTTTGATCAAGTGTTGAGTTTAGTTCTTGAATATCTTTGTTAGTTTCTTGCCTTAGTGATCTAATATTGTCAGTGGGATGTTGAAGTCTCTCACTATTATTGTGTGGTTATCTAAGTCTCTTTGTAGGTCTCTAAGAACTTGTTTTATGAACCTAGGTGAGCTACTGTGTTGGATGCATATATATTTAGGATAGTTGAGTTTTCTTGTTGAATCCTTTACCCGTTTTATAATGGGTATAATAATATAATGCCCTTCTTTGTCTCATTTGATCATTGTTGGTTTTAAAGTCTGTTTTTTTTTGTTTTTGAGACAGATTCTCGCTCTGTTGCCTAGGCTGGAGTGCAGTGGCACTATCTCGACTCACTGCAAACTCTGCCTCCTGGGTTCAAGGGATTCTCATGCCTCAGCCTCCTGAGTAGCTAAGATTACAGGCGTGGACCACCACACCTGGCTAACTTTTGTGTTTTTAGTGGAGACAGGGTTTTGCCATGTTGGCCAGGCTGGTCTCAAACTCCTGGCTTCAAGTGATCCACTTGCCTCAGCCTCCTGAAGTGCTGGGATTACAGGTGGAACCACCATGCCTGACCAAGTCTGTTTTGTCTGAAATTAGAATAGCAACCCATAGTTTTGTTTTGTTTTCCATTTGCTTGGTGGGTTTTTCTTTATCCCTTTACTTTGAGCCTATATATTATCCCCTTATTTTAGTGCAAATATATCTGGCCAACTATTTTTATTACTGTTGTTTTTAATGTAATGGATGTGTTGTAAATGCTAATCTCTAAAAGAGTTCTGATTTTAGTTTAGAAAGATTTCTTGGTAAACAAGTATTTATTGAGTCTGTGTATTTTACCAAACTAGAAAACATGAATTTGCTTGAAAACATTAGCAAAGGACCAGTTTTAAATAGCTATGAATTAAAGATGAATGTGCTGAGGGAGGCATATATCCAGGAAGAGTGGGAATAATCTAAAAAGTCTTCCTAAGAAAATCACTTTTGTTTCTTAGCCCCATACATATTTGTTTTTTGCTCTAAATTTACATCTTATGCATTTTAACAGTAACTTCATTCTCTGCATTTTAGCACTATTGTCAATTACAGGATGCTGGTCCCCTTTCCCCAACCTGCATTTTTGTTTTTAAGCAGTGGTGTGTGTGTGTGTGTGTGTGTGTGTGTGTGTGTGTGCAGGTGTGTGCTTGTGTAAGAATATCACACTTTAGACAGTATTTTCGCATCAGAGAACTGTGAGGACAAATGAGATCATTAAGGAGAGGAGGAGTACATAGAGAAGGTAAGTTCAAGGACTGAGTGAGTTTAGGGGCACTCCAGTATTATGAGGTTAAGGAGGTGAGAAGGAACCATTACAGGAGACCTGAGAGGACTGGCTAGGGAATAGGAGAAAAACCGTGAAGAGTGTAGAGGTCTAGAAGTCAAGTGTCGAAAGTGTTTCAAGGAGGAAGGTGTGATCAACTACGTTAAATGCTGCTGATAGACGAGGAGGAAGTATTAATAGGTTTAGCAAAGTGGAGGTTATTGATGACCTTGATAAAAGCATTTTTGTTGGTGTGGTGGAGGCAAAGGCCTGACTGAAGTAGATTTAGGAGAGAATGAGAACTGAGGAATTGGAAGCACTGCATATATATTACCGGAAAGGGGTCCTGATCCAGACCTCAAGAGAGGGTTCTTAGATCTTGCTCAAGAAAGAATTTGGGGCAAGTCCATAAAGTGAAAGCGAGTTTATTAAGAAAGTAAAGGAATAAAGAATAGCTAGCTACTCCATGGGCAGAGCAGCCCCAAGGGCTGCTGCTTGCCCATTTTTGTGGTTATTTCTTGATTATATGCTAAACAAAGGGTAGATTTTTCATGATTGCCATGGCATTTGTAAACTGTCATGGTGCTTGATGGAGTGTAGCAGTAAGGACAACCAGAGGTCACCCCGGTCACTATCTTGGTTTTGGTGAGATTTGTCTGGCTTCTTTATTGCATGCTGTTTTATCAGCAAGGTCTTCAAGACCTGTGTCTTGTGCAGACCTCCTGTCTCATCTTGTGACCTAGAATGCCTTAACCTCCTGGGAATGCAGCCCAGCAGGTTTCAGCCTTATTTTACCCAGCCCCTATTCAAGATGGAGTTGCCCTGGTTCAAACACTTCTGACATATAGACATCTCTTTCAGTGAGTTTTGCTATAAAGAAGCTCAGAGAAATGAAGCACTATTTGGAGGGATGAAGATGAGAGAAATAATACTTTGTTTCTGTGCTAATTAGTGAGATTGAGTAGAAGATTTTATGATGCAGTAACTGGAGGGAAAGAATTTGCTGGAGAGATTTTCTTGTGTAAACAAGAGAGGATAGAGTTTAATGAGGGTTTCTGTTTGTTTGTTTTTTTGTTTTTTTTAGATGGACTCTTGCTCTGTTGCCCAGGCTGGAGTGCAGTGGTCTCAGCAAGATCAAGTGCAGTGATCTTGGCTCACTTCTACCTCTGCCTTCCGGGTTCAAGTGATTCTCCTGCCTCAGCCTCCTGAGCAGCTGGGATTACAGATGTGTGCCACCATGCCCGGCTAATTTTTTTGTATTTTTAGTAGAGACGGGGTTTCACCATGTTAGCCAGGATGGTCTCAATCTCCTGACCTTGTGATCCGCCTTCCTCGGCCTTTTAAAGTGCTGGGATTACAGGCGTGAGCCACCATGCCCGGCCTAATGAAGGGTCTTTAGATGGCAATATGGATGATTTATCCATAGTAAGAGAAGGCAAGGCAGAATATACGTGCACAGATGCACACAGGTTATAGTTGAAGAGCTTGTGGAAAATCTGTGTTTGCTTCTCTATTTTTGCGTGAAACAGGAAGTTAGAACATCTAGGAAATTCAGGGTGGAGAAGATGATAGAGGGTGAAGAAAGCAAAGAACATATGAAATAGTAATCTAGCAGAATGAGAGAGTGTATGAACTAGAGAAATGTTGTGTAATATCTAGGCAGTATTAAGGGTCTAGTTGAGGTAAGTGGCCATGAATTCAAAGTGAGTCTCTGTGGTGGTGTTTTTTTTCTGTAGACTCATTCAACTGTGTGGGTACAGGACTGGAATAGTCAGAAAGTTGGCTTTAAGCAGCTTTCCGTTTGACAAGGAAGTACTATGAAGTAAGCAAGTGCAAGGGAATGATTGTAATAAGAGGCATGGAATTTTAAAAGCTGGGAAAAGGGAGATGTGAGAACATGAAATAGATACTCTGGAGTGTAGTAGGAACAGTGGAGGTTTTGGTGAAATTGAACAATTCGAGGTGTTGGTTGGGGGTACTAGAGAAAAAGAGCTGGTGGTTAGACAGTAGAGTGTTTGAAATTTAAATCAGGGAGTGATTACAGTTAATTGGTAATGCCATTCCAGAGGATATGATCATTGAGGTGAATGACTGAGGTAGAATGGAAGACAAGATCATTGCAGAAGAGGAATTCAATTAACTGAATGGCCAAGGTGTTTAAATGCTCATTTATGTGAAACTGGGATCAGTAAGAATTAGAGCAGTTGGTAGTACTGGAAAGAATAATGGCAAGCCTGAAGCTAAAGCCTTAAGGAGTGAGAGAGAGTGACTTAGAGACAGGCAAATGTTGTCAACAAAGAGGGTGGTATATGCTGTAGTCTGATGGCATGAGGTTGAATACTTGGGGTTTTTAGAGACAGAGAGGTAGAAGAATCTGAAAATGGCAGTGAGGGACAAGGCTCAGTTTCCAGGCCTAGTTGTGGGAGAGGAATATTGGAGAGAAAATAAAAGGGCTTATTTTTCTGTCTGAGAAGGCTGTTGGGGAACAGTGTCCTCAGGTAAAAACTAGGCTTCAGTAAGCATAAAAGGTAAAAAGACCATTTAAGAAGAGCTAGAGATAAAGGTCATTTTGGTGATGATTAACCTTAAAATTCAGAAACACAGGAATAGGGAGTGAATGGTAGGTAGAATCAGAAGGGGGATTAGAATCTGGTAGTTCTGACTATTTGTGAGAACTGTTAAAAATAGAGATAAAAGGTATAATGATGTTAACTCTTACAGTCTTTAATGTGGACAGTGGTAAGACTGTCCATGTTAAAATGCAAATGATGTTGAGGGGAGGAAAGGGTAAGGTCGTGCAAGGGACAGTTACAATCTGGGGCCTCCACTTTACTTTTGCTAATGGTATTGCAGAGACTGACAGAGAGATGGAAGGACAGTCTTACTTCATCAGAGCACATGGATTTCCAATGCCCTTTTTATTATTATTTTTTATTAATATAAGTTCTAGGGTACAAGTGCATAACGTGCAGGTTTGTTACATATGTATACTTGTGCCATGTTGGTGTGCTGCACCCATCAACTCATCAGCACCCATCAACTCGTCCTTTACATCAGGTATAACTCCCAATGCAATACCTCCCCCCCACCCCATAATAGGCCCCGGTGTGTGATGTTCCCCTTCC